>NW_020799095.1:122445514-122516239 GCF_003259725.1 Athene cunicularia
TTTTTTTTTTTTTTTGGGTGGGGGAATGAGGCAGGACCTACGTTTGACGCATTCAAATTCAAGTTTTCACAATCATTCACCATTAAAATCATGCACGCACAAATCCCACAGAATAAGGATGGAGAGCTCCAACGCAATTATGATCCTTCCCCACGAAACAAATCCCATTGAAATTCCCGTTCTGTGCAGACTCTGTTATCACTCTTAATCACGTCGCACAAAGTTACACTGAATCCTCCTGGCACTGCCTGTAACCGACGCATTATACATTTATTTATTTGAATGCTGATGTTCTGCTCCCGAGGAACAACTGATGTGAATTGAAAGCATTTTAACCTGACTGTGGCACCCCTGGGAACAAGACAAGAGACAGCTGTAGAGGCAAATAGAGAAGGGAGACGAAGGCTGTGGGAGTCTGGCCAGCCCTGCAGTGCCAAGCACGCCGTCCCCTCCCCACTGCAGCAATCTGGTAATCAGTATTGATAATTTGTAGTCAGTCGGAGACTTATCACTGCAGAAGGCCCTGTTAGGAATTCTGTCACTAGGGAAGAAAGGGCCCTTCAGCCTTTGGTTAATGATCTCGCAGCACACAAATAGAAAGGTTTCTGCATTAAGGAGGATGTCTGGAATCATTAGGTTTGCCCAGAGACGGATTGACAGTGTCACCCCAGTTTGCCTATTGATACCTGGTTAACAAGCTACATACACAAGCATCAAAAAGCAATGTAACAATGTAGTTAATATTTCTAAAAATACTGACTACAACAGCATTCAATTTAAAAATGAAAAATATGTTAGTAAAAGCATCTTCCCTCTTTAAACTCACAAAGGTTAAGGATTCTCTTCATTTCTTTAAACCTTATTCTTCCTTGTAATTATTTGTAGAGAAAATTTGGATCTAGACAGCCTATTAGAATAAGCCACTTTATATCAAGAGTTTCTTCAAGGGAACAAATTTCATTTTGATGTGGAAAAATAGATGCATTCTCAGTCACACACATTTCCAGTTAGTGCTAAATAAGCTGCATTTGTTCTGTACTCAAGCTTTACCCAATAGACCACTGAGAGAACTACAGAGTGCCTGATTTTTTTTTCCCCTGTTGAGCACCGTATTTTCCAAAGTGGCAATAAAGGCTAGATCCTGCTGGCTCTGGAGCCAACAGAACATTTTTAATCAGCTTAAGCTGGCCCACTATTACGTTTCTGGCCCTGGTCCAGCAAGGCACTTAAGCAGGTGTCTGAGTCTGAGCATGTGAATAGTCCTATTGGCTTTGGACAGAACTCTTCACAGAACTCAGGTTACGCAGATGCTAAATACCTTGATAAGCCTGTGTTTATATTCTGACACAGAAAGCAAAATTATTTCTCATTTTCTCTTAGGCTCTGTTAAATAAAAGGTTTTCAAGGAAAGATCCTTTGACTTACATAGGAATTTCAACAGCTGCAAGAACTTCTGCAGCTCAGTACATCCTGAATGCCTATGAAGTTCTTTTCGTAGTATATGAATGACGCACATCAGACACAACACACACACCCCCTTTATTTTATTTAGTTGTTTGATTGATTATGTATTTAAGTGTGCCTTTTTATTTCATACAACATGGCTGTACAGGAATTCTGGGAGCTTTTAAATTGCATCCTGCCCTTGACACCATCTTCTAAGTGAAATCCATATTGTATGGGGTGGACTCCTTCATACCTTACGCTCCCTGCCATACAGGATGGGTGTTACATAAGAAGGTGGGATCACTACAGACCTGATAGGCCATGTACCTGGCTGGATAAAGTTTCTTCGGGTATGTACATAGCAGTGTGAGGGTGAAGCAGCCAGTGGTGACACTGAAACTAAAAATGGTGTCTGAAACCATTATTTCATTGTTTCCTTGCAGTGTTTGATTTAAAGGATATTTATTACGAAAACATTTTCAGACAAATATCATACAGAAAGTCTCAGTTCCGATTAAGATTCTTGTTTATTTTATAGGAAGTTGTTTAATAGAAATACATGGGATATGTGTTAATAGTGTGTTAAAGAATTGTTTTAGTTCAGACTCATTTTGAGATAGTCAGGAACTCTGTGAGGTGATTAATGGGTGGGATTATGAGGATAGAGGAATTCAGGCAGCCCCACACTGCCTCCTTTGCATATCTCAGTGAGACTGATTAAACTGTTGTAAAAGTACTTCAGAGCTGTTCTTCTACTTTGTCATTTACATTTTAGTTACAAGCTCAGGCTTCGATACTTAGCTTGATGGATGCAGTGTCACTTCTGAGTTTGTATATTAACTGAGGACTGCATTATGGTTTATCTGGTATGTAAACATACATATGAAGTCATAAATAAGTGTAAGGTTGCTGAGTTTAACTGGTTCAATTATTTTAATAACTAGGCTTTTTTACTGCAGAGGCATAAGAATTCTGCCTCTGATCTGCCAGTACACTCAAACAATTGCTTGATCTTTGACAATGGCACGTGAGTAGTCACCTGGACATCAATGGCAGCAACAAGCTTCAGGTTAAATCACATATGGCTAAGTGCCAGGTTGAATTTGGACTGAACATGCTCCTTTCTGTATTTTGCAGGTTTAGCAGAAGGTTTTAACCTTCCCCTTTTATAAATAAATACGTTTTTTTCCCTTTTATAAATAAATGAACACAAATCAGGACTGAATTATTTTCAACTGTCAGTAAATTACATATCTGAATAGACAAATAGGAAATTAGGATGAAAATGAATGTAGACAAGATTCAGAAAAGAGTTCATTGTCTCATAATGTTAGCAGAAATATGATTTGACTGAGACACCATTATTCCAGATTTTATCAAGATTTATCAGAAGAAACATTTCAATTAGTTTATTTTTTTCTGAGAATTTTGACTACTAAGCTAATATAAAGTTGCTGGCAAGTACAATTCACTAGAGAACTGAAGGTTAACACCTATTCATATTCTTTCCCTGATTTAAAGAGCAGATTATTCTTCCTGCTATTGAGAATTGAGGCAGTATTAATTTTAAAAACAGTCCATATGGCTAAGAATTTATATTGCCTCCTAGCAGTTCTTTACTTACCCTGTTGAAGTGTACAGGCAGGAGGATGGAGCGTCATCTATTCCATCATTTTATGGAAGAGATCCCATAACATGCTGAGGAAATAAAAATAAAATTCAGCAGCTTGAACACTTCCAAAATGTTCTCTCACCTCCACCTCCATCACCTTTTTATCCCAATGCAAATTCTATTTAGACTTAGACTTTCCTATTTAATAATGTATTCCTGCATTCATATTGATTTTGTCAATTTTAATTTCCTTTAATTAATTAATTAAGCCTGGAATTAAAAAAAAAAAAATCTTTGGTATTTGTTCTACAATAGTACATTTCTCTAGATTATATTTTGCACACCTATTTTTTACTATAAATAAGTGTGCAATCTAACCTCGTGGTTACATTTTTCTCAGGTGACATTTAGATTAATTTCTTTAGAAAAGAATTCTCCATTTTCAAATTAATAGCATTAATTAAAAAACCTCATTACAGAAGAGAGATGGGGCACTCATATCCTGCAATATATTTAGATAGCATTTTAGCCTTCAAAGACTGTACAAAATTAACTAATTAATTCTCCTAAGAGCCTTCTGTGAGAAGTAGGCATTATTATGTAGTCTGAAGCACTGAGATCAGAGGGTTCCCATGATAGGTTGGTCTGGGCAATACTTGACCTGTGCAGCATTTTCATGGAGGTCTAATTTAACTACCTTATTAGTCCATAGTCAAAAGGAACAAGAGATGTTGAGCACTCCTGAAAAACATAAAGCCCTAGATATCTTAAAGTAGGCATCCTAAAATGGTGTCACTCCAAATAATTGATACCGTTGGAAAATTAACTCACTAAAAGCTTTGCTAAAGATTATACAGCAAGAAAGTCACCACTTGGATGTAAGGGCCTGACGGTAGCTCCCAACCCTGTGACCAGTGGGCAACAACACAGCTGGAAGTGAAGTCCTCCAACAAGTCTTCTTGCAGAGTGTGTTCCACCTCAGGCTGTATGTGGAGTACATTTACCTTTTGACTCATGTTAGCATGCTTCAAAGCCTGGCACTCTCAGTAGTTCTGCCCAATGCTTTAAGGAGGAACAAATGTCACGTCACGAACCAGCAGTGCTCACCTCTGCAGTAACTGCCTTCAAAAATCCAAGGTTAGTTCTCCATTCAAGTCACCTTTATAAACAGAAACTGTTGCTGTCATTGTGTGGCTTGTAGAGAACATGTCTTCTTCAACAGTATGCATGAAATGGATGATAGATGAACCAACTTTGCAAACCAGTCTTGCCTCACAGGAGCCAATGGAGTTCAGCCACCGCCCTCAGCACAATCAGCTGATCCTTCGCCCATGGGGACACAGAAATTTGTAGCTGATTTGGAGGAATGGCTGCTATTCACAATTCTTTCTAGGCTACACACAATCCTCACGCTATGAATTCTCTGGATACAGTCTGAGATGTTGCTGGTTTTCATTCAGTTTAAAAATAGTTGATCCCACTTGGAAGTGTGAGTCTCCCTGTGAACATCAGCCAGCAATTCTGTGTGGGACATGTACTTCAGTCCTGCAAGGTGCTGGGCACCCATGACTACAGTGCAGGCAGTATCTATTGCTCTAGTTGCTCAGGACTTTCCAAAACCAGAAAAAATTGCTTTGGAGACCTCAATCTGCACAGATCTGCATCCTCAGTCAAAAAAAAAAAAAAAATGGACTGATGCAGACATGCTGGCTCCTGGGAACAAAATATTCAAGATGTCGTGTGTCTAAGCAATACCAGCACACAGAGCTGCTCTGTAATTACTTCATTTTCTCTTCCACTTATTATGTTTTACTTTTCCTGTCTGCTAATGCATAATTTAAGAAATGAAGTGAATTTAAGCTTTCTGCCAGGATGTGCAGTTAAACTGATGCACAGCATCTGCACAAAACATTACGCTTTGCTGAATATTTAGAAATGTATTTTTGAAGGTATAGCTGTCTAATCCAAGAAGTTCATAAACAAATTATCATTTATGTACTCATTCTAATACACAAAACCTATCACTGTTGTAGCAATTATTGTGTGGACGCACAGAATCACAAAATATAATTTTTTATTAGTTTTGCCCCAAGCAGGTGGTTTAGTTTAGGGAGGTGACTGAGGATAGAGTTAGTAAAGCTCCAAGGCACCCGTGGTGGGATACAGTTGTGACTGTACCTTCACAACACATGGGGAGAGGTCATTGCCTGTGACTATGGTCGAGCAGCACATTGCTGAGGTCTGCCCCGAGTGAACGTACTCATCACTCAAGTGACCCGGCGGGAAGTGCGGGGGGAATGGTGAGACATCAGCTGTCCCTTGGGCACTTCACTCACAGCTGCAGGGAAGCCCTGCTTCGGCCTCCTTAATTGTGGGAGGAAAAAGAGGTGGCAATGGGTGCACTCCTGCCTCTCAGCAAGCTGGTGGTTGGCCTCCAACTGTGCTGCTGGGATTTGGTGTCACTTGCCCCTGCGTGTCCCCCTGCCCCAGAGAACACAAGAGCCACGAAGCTGTGGCCCCTTCCCACCCTCCCCTGGGAAGAGCATCACACTGGAGAGAGGACAAGAGAGCACACAGGAGCGAGGATGACCTCCACCTGGTAACTGGGAAGCCCTGGCTTGCAGGACTATCGCTGGGCTCTGTATGATACAACAAAACAAAACTGTGGGAGCAGAAAATAAAGCTTGAGCTTTTTTGGGTGGCAGTTAGGACCCTTCAGCTTGAATCCCCTCATTTCTGAAAGAGATTGAACCCAGCTCTGACATTTCCTAGTCAAAGGTGCTCGCTGTAGACAGTTGTCCCAAAGGGCAGGAGCAAGACAGCCAGCAATGTGTCCTCTCAGCTGCACTTTAAAAGAAACTAGTGGTTGTCCCTGCATTTATGAAGGACCCTGTCGTATCTATGTGTGCCACATGTTCTCAGGAAATAGGCTACACAGATTTCTTCAGGGGATGGGGTCTGGTTTGGAAGAACACCAATATCCAATGTGAAGGGATTAAATAATTCGAGTCTGAGGCACCCTTGCTTGTACAACGAAGTAGCACCCTACAGTGCACCACCAATTTGAAGAGCACAAGTTGTGGTATTTACAGATTTTCATGACCTCTCTGCAGCCATGCAGGAATTTGCAGAATCTGCGTTTTGGATTTAGAAGCCTGAATTTTTCTTAAATACCATTTTAGGCACCTAGCTCCTTTATTGGATTTGTCCCTTAATCATTTTATGACCTGTCTTTCTCTTTATTAAGATGGGGATAATCTTACATACTTATCTCAGAGTTTTGATGTGAGGTTATGTTCCATACTGCATGGAACTGTGCAACAATGCCCTGATGTTACAGAAATTTTAAAAATCCATACTGATCAGATTAGGAAACAGAGCAACTTTCCTTCTAAAACTGTATTAGCATTCTGTGATACTCAGGTACTTTTTATAATCCTTAGGGAATTTCTTAGGTAAAGAAAAAATAACAATGTATGTGTTTTATACTACTGATAGGCATAGAAGTCTAAAACTGAGAATTTAGTTTAAGTTAAGGTATGCTTTACATGAAAGCACTTGTTCTCAAGGCAAATAGCTTCTTGCTGGGGAAACAATGTTCAACCACTAAACCATTATTTTCTAAGTAAATATCAATAATGACTTCTTAAGGAAAGTAGTAGTAAGATATTTATTTTAATCTGCATTGTGGATTCAAGTTACTCCCTTTTGAAGTGCATTCACATTTTTTCAGTGAAACATTAAGAAGATAAATGTTTTTACTTAGAGAATCATACTGTGTTAGACTAACAGTGTAAAGAATTTCACCATCTAGTCGTGAGAGACCTGAATAACAGGTTTAAATATGACCAAGGTACTTTTAAGCACTGCAAAATTGTAATTATCAATTTGCGTAGCTTGGCAATGCTATTCTAGAGGTCTCAGCTCTGCCGGCATCCTGGTTTCTACACAGATGTGAACAAAACTGTCAAGAGTAAAAAATTGCAATAATAAAAATAAATCCTGAACCCTGGCAGAAAATTCAAGGCAGATAGAGAAGCAAACAGGAGTAGTCGACAATATAAAGATTGCATTTAGTACATTTCTATGTAATTATATGGATATATGCATATAATTTCCTAGATTAAAATAAAAATTAAGAAAAACTGTCCTGGAAACAGAATATTACATCAGATGGACTTTAGTCTGTCCCTGAACTGCTACTCTAATATTTTTATAGTCTTCTAATACCATTTACGTATTAGACAAAAGTCTGAGATAGCAGTCAGGCAGATTTCTATTTCAGATGACTCTGAACTTTCTTCTGAACAATCTGCCATCCTCATCAGTTTCCCATCTGCTCCATCTCCACCACCTACTGATTTCCAGTCCCCATCCATTTCCTTAGTACACTTTCCCTCATCTTCTTAACTTAATCTCTTTATTCAGTCAGTCATAGTGTCACCCTCATTCTTGGTCCAGTTTCAATAATCCTGACTGACTTTACTTTTTTTTCCCCCATTGTTTTTTTTAGTTCACCTGTTTTCAACAATTTCTTCCACCAGACAGATTCAACTCTTGTCCCTTCATGCATCCCACTTCTTCTGATAATCTTGCACACTTCTGCAGGGACAGAATGGGAAGAATTAAGACCACAGGATAGTCATTTCCTCTTCTTTTTCCAATTTCCAGCACTCCTCTGGTTCACAGCAACCAGGAGGAGCTGTGGTTGAGGCCTGTGTGGAGTCAGTCATGTCCAGCACAAAATGTCTTCCAAGAAATTGGCTGTAAATCTCAGACATGTCTCTCCAAGCCATGGTGAAGCCTGAAATCAGATATTTCAATAATTTACTCCACAGTCAGGCCTGGGCAGATTTTTCAAATGAGGAATGATTTTCTAGCATAAAGTGCTAGAGCCTTTGAAACAAATAAAATAAGTGCTTGTTAAGTTTACCACACGCATGTATTTTTCCCTAGTTATCTTCACAGAAATACTGAAATTATTTTTGCTAAAAGCTGCTCCAAAAATCAGCAAGAGGCAGCCCTCTAGCCAACCTCTAGCCAACTGTAGGCCTATTCATTGTAATTTGTAATTTAACAAAGTGATGTTCAGTGGAAGGAAGACTCCCATATTATCTAATGCAATGGAAGAAAAAAAAGTGGCACTAGATGGGAGATGGCAGTTGCTTGCTGTGGTGTATGGGTTGCACATTTAAGTGGCTAAAATGTGCAAAGGCCAGGAACACCAGTCTTACTAGAATTAGATTCTAAACCAAGTGTAAGTCTAGGGTAGTAGACCCATATTGATTTACATCTGATGAACCCCTTCCTTCTCCCTTTAAACCTCCCGAAGCATCAATTTAAGAAGGAAGCATCTTTATTTTGAAAATTCATATAAAAGTCAGCTACACTAATAAAGGAGAATATGATTATACAGGAAAGGAGACTTTTATATGGGAAAAAGAATTTGATTATACAACAAAAGAGAAAAAAACAGGCTGTTATAACTTGAAATTTGGATATCTCCAGGTCCTGCTACTTTTAGAACATACTGAAAAAAATGACGGCCAAGCCAGTCTTGGAAGTTTGATAAGTCTGTTAATAAAGGATGGGCTGA
The DNA here is from genome assembly GCF_003259725.1 of Athene cunicularia. Lineage (NCBI taxonomy): Eukaryota > Metazoa > Chordata > Aves > Strigiformes > Strigidae > Athene > Athene cunicularia. The sequence goes on from NW_020799095.1 coordinate 122,454,169, forward strand.
ACAACACAGGAGAAGTTCTGATTTGCCTTTAATGACAGACTGTTGATGCTAGGATATGCTGGTGCACAGTGCCCTGAAAATCTAGCTATTGCAAGTGAAGATCCTTTTTTATTCTAAATGAGCCAAGTGCCCTCACACCAGAGCCCCACAGAAAACAATGGAGCATCTCTGCAGGGACCAGCTCCTCATAGGGTTAAATTAGTAGCAGAGTGGTGTCTCTGAATTCATCGAGATCCTCTTCAGTGTGAGTGGAGGCTGGTACTGCAGAAAAATAGAGACAGAGAGACAGACAGATAGCTAGTTACGGAGAGATAAATAGACTGACAGAGCAAATGAGTTCTAGAAATTTTCAGTAATGTTTCAGAACAGGAAAAAAAATCACTAAATTGAATAACAGTAAAAAAAGAGGGAATGAGAAGAGAAAGATGAAAAACAGGTGGATTGTAAAAGACTTAACAGGGAGCAATGGAAGTCCATATAAATTGTCATAGCATAGACATTTATGCATTAATTTTATATCTTCAAAAGTCAATGTATTTCTACTATGCAGGTTTGAGCAAAGCTACTTAAAACACAGGTTGCTTCCTCTGACTGGTGGTTCTTGTTCTAGTTTTATTGTAGCATGAATTGTAACAAAAATATCCCACCAGCAAATGTTCTCTCAGCCAATTTAATAAATTCTGAATAATACACTAATTTCTTTGCACTATCAGCATGGTTTCAAAGAAGAGGCTGATATTCTTTTTTTTTTTTCTTTTTTTCTTCATTCATTTTACACACATTCTGATTAAAATGCTTAATAATATTTATAATCTATGCCTAACTGTGATAAATTTTAGCAATATGCTGTTGAGCGGTATCATAATTTTCTTAATGGAGGCAATCAATTGTTTGAATATATGCATAAAGACAAGACAGGATACAATAGTAAAAGTATAAATCAGGTAATTAGTAATAATAGCTGCATAGTTAGTTTAGTTAAAGATCATACAGAAAAAATCTGAAAGCCAAAGAATAACAAATATGTGATGAATAGCTCAAAAATTCCATTTTAGAAAGCCCCCCAGAAAGCATTAATTGGATAAAACTTAAATGCATGAAAAGACAAAGAGAACTTTTGGGGATTTCATCCACAAATTATCTGATTGCTAGAAAAACAGTATTAATCAGCTCAAGATCAGGACTGACAAAACTTCAAACTATTGTAATTAATTTTACTGGGAGTCAGGAGAAGTTTATGACAGTAGAATGATAACAGGACATGGACCATATCTTCTAGATGGGCTTCTAGAGGTCCACTGATAAATAGCCACAGCTCAGTGAGTGCTCAGGCTGAAGCTTTATTTTAGCATACATGCTTTGCATACATTTTTTCTCAGGCTAAGAAAGGATGTGACAAATTGGAAAATGCTTGTTACTTAGCAGAAGTCAAGGTTATTGAAGTCTCTATCCATCACTTCACACAAGTCACTTCACTGATTGTTGTCACTGCCTAGATCAGTTTTACTAAAAAAGCAGAATGTCCAATTAAATAAATCTCTCAGATTTATTTTATGGTCTAGACTAGGTCTTCAGTTTGACCTATATAAATATTTTCAGTTGTGCCAATTTCTGATTAAAATAGTCACATTTATACCCACATGCTGTATTTCCTATATGATTTATGGTTTTGCTCAATAACAAAACTTGCAGAGACACCAGATTTGTTTTGCTACATAAGTTAATACTCACTGATGACCAGACTGCTATTTTATTTGCAACGGTTCCAAGAATGAAATGATCATTTAGACTGCGAGCTATACAAAATCTTCTCAGTGAAGCAAAGCCAAAATTTAAAAGAATAATGACAATAATTCTTTTTATTTTCTTTTATGTATCTTTTTTATTGCCTATGTCTATTCTGAATGGCTTATTGCTTGCTTTGCAAGCAAGATTAAAATGCTGAGAGCATTTTTACCAGATCTGAAAGGGTACTTGGAAGACCGCATTTCAGAAAAGAGGTGGGGTGACTGGGGAAGTGGCTGATGGTGATTGTCTCATCTGAAGTCCAGCAGCTGAACAGCTGGGGTCTCTTCCTGGTGCTACCCCAACAAGGTCTCTTGGAACGTGACAAAAGGAATCCATGAGGTTCTTCAGCAAGAAGGGAGGTGGGATGGAGGGCAGTGAGTGAGTGGTTGGGGAAAGAGCCGGGAAAGGAGCCCGGGCAATCTGGTTCTGTAATGTGCTGGGGATGAACTCACCAAGAGTCTGCAGCTAAAGCACAAATCTTGAATGGTAGCAGTAGTGCAGAGGGCCAGTGAGATGAGATAAGTTTTTGTTGTGGTAGCAAGCACAAAAAGATATGAATAACAAAGTGGAGCTGGGGTTGTAAGTTGCTAGCAAGCCCTCCCTCCCACAACAGCACACATAAAGTTGAGCTCGCTCTGGGAATTAAACTGTGGAGAATCTGGTTGGAAGGACATCTAGATGTTATCTAGCCTGCCCTGTTTGAAGATGGACCATCACAACTTCAGCTAGCCAGCTTCTGAATGGATGATCTCACAAGCTGTGAGACCATCCTGTGGCTGTTGTTCCTTCTTGTGTTACCTGGCAGAGTTTGGGTCTGTCATTGCATTGATCTTTCCTTCAAATAGTTGTAAGCAGCTAGTATATTGTCCCTTAGCCACCTCTTTGCCCAACTAAACAAACCTCTCTCCCTCCACCACCCTTCATAGGCCACATGCTTCAGGTCCCTCACCTTCCTGGTAGCCTTCCTTCACCCATTCTTCCATGTCCCTCTTCAGCTAGGGGGCCCAAAACTGGGTGCAGTACCTCAGGTGCAGCTCCACAGCACCAAATACCTTCAACCACTGGTGAACACGACCTCCCCTTCTGTTGATTCACACATAATGATGCTTCTGGCCTGCTTCCTCTCTGCATTTTCCTAGTCTGACCTTTAAAGGAAAGGTGGAAGAAACAGCAAAAACCCTATTCCTTGTGAGACTTACAGAGCCAACCTACAGATGCCAAATTTATTTCTGTAAATTTATTTTTTAAAAAGTCACTGCCCCAGTATCCATTCTTATTTTGGTGCTTAGACTTTATCTTTCAGCATTGACAGTTACGGGTTTATGTAGCCACTCCCTGAAACATCATCTGAAATCTCACTTGGGCATTTGTACTCTCTTCAGGATTATGTAGAATAATAGCAGAAAATTATCTTATGTCTTTAAATGTTGTGAAAATAGATTTTCACAGTGAACATGTTGAACAATGAAATGTCTAGACATAGCCTCGGTTTCTAGATTTGGGAACCTGCCAAAAGATATTTTTCTTAATCATTCTGCAGCCCACTTGTTAGGAGATAAGCCAAATGAAAAGGTGAGTTTTACAGAATCTACTTTGTATCAACATGTTCAATCAGGAATTTGCTGTCATTTTTGCTTATGCTGTGCAGGGCTTTCAAAGTCCTTCAAAGCTTAAAGATACTATTTTTGAACCAAAGGATTTCTGTGAGGATAGACACACCCTTGATAGGCTTTCTACATTAGGGAAACTTTCTTAAGTTACAGTCTAAATGTCTCTAAACCCAGAAATTCAGTCTTTTGGAATATCCTGTAATTAAATAAATACAGCCCCTTGCTCCCACATATACCCAGTTGAGTAGATTATTAAATTTTTAGAAAAGCATTTTAATTTCTATAGACTTTCTTATGAAAAAGGGAAATTAAGCCATATATTATAAAGCACCAGAGTATAAACCAGAGTATCAGGGCATCTGCAACACAGTTTCCATTATCACACCTCCTTGGGTTTAAAGTAAAATCCGCCACAAATATGAGTTATGTTGACAGGCAAAATCTAATATCAAGCAGTTTTTTACAGAAACCTAAAGTAATTTACATTTAAAATATTATTGTGAATTAATACAATTATAATGTGTATGCCATTGTCTGTATTACTGCAAAATCATTTTTAAGTAATCCTCTTACTTATGTCATTTGCAGTTGTGTACAGAAAGCAAACTAATGCCTTTATTCAGAACTGATGAGACATTCTTATTTTAAAATGTACCACAAAATTAAAATTCCATTCAAAACCCAGAAGAAAATTAGATTTTTCAAACTGTATCCTCTCATTTTCTTTTGCGTTTTGACATTCAGTCTGTAGTCATGACAGTCAGTAAGAGTGAACGTGTAGCATAAAGACACAGTTACACATATTTGGTTTTGGGTTAAGTACATTAAATACACACAGATTGCTCAAAATCAAACAATAAACTTGTGTAAAAAAAGCTTTATACATACACATTTTTATGTATACACATATATATAAACTAAATAATGAATGCTTCTATGTGTTTTCTATTCAGACACTATAAAATGGAGTTTCTACTCTATATGAAATTATTAGTTTGAGGGGTACCCTCCACAGCCCTTACAGCAGCATATTGTCTCTAAAATGGATTCTCCTGGTAATGATAGTGTGAAAATAGTTGCAATATGTTCTGCACTCTGAAATATGACTCAGGAATCAAGGAAAGCATTTGATTACTGGAATGTAAAGATCAAGAGTCCAACCGTACTACAAATTATAATTGCATTTATCCCATACAGTATAAACACAAATTGCTACTTAGCTGATTGCCCTCAGTATTTTCTTTGCCCCAGGCAAGGAGAAAAAAAAAAAATTGCACCTTGCAATTGAATTTTCTTATTGTTTCCCAAGCTTTAAATTACGACTAGCTAATATTTTGGCCTTCATCAGTTCAAAGCACAATTTTTAAAGTACTGGAAGACATCAAAGATGTCTGCACTTTGGAATGGCACAGGTTGTGTATTAATGATGGTTGTGGTTACAACCCCTATATGAGCTATAAAAAAAAGTCACATTTTGTATCTGACTTACAGTCCTATTAAAGTCACATGTTTATCTGGTCCCTGTCAAATGGCAAGGACCAGCCTATCTGTTAACAGAAACTGGCACTGTAACAGTGCATCGCTGTTCCATTGACTGAGGCACTCGACAACAGCTGAGACTCCCTGAATGATGAAAACAGAAAAAGTTGGATTCTTTACCCCTTCTTTCTTAATTGCCTGCTTTGCTGAAGCATTTTGGGCCATTCCTTTACTTGGTGCTGTTTCAATGGATTGCTTTCAGAACATGGGTAATTCTGCTAAAAATTTGCTCTCCTGAGAAGCTCGGTATGGCTCTTAGAACAATTTGACTGTAATCTCAGACCAAAGATGGGGGTAGGGATTTCATAACATAATTGAAATAATATCAGTACAAAACCAGAAAGATCTACTGTGTCCAGATGTAAAGAAACAGGTTGGGTTTTTTTCAATTACAAAGACTGACAATATGCCAGAATTATGTCATTGCTCTCTAGGCATGACACAGCCACCGTGGAATAAAATTACATATAACATCAGTGGGTGATGCATGGCTGGGTGATGCAAGACCAGAAAGAGTTTGTTGAGCTTATATAAAGGGATCAGGGTGATGTAGAATTAAGCCAGTGGAAGCCTCTGAAGACATCATTAGGAAAAACTGAATAAATGCCACCATTCCAAACACACATGGCTGAGGATGAGATTCAGAAAAATAAAAGAAGTACTAGCAGCCAGCTCTGTCACACCCTGCTGTAGTAATCCAGTTTTACTGTGCTAAAGCAGAACCTGAAGCACGATTCACACCTGGGGAAGATGCTGTTTGATCATAGTAGACTACATAACTAAACCTTTGCCATTCTGTTTCATCATACTTGATTTGCATCCTCACTCTAGGGGCTATTTCACCAGCACCCATATTGCCTGCAGCACCCTCGAAGAGATGAGGTCTGCCAGCGGAGGTGTCAGTCATCCCAAAATCAGGAGACCTGTGTTCCTGTTCTCCATAAAGCTTTTCTACAGAGCGGGTCTGTGACCTGTGGCAGTTCTTTTCACCTCTGGGTCATTTCTCCCCCAGCACCCCTTGCCTGTCTTTCTCACTTACACCATAAGCTCCTTGACATAGAGTGTTCGCATCAAATATATTTGTACAGAAAGTAGTGCAGATCTCAGCTGAGCCTCCACATCCACCTGCAATACAATAACAAAACAACCTTAAGAGTGTACTGGGAGACAGCATCAATCTCTGATAGCCTAGTCCCTGGCTGCTGAGGGACTTTTTTTCCAGGGGAAACCAGTGTGCTCAACACAAAGACTCAAAATGGCACTTTCCACCCAGTGCCTGGATTAGTATCATCACGTTGTGGTGACTGATACCTGCATACCAGGGCTGCCCAGGGATCGCAGGCTGTCTGCAGGCTCTGCAACTTCCAAGCTGTAATTCAGTCCACATCACGCTTACAAAGGCACTGAAGGAGTACCAGGTCCTTTACAAATCCTTCCCCGGTGCTTCAGCTGCCAGCATAGCATCAGGACGAAGCCAGGCACCACAGTTTTGCACCCAGGAAACAGCATGGCTGGGGAGAGGGCTCCTAAGCACTATGCAGCCACTTCTGAGGGAAGGATCATAAATCTGGGGGTTGTCCTGCTGCAGGAAAGTCCTGAAGCAAACTCTACTAGGCTGCTGTTCTGGCAGGCTAATACAGATAGTGGCCCCAATCTCAGAAAGGCTAAAACAAAATAATCTGTGTATAGCAGGGCTGGGGTAGGTCTGTTGAGGAGAGTCTCTGAGAAGTCTTCTCCTTCTCTGGCCTTCACACAAGAACATTAGCATTCTTGAAAATGCTGCTTTTAGCCTGCATGGAGACTGAGATTCTGGTTCAGTGCTGCTTACCAGGGGGGATCTTCAAAGTCATGTTAGTGGAAATTTTGGAGTGAAATATCTGGCTTTTTAAGCCATTTTATGTGTAATCTGTCTAAGAAGTAAGAGAGTTTAATGGCTTTGTGCGCTGGCAAAAGGTTATGTCACAACCCTTCAGGCATACGATGGGAAGGAAATATGTTACGCACAGTGAGCATTAAATCACGGAAAGCAAATCTGCCCATTCAAAAATCCAGGGCTTAAGGTTTTGATTCTTAAATCATTCATATAAGACTCTGAGTGATAGCTCAGGGCATAGGGGTATTTCTTGAGAACAAGAAAATTAATGATAGGACCAGACCCAGAATGATACGTGCAGAATTATTACTACTACTCTATCAATAGTCCTAAACTAAAAGTAAAACTGAGAATTTTTCTGTAAGACAAGGTTGCTACAATATCAGGTAAAAAAGACTGTTTGTCCTATGTGCATGTATATAACAAGACGAACAACAGTTCTCAAGCAGGTAAGGCAAGCCAGGTAAGGAGAGTCATTTCCTCCTTGTGCAGCTGCTACAGACTATTCCCTTTTTCCACACAGTTCACATTCAGGAAAGTCTTTTGTTCACATCAACTCATAGCTGAATTTCCACAGCCTTTTGTGCTTCCACAGAATACAGAGACAGCAGGTATCAGAATGGTTACTGGATGGGTCTGCCTTCAAGATTTGCAAACTATTGATGCTTACATGACTTTCACACTTAGGTGATAATAGTGTATCAGGAACTGTCTGTCACTGTGGAGGCCTCTTATGAAGGTAGACCTCCGTTCAACCTCTTAAACGTTAGCATCCTGCCAGAGAACCTGAAGAACAGGGGTTGAACTTCTCACTGCAAAAAGACTATAAACAGCTGTTTTCAGCTAACCAGCAGGCAATAAAGCTGTCTTAGGAGCCCTGTAACCTTTGAGTTCATTCCTTACTGTTCATCCTCTCCATTGTTTTCAAAGTCTGTTTTGGTAGCTCACATCCTTTCTTACATAAAAAGCTCTATGGGAAGAAAATTGGGGGAAGGGAGGTGGGGTGTGGAGGTAAGGAGGGAAATATGGGGGGGGTGCCTTGAAAAAATTACAAAGGCAAAGCACACCTTAAAGGAGGACCTCTTTTCCCCTTGTAAAAAAAGGGTTTTTTTTCACCCTGTCTGAAGTTCCCTGAAGTTCAAATGGATTTTAGGAGGGCCACAGACCTCTGTATTAGCACTGTGCTCTGTTGACTTCCCCTCAGTCCCAGAGGATGGTTGCTATGGAACTGCCGAGGGCTTCCTCATGCTGATGGAATGCACTGGCTCTCCAAAGGGGTGGCTCAGAAGGGAGTGCAGCGTCTGGCTCTGCCACTGCTACAGACCAGTTTCTGCAGAGCTGGAGAAGGAGGAGAAGCTTACCCATAGCTTTCTTGTCTGTTCTTCCGCACGTTTCCAGCAGCATGCAGTGCAGTGAGGCTATCAGTGCCCTGAGTGCACCAACAGGCTCTGGACAAGCACATGTCTATACTTCCACACTGAAATTTCTGTAAATGGATAGTACAGTATGGCCCAAGACTCTCTAATAGTGACTATGGCAAAGCATCTGAATCACTGTTTGAGTAATCATGACAAGACTTTTTTTTTTTTCCCCAAATTCAAAAAAACCTTTCCATTAAAATCTCATTTTGTCAATGTGGTTGTATTTGCCCAAGAAAATAGTCCCATTAACTCATGTCACAGGTGATTCTAACAGCCAGGATTTAGCAAATGTGTTTTCTCATTGCTTCACCAGTGAAAATTACATAAATTGAAATAATACAAAATAATTACTTTACATCTTAACATCAGCATTCTGACATCAGAAAATAAGGTGAACAAAGACATTTGAATCCAGCCACACACATTAAGTAAAAGTCACAGTGTTTGGCATCTGGAGTAGTCCATTTTAGTCCGAAAATCCATAGTCATCATCAGTGATTAAGCTGTAAATCCAGAAGAAATTTTCAGTCAGATTTGTGCCACCCTCCAAACTGCATTTTTGCACCTACACACCATAGATGCAAGAAAATCATTACTGGGCAGTCTTTGCATAAGCAGACAGTTGCTTGTGTATTCCTTGGGATGGGTTTTCCAGCCAGATCCTGTGCTGTCACCTGAACTATGCTGTAGAAGTGGGATACAAGGGCTTACACTTGAAGGCAGGGTTCATTTGTAAAAATTGACAGTCTTAACAAATCTAAAGGGTCACATCTGTCACATCTTTTTTATGTTTTGAAGATCTGATGCTACAGTGCTTCCTGATTTCACTGCCATCATCTGCTTTTTTGAATGACACTTAATGCCTGATTCTATCCCAAACCATTTTAAAGCTGTTTGTTAAAAGGATATCTTGTTGGAGAGAATAAAATTGCTAATACTTCTGTCAAAGCCTAGTTAGCTTCAGTGACCTCAGAACAGTCATGAGGGTTACAGAAATTAATGCCTAAAACTACTTCTTAAAAATCTCACCACAAAACCTGAATAGATCTGTCCAGGTTCTTTCTTTCTCATTTTCTGGACATATGGTAGTAAAGGCTAGTCACTGTTAACAGAGGAAACTCAGTAATTCACAATTTCTTTTCCTCATTTTCTGTTTCTTGTTTCCATTTTATAGTACCTTCTTACTCTATGGCCTAGATACAGAAATATCAAAAAATTCAGGGGCAGGGGAGATGACCAAAACCCTATGCTCATCTCTGTATTGAACTGCATTGCAGTATGAAGAGTGCAATTTTAAAGACTTAGCCACCAATGAATGGCCCCAGGTGAGTGAGGATCTTGTGCCACCTTTCCCACCATTGAAAAAGGTGAGCACTGTAAGGCATTAAAGACCCCATGAGCTGTTAGTACAATTGAAAGCAACCTTCTTTTTCTTGGGGAAACTGGAAAAGCACACATATACATAAGGTTGTAAGATGGACTCACACCAAATACTCTCTTGAGCAATGGTTTGCATTCAGACAATAACAAAAAAAAACCTATCTGAACCACTCAAATGAGATGTCACTAATGACTGAGCATAAGGGATGAATAAGATGTATTCACAGCAGGGGCTTTTGCTTTCATTCCCTCCATCACTGGTGATGCCATAAGCCTACAAACAACCATCCTTAGTTTTTCTGACAATGGAGAGACATTCATTGGCTTTAAGACAACCTAATTCATTTATCTTAGACATCTCTCTTGGAGTGGGACCAATCGGTCTCTGGTGGTGCTTCTCTCTCCATTGACTAAAACGAAAGCATTCATGACTGCTGCAAACCAGCTTGTCTTAAATATTAGATGGCCAGCATTAATTACAGTGAATCTCAGACTCATACATCTCAGATGAGTGCCAAAAATTAAATGATCTGTAGAATCCCTATCGCTCATGCCCCATCTTGAATTTTGCTTCTCCTAGTCCCATGTTCACCACTTTGCCAGCATTCATCATACAGCTTTCTTCAAATACCCCACCAGCTCTGGGAAAACAATTGCAGTCATGATCATATAACACCATTTCATTTAACAGAAAAGGACGCAGCACATTACTAAAATGGATTATTAGAAAACTGTCCAAGAGAGTCTTGTTTACAAAATGACATGGCTCTTCATGACTTAAAGCATCGTAGCACCTGAAAGGGAGCATTATCAAAGTGAAATTTGTAACAAACTGCTTTGTCAATGGCCTCTGTGAGACATCGATGTGAAGGATGGATGTGGTAGGCCTTCTCTACCTTGTGTTTCATGCTTCACCCAATCTTCCTTACTCCTGCAGTCTCTTCCGAAGCAGAAAAGAAAAGCAGGATTTCAGTTCAGTTTCAGAAAGCTGACTGTCTCACAAGTGCCTGGTAAGGGAACACGGAGCTGAGCCGTGTTATGGGTTGCATTTTTTGACCATGGGCAATGTGCCAGTTTCTGTTTCCTTCCAGGTGTGCAGAAATTAAAGAACTAGTTGGCTAGTGGGACTTGAAGTGTCAAAAATTAGTAACACTTTACTATATGTGGACTGGATTCAGTAAAGCAAAAGGAATCAACAGATTTGCCTTCATCAGATGTTAATTATAAGTAACATTTACACTTATCTCTCTGCTTTCATGTGTTAAAAATAGTCTTGCTTATGAATAATGGTCTCTGCTGTGACACAGCAATCTGTCCTAACTATGCTTTGCCAAGGAACAAAATGTGACCCAAATTGCCCATGGTCTGTCAGTCAGGACAGATTTTCATTTTACACTGTAAAGTGTTAAAAATTCCTTATAGCTATGAACAGACAGGGTGGTTTTACCACTGTTTTGCCTAATCTTCCTATTTCTTCCAGCAACAAATAAGTGGTTGCTGACTTCTAATGGCAGCCATAGCACTCTCCCTTATTAGCTTCACTCAGTGGGCAAGTGAGCTTCAGGACTGGCAGTAGGCTAATTTTCTGTTGTTAGTGGAGGAATATGGGACGTATCTGAATAAGCATATTATATGAGATAAGGAGAGTACTTTCAAAGAGAATCATCAAAACACTCCAGTTGACCATGTTTTGGCTCACATTGCAGAGCAGTCTCAAGAATGCACAAACTGGTTTACTTGATAGGTAATGAAACTGGAAGATGTGCATTAGTAGTATATCTACTATGGTCCAGGCACTAATGGTTGTTCATGTGCTTGAACTAGTCTAAAGAAAAGACCCCCAAAAATACATACAGCATGGGCATGAAGTCCTTAGAATTGTTCCCCTCTGGGCACTCAGTCCTGCTGTGCTTCTCTGCTTGCTCATGCAGACATAGCACTGGAACCATTGAAAGCCTCAAGGAGATCTTACCTGGACCAGAAAGTAAAGAGCCCACAAAGAAAGAGCATGGAAATGCTCACCCAACACACAAAGTGGTTTCACAGTTTCTAAACATAGCTGTTAAAAATAATGCCTGAAGTTTGAGAAAATGATGACATTGGCTTAAAGCAATATGGTAAGGTGCATTTGGGACTCATTCAGAAAAAAATATTGCATTCTTGAATTTCAAAGCTATATGAGTTTTTACATCTCTGAAGCTGTCAAAGCTTTTAGGGGCATTAGATAATATTTCCAAGGCTTTCTCCGCAACACTGAATATGAGGAATTTATTTTTTAAAAAATAGATGAGATTCTGAAATAATCACACAGCTTTAGAATTTTAGAAGACCTGTGAATACTAGTTTATTCACAGCAAAACTGCAAGAATTGCTAATACTGAAATCCTTTCTGGTTTTAGCAAAAATCAGTTCTGCTCTTGCCCAACTTTGAAGCTTTTAATGCATATAAACATTTAAATCTTGCTGCATATAACTAAGAAGATTGTTGCCATCTTTTGTTAACTGTTCTTTCCTAGCAATTTCCATCTCAGAGCTTTTGTAGTATTACGATTACCATCATTTACTTTCCTTCATTTAACTTGCACAGTTAATGGGATGATATGTACCCTACATGACTGCACAAGGAGCTATATAATTAGCAAGTCAGTTGAAACACATTTGGAAAATAAACTTTGTTGCAATCACTGCTTGTCTTCAAGGGTTTTTAAAAGCTCCACGGTAAGACAGATAATTTTCATTACTATTTCAGTTAACACAAGAGGTCCTGTGCAGATTACATAAATGCTGTGCTGTTGGCTTTCTGGCCTCAGTGTGCTGCTTTTTTAATAGAAAAAAAGTGGGGGTTTTTTTGAGAGAATGGGCTTCCATGACTAAACCACTAACTCCTTGGGATTTGGAAAAGCATGGTTATCTCCCTGTTCAACCTGTGTGACATGGGCCAGCCACTCTAATCAGACCACTAACTGGGCAGACATTACTGATTTATTTTTTTTTCCTAATGTATGGCAGTTTAAGGAATGGATAGCTGAGCAAAGCAGAGCTCCTGCTACTCCATGCTGCCAAATAAACTGGCTTTGTGTCTGGTCAAGGGGGACAAGTCATCACAATGCTGATGGTGGACGCCTGGGGAGGTGTGTAGCCTTTCAGTTCCTTTGAGGCCCTCAGCCCTTAAGTCTCCAACAGGTAAAATAGTACTTGTCAACACAGCATGTTGGTTGGTTCCCAGGGTTGTGGCAGCCTCCACAACTTTCTGTGAGTATTCAAACCAAGTTTTAACTATGCTTGAAGGACTTTCTAGGGCAAATGGAGAATAAATCAATACCAGGAGAAAAGAAAATGTGATGCTTGTAAAGCATGGAAATTCATCCTGATTCTGTCAGCGTCCAGAATGAAATAGGACAATGATTTCGCCAGCGTACTTTCAGTGCAGCTATTGTACTGAAAGGAAAGAGAGCTGAGCATGTTCTTATCTTTCTCCAGCCATGCTTTGCAGATGGCAAGCTGGGAGAGCACACACCTTCTTCTAATTGTGTTAAATGCTGTTAGAAAACAAGACATATTCAATGTCAAGCAAAATAAAAAATAGTAAGAAGGCCTCAAAGAGGCAGGGTTCCTAGGACACTACTTTGCATCCCTCTTTCTACAAAGATGTTTCAGGGTGTACGTTGTAGCAGTGATTCAGCGACCTTGTACAAGAAGGTTTAGCTTTCAGCTTGTGTCACCAGTGGCCATGTCTTTAACACGCAGCCCAGCGTCCATTTTCTGTATGTTTAGCAGCCTTCCAGGCAGCACACGAGGTCTCATGTGTACCTACTCCACAACCTCCCTGCTGAAAAGGATGCAATTCTGGTAGTGTGGGCAGCCTCCTGGGCAAGCCCTTCTCAAAGGACAGGCTGGACAACCACACCTGTGTGCTTAGAATTATGCATGCAGTTAAATGCTTTGTTGGATGGAGGCCTGAATGAACATATCATTGTGTTTTGACTATTAACAGACATCAGTTGGACTCTGAGTCTCTTCAGAGGATTTTTGAGTTGTTCCTTACTAGTTGGTAGTTATGTTTCAAACCAAATAACTGGTCAAATCCAAACTTGCTTGACAGTTTCCTCAGTTCACAGAAGGCAAAATCTTCAGTATGCCCTTGACCCAAGATGCTGGCTTTCATCAATGGTTTCTGAAAAGTTGTATGTCCTTTATGTGGGTTATTTAGTGTCCATGATTAGAGGCCCCTATGCAAAGCTTAATTAAGTTAATTAATCATCCACTGGCAGCTGTAAATCCATTCCTGAACTGATGGATCATTCAAATACCACCATACTGAGCGGCACCCAAAGGCTCTCAAGCCCTCAATCAACCTCAGAGGCCTTTCTGAGTAGGAAAATCAAATTCAAAAAGCACAAGAGCATCCATGGGAAAAACTGAATGACAGTTTCATATGTATCCACAATTTGAAGATCAAAGAGCTGTCCTATTTTCCTTTAGTAACATAAGGATTAATTTGGTCTACTCTGTTAAGTACAATACTTTCAGCCACAGTTGTATTTTAAGGCATGCTTTCCACATGCTGGCAGCAAATGAGTGTCTACCTCTGTAGATAGGATTTTGATAGAAGCAGAGATCTGTGTGTGCCAAGATGAATTTTGAAGCAACCCTCCCCTCAATATAAATACTGTATGCAGTGTGGGCAGTGGCTAGGGTATTGCCCCAGGAGAACTGCCTCTAGGCTGGACTCAGTCATTGACTTGCCAGACACAGGACTATTTTCCTACTTACAGGCTGGGATGATAGCAATTAAAAAGGGTGAATGCAGAACATTGTATAATGCTGGGTATTGGTATTACCATTTCTAGACCAGCTCCTCCTCAGTCCATGGCTGGGGCCTGTAGGCATTACAAAGTCAGTAAAGGTAACATCATAAAGGTAAATTAAAAGGGTATTTATTGCATCAGCTGATATACACTAGATCTTGAGTATGGAAGCACCATATTTTGGCCAGTAAGCAAGGAAGGAAAAGCTTTGTTTCAAGTAGTTATGCATATTAAGGACATTAGGCAAAGGATTTGATAAATGTATCCTCATTTTTGGTTTTATTTTTAATTATCTGGATGACATTTTCATTTGTAACAGATAATGTCTTTAGCATCTGCCTATGGCAACACATGGGCAGCATTTCAGAGCTGTTCTCAATTGCATTTGGATACGTCAGAGAATTTGTAAGAGCTTCATGGCTCTCCACCTGCCAGGAGAGAGTGGAGTCATGGCATTCTTCCAATGCTAAATACATTTCCTGGTAGCCAGATTCACTTTCTATAAACCAGAAGAACTATCTGCATTACAGCTAAGGCTGAAGTCATGTAGGACATCAGAAGCAGTCTCTGCAGTACTGAGCATCACTTGTCTGATTTGATAAAGGCTTAATGTTCAGAAGAAATACTTGAAAGCAAATATTCTAGAGAAATCTGCCAGGTGGGTGATAGAGCAGATTTGCTGGTCCCCAGCCAGTCACCTCAGCTAGAGATTCACTAAGGAGAAGCTGAGAAAGTGAAACATGTTAACAAGATCTCTCATTTCAGCTTACAAGGAAAAGATGAAGGAGCTGTCCATGCTGTCTCTGATCTGCTCCTGTTTTTACCCAGAACCTCGCAACATGAACATCTATAAATATGATGGTGAGTGACTTTCACTGGAACTCATCTGGCAGGCCAGATAATGTGCTAGTGCTGGGAAATGACTCAGTTCAACATCCCAGTCCATATAGCGTTATTCAGTGGGTATCTTGCTGATTTAACAATCTATTTGCTGGGTTTGGTTATTACTTTCTACTGATTGTGTGTTACCCATGATGCTGGATATGATTTCTAGTAGCAACTAACTCTTAAATCTATCCCTCTCATACGGAGCTGTACTTTTCCTGCTACCCATTTGAGAATTATGGCTCTTTACAGCTGACATGATTCCCAAGGAAACCAAGAAAAGATGAAAGCATACTTAAAAAATTAATCGGCTTGAGCACTGCTTGCAGGGGGTCTGAAGTGACACAGAACCCAAATAAGCTTCCAAAACTGCTGTAAATTTTTATCTTTATGAGATTAAGGTATAATTAAGCTATTACAGATAAAATGGAATGTACTTCTCCTGAGAACAGTTTTCAGCCTATAATCTGCCATTGCATTTGAAATGCCCAAGGCCAAGATGCTAAATCTTTTGTCTGTACTTCTGATCCTACACTAATATCTGTGCTGCTTCTCTCCTTGATACCACTGAGGTATTGAAGGGCTTACCATTTTTCACTTTATTGTGCAGACATGGAAGTGAAACAAATCAACAAACGTGCCTCAGGCCAGGCTTTTGAACTGATCCTAAAGCCTCCATCTCCGGTCTCAGAAGCACCACGAACTTTAGCTTCTCCAAAGAAGAAAGAACTCTCTCTTGAGGAGATCCAGAAAAAGCTGGAGGCTGCAGAGGAGAGGAGAAAGGTATCTTTCCTTTAAAAAATGCTATCAATTAGACCTGACTTTATTGTACAGAATAACAGCTGAGTTTCCTATCCATTTGTATGTTTTCCATTGCCACTCATAGTGGCCTGCATGGACAAAAATTACTGAACAAACTGCTGCAAACAAACCTCACTGGTTTTGATGCTTGGGAAGTATGTGTCACAAAATACAGATAGCTTCAGACGGGAGGACCAAGTGGGTTCGAATACACATGCTTATTGTGTGAGTGTGTGTGTTTCATTCAGAGCATCTGTAATAGTTGCAGAAGACCAGTGCAATTCTTCTGGTGTCCAAGTTTAAGAAATGGTTGTGCAATTCAAACAGCTACTGTATGGGCTACCGTATCTTCAGTCTTTGTAGTGCCCATGGAAATTACTCACAAGGCCTGCCTGAGGCAGCTGAAATGTCTTATTTATGCAGTATGGAAACATGTTAGCCCTGAATAGGCTGTTCTGGATCACTCACCACACACTTGAATAAAGATGCTAGTGTAGCACAGCTACTAAGAGAGGCATTTATAGCAGACAGTCTCAATAGTGCTGCAAGTTGGCCTTGTAGGGTTATCTACAGATTAAGTCTTCCCTTCTTTATGACCTTGCCCATAACAGCAAAACCCTGTTTCATAATCAGTAAATTTGTCACACAGGGATTACAAGGGTTGTTACACCTTCACAATGGTTAGCACAAATGCAAGGTGCATGCAGCCAGAAGTCCATATTAACTGTTTATTTGGCTTTCATTTTGACATTAGAGGTCTTTTAGAGGTTTAAGAGGTCTTTATTTGCTGTAAGTCAGAGCTAGCTCAGATTGCTTTTTCTTTTCAGAAGATAAAAGGCTAAATTCCAGATCAGATAAGTTAGAGAATCACAGGCAAAGCTAATGAGACACTCACGATAGCCAGCCTGAAATATGAGTCTGAAAATTAGTAGTTTTCTCTATGGGCCCAGTGGTTATGATGTGTTGCGCCATTTCAGGAAGGTCATGGCTGGCTGCTATGGCCACAGAAAACTCAAGATGTGGTAGTATATTGTCCTGGTTAATCCATGTTTCCTTTTGCTGTGGTATAAAAAGAGAGCCACAGAAGCCTGAGAAACCTCAGGAGCCATAGAAGGACTTTCTGTGCCCTGCAACCATGTGATCAATGTTATTTTGTGGCAAATCTGCTTGCATCACTTAAATTGGAGCTAGAAACCCCTTTCACCTGCCCATGGAGTCCCTGGTAGAGGGTATCTGAAAATGAAACAAGCTTAGACATCTCCAAGCTTTTCCTTTATCTCTTAAACAATATGATTTGTTACTAAAACTGACATTTGCAGAATCTTTTCCAGATAGGGCCAAAAAGGCATAGTGAAGTCCAGCAGATATGCCACATATAGCACAAGTTGCAGCTCCTCCAAAAAAGCAGCTTCATTCTCCTTTCACTCCTGTCAGACCAGATCAGGGTCACTTCCGAAAAAACCCAATGGAGTGATTACACTGCTGTATGGTGAGATGTGAGTTCATTGAAATCAGTAGATCTGGATGACTGACAGGTCCTTAAAATCTGGCCCACAGTTATGATTTGCAGTGAAACCTGACTATTCTGGACCTCACTAATTTGAACAATTCATTTAGAGGAATTAGATGAACACTGAAGTGTTGCCGCATTTGCCATTACTGCTAACACAAGACGACATGCTTCTAATGCACACACAGTAGCTCTAGTGCTTCTTTCAGAGAAATATTTATGTTAGAGTATTCATTTCAGTAAAAGGACATGACTGTATGTGAAAGGAATATGCATTTGCACTAGCACCTGCCCAGAAGTATGAGCTTTCACACAAAGACTCAGTCTGTGAAGTGCCTCTGTACCAAGAACATATACTCAAGTATGGACACAGAATGAAATGGCAGCAATTAAGAAGACTGATATTATGCATATACTTCATGAGAAATATAAATTTAATGTCCCAGAGATTTCATTTCATTGATTTCATTACTGTTCATTTCTTCCTAAAGAAAAACTCATTATGCAATGAACTGATAATCGGTGGTAGCAGTACAGACACCTGCCATTTCTTCCCCCTTGGTACTATATTCATTTTGAATTAACATATAACTGAGTTATTTTAATAGACAAGATCTTCCACATTAGCATTGCAGCAGAAATTGCTGGGAAAGGAACAGAGAACAGGGAAAAAAACTTTATTGCGTCACTGTTAAAATCCCTGGTGCTCTCACATCTCAACTACTGCCTTCATGTTTGGCCTTGGAAAAAGAGTATAGTGCAGAGAAGGATAAAAAAGCAGTCAGAGGAATAGAAAATCTTCCATAAGAAAATAAATTAAATAGTCCACTTTTCAGCTTGGAAGGAGACAACCGATGAAAGATAAGATAGAAGTCTACAAAGTCATGAATCGTAATGAGAAATTATATTATGTTTCACACAATCCAAAGGGGAAGAAACACTCATGAAATCATCAGACAGCAATTCCAAAACAGAGAGAGGGAATCGCCTCTTCATGTATTGTTTAATAAAGCTGTATTTGTTATCACAGACTATTTAGAGATTATTAAAATATTTATTTCAAAAAGATAATAGCAAATTGATAGAGCACTGCCTTATAGGAAATGCTTATATGAATACAACCTCTGGCTCAGAAAATATCTAACCTAGTGACTGCTGAAAGCTAGGAACAGAGGGAGTGGGGTCGGGGGAGAGAGAGAGAGACATCTCAAGGAAAGGACTAGGCAGATTTGCCCAACTTTATCTACACTTTCCCTAAGCATCTTCCACTTTCTGCTGCTAGACAAACCAGTCAGACTTTTTCTGACATTCAGCATGGCAGCTGCTATCATACCTTTCTATCTATGTATAACAGCTGTCAGGCATGACCATTCTAGATTGTGTCCTTCCAGCACAGTTCTAATTAAAATCAAGTATTACTAATGGATGAGAATTGCCTTTTTGGAAAAAAATATTAATTGATTTCACACTGTTTAGGAATTAGGTTCTGCTCTGTTAATTAGGCAGTGTTCATTAATAAATTTTCAAACTCATAAGAACATCCACAGCAATACATGCACTTCAACAGTCTCATGCTGTTTCCTGTTTATCAATTCTTGTTTATTCCTTTATAAGCTTTTACAGGACTCTTTCATTTTCTCCCCTTTTTCTCTACCTCACTTGATAGTGATGATCTCATACTCTCAGACCAAGCTGAGAATTTCACCTGAGGCATTTTTTCCTTTTGTACCACACACCAAACCCCATTTGGGCTAGTTACAGATTTGTCCTTTCCGCTTATAGAATCCTCCTCACAGCATGTCATTATTATCCCATTATTTTTTTGGCATATGTGTGCTATATTTTCCCACCTTAGTGGATAATCAGACCTTTTCATCCTTCCCATTTGAGAAACTAGAGCACAGTGACATTGTATGCAACAGAAGTTTACTTCTTACAGAATCTTTAACATTTATCATTTTTTACCCATTGGCCTTGAATGTTCAGCTGTTATTACCCTTGATTTACAGACTTCAAGAGCCATATGTTGAATTATATATTTTTACTATGCTCAACTTACTAGCATAAAAATGAACCACTAAAAGGATGTGCATTTCTACTAGACTTTGGATTATGGGAGAGAAATAGTGTGTAATTAAATGGCTTTGTATTGGGATGAAACTGAATCAGGCTCGTCCTTAGTGCTTAGCACTACAAAGAATGCAGGAGAACAGTCTTCTTTTTTAACTTTCATGCTGTTGGATATAGACTTACAGTTACATGAGTTTTTAATACCATTGCTATGAAATGCTCTAAGATAAGCCCCTGTGCAGCCTAGCCTGTGCAAAGCTCTCTGTGCTCCCCACAGCAAGCAGTCAGCCTGGGGCAGCCCTGTCAGTATTGTGGCCACACTTTGCCTCGGGCTTCAGCACCCAACTCGCTCCCCTTTGAGCCAGCCCCACAGCCTGCCCAGAGGCACTTCTTAACACTCTTGAACCATCTCTCCTTTGGCATTGAAGAAGTCACGTGTGCTCTACCTTATGGTACAGCAGGCTGCTGGGGAAAAAGGCTTCACCAAGGCAGGGAAGACAGTGGAGCTGGGGGACAAATGCTCCCTCCTAGACATTGCATGGGACATGCAAAACTGCCACTACAGGCAAGAGGAGAGGGGTAGAAGGGATCAGCACCTTCTCTGGCAAAAGTGGAGGTTGCTTTCTTCCAACTCATTCCTGCTTCCCTCCTTGGTTTCCCACCAAATTTGTAAGCCAGCAGGCTGGGAGGGAAGACAGGCACTCCCTGAGACATTTGCCTCCTGTCTTGCCCATCCACTGATCTCCCTTTTTGTTACTGCTGGCCCTCAGCTGTGCTTGTGTGGAAAGGGAATACAGCATGAAGTGTTTTTCGATGTAAGGGTCCCAGTAATACTTGTGGAATCAATACCAGTACTGGATGTTTCTGCCACATTTTGATTTACACTGTAGTGTTTCTACAGATGGTGCTTCACCCCTAATGTTCGCAAAAGGTAGCCAAAACTGCAAGCCACTTCACAGTTCCTCATGCAAAAAGTGTAAGCCTGTGGAATGTGTGCCTGCAGGAAGATACTTTCTACCAGGTAGGAGAGGTTTTGGTGTTAGGCAGTATGGTCTGTCTGGAAGCACATGGAGTCATAAGAAGAGACAGCAGACATAACAGTGCTGGCAAAGCTTCTCCCTGCAGTCTGACATGGGTTTTGCTGCTAATGAACAATCATAAGACAAACTGACATTGATCTTCATTAATTTTAAAATGCAGGGCCTCAGCCTGCCAACAGATCACAAAATGCCTCATGAGCAGGTAGAGGAGGGCTCAGGTGGCACATCTCGCAAGCCTCCAACATGCCTTATTCACCTCCATGGGTCATAATCTTGAGAGCAGCAATTTTGTGTCAGTTGAGGAAGAGAAAGTGAATTTTTTTTTAATCACATTATGGAGGGGCTCTTTATGTTCTTTTACTCTGCTTCATGTTCTTAGTAACCCAGACCCACAGATCTCTTGGCAGACCAGGCCAAAAAAAGAGATCCTCATCTAAATTCAAGCAAAATTTTGCACCATCTAGTTTGAGTGGAAGCAGGACTTCACCTACGTGAAGCAGGACTTCACCTATGGTTACAGCTCAGATGTCTCTGACTCTTCTGCCATATGGCCATTCCACTTCTCTGCTCTGGGATCCCATGGAGCAGAAACAGGAGCCCTCTTCTTTAGACTGTCATTGCTCTATGTATTTGCACACTGCCTGGGACAGTGAGTCCTCACAATAGCTAGAACAGATGCTAATGTAATACAAATAATAATATTCCCACTGAGGAACAGGATGTAACCATGCAGAAGTCTGAAGGAGCCAGTGCCATGAGTGAGTTCTAACATGAGTCCATTCCCTTGCTTTTACATGGAAAAATCCCAACCTCAATTACTTTCCCTGAAACCATCAATACTTCAAGTCACCATTTCTTTCTGATTAATACCTAGGCTTCACCTTTGCATTTACATTGCAGTAGGAGCCTGTTTTTGCATTCTGCTCCATTAGTAGTATTTCTTAAATAGACAATGCACTGAAGAATACCAAGGTTAATGCAGCTTCTGCTGAACAATTGAATTTTTAAAATCCAGCCAGTGAATGAATGTGTTACGAAAGTGGAGCTCTCGTGACTGGTAGTGTGTCTCATATATCCTAGTAACTAAAGATCCTAGTAACTAAGGTGGATGCATTCAAGCTGAAAATCTTAGTTTAAAAGCAGTTGTCTGAGTCCATTTCTTGC
Source organism: Athene cunicularia (assembly GCF_003259725.1). Classification (NCBI taxonomy): domain Eukaryota; kingdom Metazoa; phylum Chordata; class Aves; order Strigiformes; family Strigidae; genus Athene; species Athene cunicularia. Next base: position 122,476,058 of record NW_020799095.1, read on the forward strand.
CTAAAAGTAATCCTTTAATTTTATCTCTGCATAAATTACTTCAATATTTGGATGTATGTGTCAAAGAACAACACATTAATGTGAGAAAATAAAGCACCTGTTACTGAGGCATATTATTCCTGTGAGTAATAATTTTAAAATATATGTATATCCAAAGCCAGTTGCCATAAATAATTTTGCTTATGAAGTGAGTGTTTAGTTGTCTGCATCTGTCTCTGGCCAGCTATGTATGAGACGTGGATTTCCGACTGAAGCACTCATCTCTGAAAACTGGGGATGCACGTGATCCTTTAGAAATATGACATGAATATTGTAGGAGTTTGCCTGCATTAGCCATCTTTTTAGCACAGCAGTACATTTCTAGGAGTGAAGGTATCTGTACCAGAAACGTTTTGCAACAGTTTTATTCCTCCACATCTAGCATTAGATGCTGCAGCCGTAGCCACACTGATAATGCCTTGCTATATTTAAGGCAGCTTCTGGATACTTCTCCTTGAGTACCGCTTCTTTCTTTCTCTGCCATTTCACACTTTTCTCTCCTTAGTAATCTTCTTTATCTTTCATTCAATTTCCATCTTTTTTTTACTCATTTTCTTACGATAGATGTACAAGAAGCACTTATCATAAGCTATTTACAAGTGTGTTAGAACATGGACTATCAAGGTTTTGAAAACACCCTTTCCAGCACTTCAATCAATACAAAGTTGAAAATAAACTTGAAGTAAAAATTTCCTCTGTGTGTTGGAATCTTGTATCAAGACCATGGGAGTCCAAACATGGCAGTTAAAACCCAACACAAACAACAAAGGGAGTCTGTTAATCCCAGCCACACTAGGTATCTGGGGTCATTCATTTACCCATTTCTGTCATTTCTGGATGTGTAGTAGACTTTGAACAGACAGGATGGCCAAGTTCTTTTGCCAAATGTGTTGGAAACAGAAAATTGTTTGACAATCCACTACAAAAACATAGCAACAGCCTTCCAGAATTATCATAAGGGGATTTCAAAAATGTTCTGAACACCAGGGAAACAGGCAGGCTCACAGCTGGGGTACGGCAGCATTAGAAGAGGGACATCAGTCTAAATGAGAATCCACCCTGTGGATGTTTTATGGCAGAGAGGAGGAATCATTTGTTTTCAACCAGTCTGGGTATGTTGAACATTTTGAGTGAGGAAAAGGAATGCCATTGAAGGTGTATCATAGAGGAAAATTGCATGAGGATTGTGCACTCAGTTCCTAGGCCTGGTTTATCTTTCATTCCAATGCTTACTGGTGCAAATGCAATTTGCATCCAGTAAATACTAAATTAGAGTATAAGGATTTTCTTCATTATTATGCATTAATGGACAAATTGATTACACATTGATTACAGAGAGGCTGTGAGGCTATGCAGGGTGTAAATCAGGAGGTCTAAAGCCCAGCTGGAAATTAATCTGGCTTCAGCAATCAAGGACAACAAGAAATGTTTCTATAAGTATGTGAGCAGCAAAAGAAAGACTAGGGAGAGTCTCCATCGCTTGCTAGATGCAGGAGGAAACATAGAAGCAAGTGATGAGGAAAAGGCTGAGGTGCTTAATGCCTTCTTTGCCTCAGTCTAGCAAGACTAGTTGTACTGAGGGAATCCAGCCTCCTCAGCCAGAAGACAGAGACTGGGAGAATGATCCCCCCGAAGTCCAAGAGGAGACAGTGACCTGCTGCATCACACAGACACACACAGTCTATGGGACTGGGTGGGATACACCCGAGGGTGCTGAAGGAGCTGGCTGGGGTGCTCGCCAAGCTGCTTTCCATCATTTACCAGCAGTCCTGGCTGACCGGGGAGGTCCTGACTGATTGGAAATTGGCCAATATGATGCCCATATATAAGAAGGGTCAGAAGGATGATCTGGGAAATTACAGGCCTGTCAGCTTGACTTCAGTGCCCAGGAAGCTGATGGAGCAGCTCATCCTGAGTAACATCACACAACATGTGTGGGACAACCAGATGCTCAGGCCCAGTCAGCATGGATTTATGAAAGGCAGCTCCTGCTTGACAAACCTGATCTCCTTCTACAACAGGGCGACCAGCTTATTGGATGAGGGATGTTGTTTACTTTGACTTTAGCAAGGCCTTTGGCACTGTTTCCCACAGAATCCTCCTGGCGAAACTGGCTGCTCGAGGTTTGGATGGGCACACGCTTTGCTGAATAAACAACTGGCTGGATGGCCGGGCCCAGAGAGTTGTGGTGAATGGAGTTAAATCCAGTTGGTGGCCCGTCACAGGTGGTGTCCCCCAGGGCTCAGTGTTGGGGCCACTCCTGTTTAACATCTTTATTGATGATCTAGACGAGGGGATCGAGTGCACCCTCAGTCAGTTTGCAGATGACCCCAAGCTGGGTGGGAGTGTTGATCTGCTCGAGGGTAGGGAGGCTCTGCAGAGAGACCTGGACAGGCTGGAGCCATGGGCTGAGGCCAACTGGGGGAGTTTCAATCAGGCCAAATGCTGGGGGCTGCCCTTGGGCCACAACAACCCCCAGCAGCGCTACAGGCTTGGGGAGGAGTGGCTGGAGAGCTGCCAGTCAAAGAGGGACCTGGGGGTGTTGATTGACAGCCAGCTGAACAGGAGCCAGCAGTGTGCCCAGGGGGCCAAGAAGGCCAATGGCATCCTGGCTTGTGTCAGCAATAGCGTGGCCAGCAGGGACAGGGAAGGGATCTGACCCCTGTACTCGGCACTGGTGAGGCCGCCCCTCGATTCCTGTGTTCAGTTTTGGGCCCCTCACTACAAAAAGGACATTGAATGACTCGAGCGTGTCCAGAGAAGGGCAACGAAGCTGGTGCAGGGTCTGGAGCACAGGTCGTACGGGGAGCGGCTGAGGGAACTGGGGGTGTTTAGTCTGGAGAAGAGGAGGCTGAGGGGAGACCTCATCGCCCTCTACAGCTCCCTGAAAGGAGGGTGCAGAGAGCTGGGGATGAGCCTCTTTAACCAAGTAACAAGCAATAGGAGAAGAGGGAATGGCCTCAAGTTGTGCCAGGGAAGGTTTAGACTGGATATTAGGAAGCATTTCTTTACAGAACGGGTTGTTAGGTGTTGGAATGAGCTGCCCAGGGAGGTGGTGGAGTCCCCATCCCTGGAGGTGTTTAAGAGTCGGGTCAACATAGCGCTGAGGGATCTGGTGTAGTTGGGAACTGTCAGTGTTAGGTTAATGGTTGGACTGGATGATCTTCAAGGTCTTTTCCAACCTAGATGATTCTATGATTCTATGATTCTAAATTACTTTTGAGTGTGTTGTCTACAAGTGTAGCCCCCAGAACTGTGTGTACTTTGATGTGGAACTCTTAATTTTTCGCTGTTCTCCTGGATTTATGATAATGAGGAGTAGTTCCAGATGGCAAAGGGTCTGAATGGAAGAAAACAAATCTGCAAAAAATGGGCAAGTGCCCCAAAGTCTCAAGGGCATTTTGCTACCTCCATTGAAAGCCAATGCTCTTTTCAAAAATGCTGCTTATAGGCACAGTTCAAATCTTACCTTTTTTTATAGCATCTCCACAGGCCCTGGATATGTCCTTGGAAATGTCAGTTTTCCAAATCTGAAAAGGTTTGATTTTATAACACATTATATATACGTATTTAAACATGATGAAATGTTAGCCTTTCAAATGAACAAGTCACTTCTTAAATGTTTCATGGGTAAGAACATTACAATTAGTATCATAGTACCTTTTCTAGTCAAATTCCCAACTGGAAGGAAAATAGATTCTTAGAATATCAAAGTTACTTTTAGATCACTTAAGCAGAGGGTTCACAAAATTCATATCAGCAACCAAAATTTTATCATCATAACTTTTCCATGAAGGTGAAAATTTGCCATTGAATACTAAATTAAACCAAAAATGTGGAGTAACTTCACAAACACTGGTCAAACTGAGCCACTGAAGTTGGTCCAAAAATGGTAAAGCAAGATGAAGATGTTCAATTATTTCAGTTTTACAGTGTACCAAATGTTAAATGCAAAGTATCTGAAATCAAATATTTTGCTTCAAAAGAACTTATTTTTATTATATGATTATTAAAATTATTGATGTTTTTTGTTAAACTTATGGGGCTGTTATGGTTTTTCAATTAGTCTACAAAATTCCTTCTTTGCCCAGCTCTTTTTCTGTTCAGCTCATCCTCCTCCCATTCTTCACTAGTGAAAGTCCCTCTGCCTTTGGCTACAACTGTCTGGGGACTTTTTGTTCCCATTTGCAGCATCTTTTGGCCTGCACGACAGTTATTTTCTGTCAGTCAAAGATCTGAAAAATGCTTGCTCTATTACTCTCTATTCAACACATGCTATAATGGAGGTAAGAGCCAGGAAGCACCTTTGTAAGGTACCAACCATTTCAGTAGACCATTCCCATCAGTAAGTGCTCCAGGGATCACAGTTGGAGAAATGAACCCTTAACTGCAACCAGGCCAGAGGTGAAAGCAAATATATTAAGTAGCTCTTTCCTCTGATCTCAGGCAAACCATTACAGCCTTTCAAAGCCAGATACGTTTTACTCCAGTGTCTTGCTGCAAGGTGTTCTGCCTGGCTTTTGCAGCCTTTTCTAGAACATGCTTAATTTGCCTCGTCAGTGCATTTGGCTTTATGTGTATCTTACCTTTGTTAAAATGTTTGTTTTCTCCTCCTAGTTGGATCTCACTCATGTAAAAGAATTGCAGCTTTTTTCACTCTATTTAAAGCCACATGACAGAATTTAATAGGATTCATTACCTCTAATTGTAATTATTGGTTGAAGTCCTTAATTTAGGCCTTAAACTAATTCATTTTCATGGGTAACAGTGACAACAGTGCGTTGTGATCTGCACTGAAATATGCACTTAGCTTTCCAGAGCCATATTTCATTCCCTGGTTTTTGTTTGCTTCTCATGCTCCCTCTAATTTATTTTATCAAAAGGGCACAATGTTGTTTATCATTTCCAAACAAGCCCTCTGAAACAGATTGTTGTTTCGATTAGACTTGCCTGGAGGGTGGGCCCAATGCTGCAAGTTCTTTGGCTTCTCTCCTAGGATTAGTGGTTTCATGTTAGTAATTTGATTTAAAATAAATAACAAAGCTTATGCTTCTGAGCAATGAGTTTACAAAGAAGAATAACACAGTACTGTGGATAAGCTGCATCCGTTTAATGGACACCTGCAGTTTTCATCTTCCTTGCAAAATTTTAATTTTTAACTAAAACTAGCTTTTTTGTTTTCTATAGAATAAAAACCCTTTTCCCCTTCCTAATCAGTGAGATGAAGCCAAATATAAAAATCATTGGAAAAAAAAAAATTGTCTGAATTGATTCTGTCTGTCTTTCACAACAGTAAATTTCAAAGTCTGTTATTAACTATTCAAGCACATTGAAGAATAGTCTAACTGAGTGGAAATATGCACCTCTCTCATGTCCGCAACCTCCCTTCTAACACTGTACATACCTTCAGCCCCCAATCCCCTATTTCTTCAAATAAAAGTCTCGTAGCTAAAAGACTACAGCTGTCAGATGTTGAGCAACCACTGCAGTAACCCAAGCCGGGTCAGTAATACATGACAGCATTTCTTGTTAACAGAAGTGCTTTGGACGCTTCTCTGCTGCTGCCTCAGGCGTGTACCCCACATTTAGCCAGTGCCTCTAAGCCCCTGTTATTGAAGCTAATCTGGTTTATACACAGAAGTGATCTTTCCAAACAGTGCATGTAACAACAAAGCAACAGACATTATGCAGTTTCCAAACTCAGTGACCTGTTGCCCTATGGGGGTTACTTTGCTCCACATGAGTATTTCATTGCAGCCACGTGTGTCTCTGTTTCCAGTCCCAGGAGGCCCAGGTGCTGAAACATCTGGCAGAGAAGAGAGAACATGAGCGAGAAGTGCTTCAAAAAGCTTTGGAGGAGAACAATAACTTCAGCAAAATGGCAGAGGAAAAGCTGATACTGAAAATGGAACAGATCAAAGAAAACCGTGAAGCTAATTTAGCTGCTCTTATTGAACGTCTCCAAGAGAAGGTAACTACACCATCACTCCTCACCTTAGACTAGAAAGGAAAATCTAATCCAAATTTTGAAGAGGTCTTGTGGGTAGCTCTTATTTCAGCTTGAGCAATTTTTAAGTCAGAGCCCCTGATGCTTATCCAAACCACCAGTCACTTTTGAAAGACTGAACATCTATAATCACACAGTCATGGTTGAGATAGGAAGGGATCTCTGGAGGTCATCTGGTCCAACCCTCCCTGCTCAAACAGGGCCGTCTAGAGACAGTTGCCCAGGACCATGTCCAGATGGCTTTTGAATATCTCCAAGGATGGAGATTTCACCACCTCTCTGGACAACCTGTGCCAGTGCTTGGTCACCCTCACAGTGAAAAAGTGTTTCCTGATGTTCAGAGGGAACCTCCTGTGTTTCAGTTTGTGCCCATTGCCTCTGGTCCTGACACTGGGCACCACTGCAAAGAGGCTGGCTCTGTACACTCTCCATTCAGGTATTTACACACACTGATGAGATCCCCTGGAGCCTTCTCTCCAGGCTGAACAGTCCCAATTCTCTCAGCCTTTCCTCACAGGAGAGACTGAGAGATGCTCTAGATCCTTAATCTTCATGGCCCTTCACTGGACTGTCTCCAGAGAAAGATTGATTTTCTAGCTTTAAGAAGTGCTGTGAACAAATGAAAGGTCACTTGTGTTTAGATTTCATCTTTCAAGAAAAGTTATTAATAAACAGTTGTCCTATGTCTGTAGTTCTTGGTTTCTCAAAGATGAAAAAATATGGGGGAAAAAATCTTTCCTATATATCAGAAAGGTCCGGTCTTCCATAAGTCTTGCAACTAGAAGAGTAAATTTTCTTTGGAGATCTTTGCTACAATCAGAAGAAACAGGTAGATCACTAACTCCACCATGCAGGACAAAATGTGCCCTTCTCCAAAACAACCCTTCCACACAACAGAGGGAAAGATGCAAATAAAGATTCTGAACTGTTAAGAAAAAAATAATTAGTTCTTCATGAGTGATCACTTGTTTCTCTCAGTGATAAACTTTCGAGTATGTTAGTAAATTGACCAACAGAAAGAAAATAACTCTCGGTGGTTTTCAATGAGATCTTCATACACACCTTTGCTTCTTTGATGGAGACAAGTGTCTCGGAGAGTAGAAAAGAAACAACAGAAACCGAAGGATAATGTTACAAGTGAGTATGCAAATGGGTTAATTCTTGAGCTTAAGAACTTGATTATTACTTGGCATTTTTGCATTAGATTACTTTGCAGGCACATATCCCAAAGTTTATGAAAACAACGGGACAAGCCAATTAGCCATCCTTGACGTCCAAAAGGAAATGGGAAGGACAGCTGAAACATCTCTCTGTCCTAGGTTAATGTTAGCAGTCTGTTAACCCCATTTCCACAGCAATATGATGGCATATGTGCATGAAATCCAAAGAAGGCTTCTGAACAAAGATGACCATAACTCATTTGGGAACATTTGTACATACCAGTAATTAAAAATTGCATGACTATGGTTTTGCCAACATGAAGGCAAACCCTGAATGTGCAGGAAAAGAAGTAGTGAAATACCTGGGTCCAAATCTTCAAAACTTACACAGAACTGTGGACTCCCCAAGGTATTGGTGTCTAGGAGTTCTAGCAATCAAAGATAACTTCTATATACTGCAGTTAATAGTAGCCCTGAGGAACAAATCCCTTATAAAATCTAGCATTCAGAATTATGGATCTTAATAAGAACTGTGGTTTACAGTTTCAGTTGTTGAAATAAACTGTCTTGGCCTGTGATCCATAGTCCAACTCAGACAATAAAAAGATAACCGTTGACTTCTGTGAATTTTTTACCATAGAAGACCATCTAATGTATGGAAATACATAGGGAGTGCCTTAAACTGAAGTCACCTTATGTTTGTCATTTGATTGTCTGGGGGTTTTTTTCAGTGAACAGACACAAGAGGTAAAAATCTGATAGTTGGACTGTTGAAAGGAAAGAGGCATAAACCAAAAACCCTAAAACCCTGAAGGTGCCAAAAATAATAGTTTTACAAATACCCCAAGTACAACATTCCTAAATCCATTTGACAGCTGTTATTCCTGACCACAGGCCCATTTCCACAGAACTATCTGAATACACAGTGGCTCAAGTAAGTCTAAATGAATTATGACCGCTTTTGTAAAAGTGAAGACAGCATGGCTGAAAGTGGACAGCACTGTCTTTTGGTAACCATGTCCCTGCTCCATCACAGCCACAGAAGGAATGGAGAGGACAGTTAGTTTCATTGGTCAACCTGAGGGGATGTTTGAGATGTTCAGATTGACCCATCTTGGTGGAACTAAATTCTTGGACCTTTATTTGTGGCTCAAAAATGCTACAGATAACACAGTAACTAACACTTCTTCTTGCATACAGTGTGCAAGCAATTAACTCAAGCCCAGTCATCCTTCCCTATATTTAGTTTAACATCTAGGAATTCAAAGAGCAAATGTGAGCACATGGCACATTTTATGCTGCAAGCAGCACCTCTCTATGCGGGCCTTTAAAATGAAACTCTCTGAGGTGCTGAGGATTATAAGGCTGTATCAGATACAAGACTGAGCTCCAGAGTATAAGTAGAATGTAAGCATCGAACAAGCTTCAGGCTGGTTTGGTGGAGGCTCCTGAATTGCATCACTTAAAAATGGTTGTGCGGTGAAACAAGTTTTGCACAAGCATCAAATGCACAGCCTAAAGGGGTTGTTATGAGGAGCCTTCCTGAGCAAGCAGAATGAGAAAGAGGTTTGATTTTTCCCTTTTTGATGTTTTCCAGGAGAGGCATGCTGCAGAGGTCCGTAGAAACAAGGAGCTCCAGGTGGAACTGTCTGGCTGAAAACAGCAATGGTGGATGTGACCCATCCCCACCATTAGTAAACTCCCCCTGCCTATATTATTATGGATCATGCGATATCAGTATGGGAAATGTATGACATGGTTTAAAAAAAATAAAAATCAAGAACTCAATAAAAAAACTTCAAAAAAGAAACAAAAATAAAAACAAAAACAATGCGGTCTCTTTGCAGAATGATTTGCTTGATGTTTAAAAAACTTGGATCTTATTTTGTAAATACTTACATTTTTGTTAAAAAATACAAGTATTGCATTATGCAAGTTATTTCATAATCTTACATGTCCTGTAACAGGCTTCTGATGTTGTCTATTTCCACTCGGTTGAATTTGCTGGGTCTGTTCATTTGAAGCACCTCACGTCTACTTCCATTCCCTGCGACTTTCATTCCAACCTACCACGAGGTCAGTAGTAGTTCTATGGTGCTAGAGACCAGTCATTGCCTAATAACCTAGACTGCTTTGCCATCAATAAGCTTTGTTGAAACAGTGACTAGATCACAGGTATTGTGACTTCACATTCAGCTGTCCAAGACAAAAGGCTCTTAACATGTAGTTTCTTCAAATGCAACTTACACTACAGGACTCTGTAGTGTGTTATATAATTGAGGTTAAATAGCCACCTGCAGTACTTGTTGCTTCTGCTTTTTGAGGTGAGAGGCAACAAATACAGCTATGCAACAGAATGAAAACAAGTGGGATCAGTTTGAGGCAAATTTAAGAGGTACGTTGTAACCATCAAGCTGTGACAAATTCTGGATGATGCCGATCAGCCATACAAACGCTAATTGTAAAGTGAGCTTAATTCACCACTTGAAAATTTATTGATGAAGCAACTAATAGATAGCATCAAGTGGCTTTATCTGTAGGTGCCATGATCTATTGATACTTATCTGATGCTACCACATTACATGTGTAATAGTACAAGAGGCTACTGAATATTTCATCTGGAACCCATGAGCCAGTTGTTACCTTTTTTTTGACACTGCTGACTTCCATTTGTCATGACCTTTACCCTCCAGTGTTAGCCAACCCTACCTAGTGACAGACATCTAGGACTAAGAGGGCTGAAGCAGGAGGAATGACTAGACAGGGTGCTTGTGCCAAGTACAGTATCACCAAACCTAACACATCATCCCCAAAATAGCTACAGTTTTGAAGTTGTCCCTACCCCCCTGGAGGTTGCTGCCTGCATATTCTACTCTTCATTAGTGCTATTTTCCTGTATGTCATTGTGAGCAAGCTGTGATTAATAAAGAATTGGGGTTCTGTGAACTGAAAAAGGGCTTGTCTCTTCTCTCGCTCCATTACTTCTCTGAAAACCTAATGTAGTCATAAAAGCATGGAAATAAGACTTAAATAAGACCTATTAATAAACCAAGTCTGCTAATACAGGACTAACCCCTGCTATGTGTTTTCCAGTGCTTAGGCTGGTTGTTTTTAAAGATTACCATATAAACAGAGCCTATAAATGGGACCTCTAGCACTGAGTTTATTAAAAAAGAGAACTAGCTATACTCACATGCACATGTGCCCCTTAATCTTGACTCAATATTGGGGGAAAAAAAAACCAATTTGGGGAAAGAAAAGTGAATAATGTTAACTCTGGGACCATACATGAATAGTTGCAGCAAGATTCTGCCTGTTAACACACTGATTTTCAGGGTTATTCACAGAATTTATTGAAAAACACAAAATTGCTAGGGAAGCTGCTGAGCAGCAGAGATGAGATATAAAAGTGGATTGAATCCCACTTAGAACTGGACAGGTGATCAAGCATCACCTCTAGGATTAGTTTTCTGATTTACAGTCATGAAAGTGGCATCATTTACTTGCTCTTTCAGAGAGATGGTCCAAAAGCTTCTGATCTGCAACAGCCAGTTTCAGACCCCTGCAGCCTATTTTGTTTCAGAGCCAAGTGGCTGGAAGACTTGGCCCGCAGTCAAAAAACAGCAGAAGTTGATCTAGGTGCAAGGCTGCAAGCTCAGCTCTGTGTGCAATGAACTTTGTACCACAGAATGAGAGGAGTACGCCAACTTGTTATGGCAGCTTAGTTTCCTTCATCGAAGTCCTTGTCTTTCTGGCAAAATTACTGGAAGTAAACCTCATGGAGAAGACAAATAGCAACCTTTGAATCTGGGTGTCATGAGCTTCAGCATTGCCAAGCCTTCAAAGTTTGTATATTGCTTTAAGCCCCAGTAGAAAAGGTCTTTCAGAAAAGCTTATATTTCAATTTAAGGTTCAGGATCTTGGTTTGAGGACTTTGTTTCATTTCCCAATGGCAAGTCATTTACCGTTTTCCCTGTCCACTGCCTCAACAAGCTCTGGTCATGCTTCAAGCGGTTTTCCTGTTTGTCCTGCTGGCCACGCTTGCCCAGAAAACAGGCCAAAGACAAATCTCTGGTGCTGAGATCAAGCAGGGCAGCCTTGCCTCCATGGGGCTAAACTCTTTTCCACAAACAAGGGCGTCTAAATCTAAAGTGCCTGTTGGGATGATCCCCAGCACATGCTCACCCTAGCACAGATCTGAGCATTGACTGGGAAATGCTTCTCAACAGGTACCAAGACTGCACCAAGGAAATGAGTGAAGAACAAGACAGTGTGAACTCTGTAGCCATGTTCTGCTCCTGTTCACTTGGGTCTTTCAACAGTTGTGGGTCTGGTATACCTTTATTAAGGTATAACTATATTTTGAAAACCTGTTTGCAAATACACTTCATATTTAACCTGTAATAGCAAAAAGAAGTATCTGGAGAGCTGCAGCATGGCCATTTCCTTATGTTGTTCCTGTTTCCTTATACTATTTCATTATATTTTGCTTTGGTACTGCCTTCCTAGCTCCTTCCTGCTTGTGCTAGCAAAAGCATATTGGTGCCATGGGTCTCTCATGTGGAGTTCTAGATTAAGGATCTCCTTGAAAAGTAATAAAATATTTAAAACATCCATTTTTAAAGTATTACCATTCTGGCTACCTGAAATATCTATTTTTTAGTTCAACAGCAAGCAGAACTTTCAGGACTGTCAGATAAAAAAAAATTAGGCCACTTCTTTGATTAACTGTAGGTGCCCAACTACATGCTGTGAGCTGTGAACAGCTGATGCTGAAATGCAGAGCATTTTCCATAGGCTGCCTGAAAACCTCCTGCAGGACAGGATAGAGCCTGAAGCATTGGTGTTGCACTATGCAGATGCTCCCTCCTCTCACTGAGATTTATAGCAGCTCAGCAGCAGGGCAGAGATGTGCAGCACACCAAGAAAGGCGCTTCTGACCTGTGGCCTCCATAGGTCCCAGGACTGTCCCTCTGAGGGTGGGTAGGGCTCCATTTCCTATTAGCTAACACATCATTTATGTCAAGGTTGACACAAAGACACTGCCCAAGTAGTCAAACAGGAACAATTCAAAAGTGTGGTCCCACTGAAGCCACAAAATTTATGCTCAAACCAAGTCAAACTTTTCCGAAGTCAGGAGGCTTAGATCCAGGATTTAAACCCATCACTGATCCAGAACTTGGAAACAACGCCTTTGTTTCCCTTTGTTATTACATTTCTTGTCACATTGAGGGGGTTTTTTTTTAATAACTATAACAAAATCCTAACCCTTCTACAGCCAAATAGCAATGTCTGTCTGTTTCTTCACTCCAGGATCCCCAAACAGCAACATCCTATGCACACACACACACAGAGTTGTCTACCTGTCTGCCTTTCAGCAGTCCTGTCAGAGGGACAGGCTCTGTGATCAGTGTAGGAAAGAGTTTTATTCCCAAAACCTTAAACCATACAGAGAAGAGAAGTACTTCTATATCATCTCCCAGAAGTAGAGGGACATAGTCTAAAATCTACATTTAGGCAGCATGAACATCTTCCCTCTCATCCAAATGCTCCCAGATCCCACCATGTCAAATCAAACTCTTTTGTTGGAGAGGAGAATTGCACAGGAAGAGGCAGACTACTGCCATCTCACAGCACATGCCTTGGTCTGAGCATATTTCAGCAGTGGAAAGAGACAGCCATTCACTCAGAAGAAGGGGTATTACGATGGAGGTAATGGGAAATTTTAGATAGTATTTCCCATGCCTGAGGGCTGGTGCAAGTCATGCTGGTGCATAAGTGCCATAGCTGGCACAAATGATGCTGGTGCAATAGTGCCCTGCAGTGGTCAGTCTTAATAATGGGGATCATCTCCAAATACACCAGGGATTTCCTCTGGAGTATATCCGTTTAGCCTGCTGCACATCTTACACTAGATCTTTCCATAACATAGCTGGTGGCTCTGAAATCTGAAGACTGAGCCCACACATCTTCAGATTTAACTCCACCGTAACAATGGGTGGCACGACCACAGGTAGCTGTAAAACCAAAAAGAGCTGATATTTTCATGTGGAACAAGGAGTAGCCAGAATCACAACTACTGCAACACCACCATCAGAAGCTCTCACAACTGTGAGAATATCAGCATGACTGAAACTCCAAACATGTCTAAAAAGCAACAGATAATACACAGTAACCTGCTCAGAGGAGAGACTGAGGAGGTGATGAAAGCAACATCAGAAATATGGGGAGCTGTGTTTCATGTTTGAAAAGTAGGCTTCATCTTCCAGCAGAGGAGAGAGGATGGTCACTATGAAGCTGTCATACTTGGAAAAAAATGATCTCTTTCTCCACCCCAATACTTGGAACTAGGGCACAAGACAGAGCAGCCTAAAATCCAGCCTGCAGTATATATGTAAGTGTAAAATGTAGCTCTGTGAGCAGCAGAAACAAGAGCCTGCTATGGACTCCCCATGGATTAGAGGGTTCTCCAATGTACAAGAAAATGCCTGTGCTTCAGCCATTCCTAACTTCACTGTTTTGCCGATGCTCTGATAGTATCTGAGCTTTAACTCTTGCTCTGGAGAAATTAATTGAGGGGTTTTTTTATATTCAAATGTCCACAAAGACAGTAGGAATGCATATAATTTATTATTTAGAGAAACATTCTCCTTCAAGTTTACAAAGTGATGACAGCTTGCCTTTCTTTTGGGTAGCAGTAAATGGTTGCAGGAAAATGTCTTCCTACTGTAACACATTGTCTTTGGTCAAATGTGTTCCAGAAAAGGAATAACCTGGCCAGCTCCTGAAGATGGAGGGCATGAAAGGCATTATCCAAGATGCAGCCCAAGCAAGTGATGTAAGGAAACAGCCGAACTTCAGCTTAAATTTCTTTTAGCTATTTTAATTGCAACAGTCTTTTAAACAAACCTTCCATCCCTTCAGTTGCAGGGATGGATGAATAAGAATACAGGAGAACTCAACAGATAAACTTGTGTCTCCAAGATTGGTGTTACTGTCAGGGATTCAGATTTTTCAATCACGGGTTAGTGTACAGAATGACAGACCTTTTGGCATCGGATGGGATGCACCTGTCCCAGAGGGGGAAAGGGATCTTGGGGCAGGAGTTAGCTGGGCTCATAGACAGAGCTTTAAAGATTTGAAGGGGGAAGGGGAAAAAACATCAGCCTGTCTGAAGTGCATGTATACCAATGCACACAGCATGGGTAACAAACAGGAGGAGCTTGAAGCCATGATGAAACAGGAAAATTATGATGTAGTGGCTATTACAGAAACATAGCCTGCCAGTTGATGGCTACAACCTCTTTAGGAGGGATAGACAAGGAAGGAGAGGTGGTGGGCTGGCACTCTATGTTAGGGACTGTTATGATTACTTTGAGTACAAGTGTAGTGAAAACAGGATGGAGTGTCTTTGTGCTAAAATCAGGGTGAAGGCCAACAGGGCAGATGTTGTAGTAGGGGTCTGCTGTAGGCCACCCACCCAGGACAGATAGGGGGATGAAATATTCTATAGGCAGGTAGGAGAAATCTCACAGTCACTTGCCCTTGTCCTTGGGGAGACTTTAACTTCCCAGACATCTGCTGGAAATAAAACACAGCAGAGCGAGACCAGTCCCAGAGATTCCTGGAATGTGTGGGAGACAACTTCCTGATGCAGCTGGTGAGTGAACCGACCAGAGGAGGTTCCCTGATGGATCTCCTCTTTGTGAACAGAGAAGGACTGGTGGATGAGGTGGTGGTTAGAGGCCGACTAGGGCACAGCGATCATGAAATAATAGAGTTCTCTATTCTTAGAGAGACCAGGAGAGGGCTAAGCAGAACTGCCATCATGTACTTCCAAAGGGCTGACTTTGTCTTATTTAGGAACCTGCTTGAAAGGATCCCTTGGGAGATGGTCCTGAATGGTATAGGGGTCCAGGAAGGCTGGGCACTCTTTAAGAAACTTCATTAATGGCTCAGGAGCAGGCAGTCCTCAGGTGCTGTAAGAGAAGCTGGTGACAGAGGAGACCACTCTGGCTGAACAGGGAGCTTTGGCTGCAACTCAAGGAGAAAAGGAGAGTTTACAGCTTCTGGAAGAAGGGACTAGCCACTCACAGTGATTACAAAGATGCTGTGAGGCTAAAGCCCAGCTGGAGATTAATCTGGCTTTAGCAATCAAGGAAAACAAGAAATGTTTCTATAAGTATGTCAACAGCAAAAGAAATACCAAGGAGAGTCTCCATCCCCTGCTAGACGCAGGATAAAACATGGTAACAAGTGATGAGGAAGAGGCTGAGGTGCTTAATGCCTTCTTTGCCTCAGTCCTTAATAACAAGACTACTTGTACTGAGGGAATCCAGCCTCCTCAGCCAGAAGACAGAGACTGGGAGAACAATCCCTCCACAGTCCAGGAGGAGACAGTCAGTGACCTGCTGCATCACACAGACATACACAAGTCTATGGGACTGGATGGGATACACCCGAGGGTACTGAAGGAGCTGGCTGGGGTGCTCGCCAAGCTGCTTTCCATCATTTACCAGCAGTCCTGGCTGACTGGGGAGATCCCGACAGATTGGAAATTGGCCAATGTGACACCCATCTATAAGAAGGGTCAGAAGGATGATCTGGGAAATTACAGGCCTGTCAGCTTGACTTCAGTGCCCGGGAAGCTGATGGAACAGCTCATCCTGAGTAACATCACACAACACATATGGGACAACCAGATGCTCAAGCCCAGCCAGCATGGGTTTATGCAAGGCAGCTCCTGCTTGACAAACCTGATCTCCTTCTATGACAGGGCGACCTGCTTATTGGATGGGGGAAAGGCTGTGGACGTTGTCTACCTTGACTTTAGTAAGGCCTCTGACACCATTTCCCACAGCATTCTCCTGATGAAACTGGCTGCTCGTGGCTGGACAGGCTGGAGCCACGGGCTGAGGCCAACTGCAGGAGTTTCCATAAGGCCAAATGCCGGGGGCTGCCCTTGGGCCACAACAACCCCCAGCAGTGCTACAGGCTTGGGGAGGAGTGGCTGGAGAGCTGCCAGTCAGAGAGGGACCTGGGGGGGCTGATTGACAGCCGGCTGAACAGGAGCCAGCAGTGTGCCCAGGGGGCCAAGAAGGCCAATGGCATCCTGGCTTGTGTCAGCAATAGCGTGGCCAGCAGGGACAGGGAAGGGATCTGACCCCTGTACTCGGCACTGGTGAGGCCGCCCCTCGATTCCTGTGTTCAGTTTTGGGCCCCTCACTACAAAAAGGACATTGAATGACTCGAGCGTGTCCAGAGAAGGGCAACGGAGCTGGTGCAGGGTCTGGAGCACAGGTCGTACGGGGAGCGGCTGAGGGAACTGGGGGTGTTTAGTCTGGAGAAGAGGAGGCTGAGGGGAGACCTCATCGCCCTCTACAGCTCCCTGAAAGGAGGGTGCAGAGAGCTGGGGATGAGTCTCTTTAACCAAGTAACAAGTGATAGGACAAGAGGGAATGGCCTCAAGTTGTGCCAGGGAAGGTTTAGACTGGATATTAGGAAGCATTTCTTTACCGAATGGGTTGTTAGACGTTGGAATGGGCTGCCCAGGGAGGTGGTGGAGTCCCCATCCCTGGAGGTGTTTAAGAGTCGAGTCGACATAGCGCTGAGGTATCTGGTGTAGTTGGGAACTGTCAGTGTTAGGTTAATGGTTGGACTAGGTGATCCTCAAGGTCTTTTTCAACCTAGATGATTCTGTGATTCTGTGAAACTTTGGAAAACAAGTACAGCATAATAAAATACATTTTAAAAACATGAACTCTTAAAATATACCATTTGCTAATGAGTCTTTTAGATAGTAATTCCCGAAAAAAAATCCCCATGTACAACTGCTTATGACCAGAAGAGGGCAAGCTCTGATTATTTAACAGGCAACTACAGATGGTAAATTTTACTTGGAAAAACCTGTCAAGCTGTGCTCTATGCTGAAATCCTACTTTAGAGCATCGTGGAGATCGATGTTCTATATTTACCCTAAAATCTGAATTCGGGTTTATATGCAACATAAAAAATAGTACTTTTTCTTTGGGTAAAATTCATTACTTTGGCTAGATTTCCATAAAAATCCAGCACTGGACAGGCATTATATAAGCTAAAGGGTAAAGTAACCATATGAATAAGCAGGTTAAAAGTCACTCTCCTGTTATTCTGGAGTTTAGGAGCCAGTTCCTATCCTCCAGGGAACCTGAACCAGCCCTCCTGAGCGCCGGATGGAAGCAGGAAAACGTCCCTGCTTTTCAGCTGGATTTTGAGCAGACCAGGAAAGGGTGATGTTCACAGAAGAAGCAACCAGACTCAACAGCTGAGCCATCCCTTCATGCATTGTGTTTTACACTTACACGTTTGCAAATGATGAAAAACTGTCTCCATGAAGGGCCAGCTCAGTTTTCCTAGTGCTATGCTCCTAGGACAGTGCTAGGAGGGAGCCTACCAATGCTGGAGGGAACCTGAGTTGGCCCAGCCTGGTGTGTCAGCTCAGGTCCTTGCACACCTAGCCACAGCCTGCAGCAGAGATCAAGCAGAAGAAGAAGACATCCCCCAGGTGCTGCAGTGAAGGAGGATGCTGCCAGTTGCCACTGGGAGACAGCAGAAAATGTGGTAGCAGCACCCAAGATTGGGAAAGATAAGGGCAAAGTAGTCAATGGTGCTGCTTCTGGTTTGAGATCCCAAACATCCCTGGGACCTCTGGAAGGGTCCTGTGTGAAGGTGATCTGTGAACAGGGTCACGGGTCATCCTGGGAGCTGCACTCTGGAGCCATTGCAAGATGCTCTCCAGCACTGACACTAACACGTGGGTGCTGACCCTGTGTTCCCTATCTCACAGCAGGTCATCAAGCAGGTCACCCCTATCACAAGTGGGGTCTCCCAGGGATTGATATTGGGCCCAACACTATTTAATCTTCATAAGTGATCTGGATGATGGGATCAAGTGTACCCTTATGAAGTTGGCCAATGATACCAAACAGAGTGGGGAAGTGGACACTTTGGAAGGAAAAGTCACCCTGCAGGAAGACCTGGATAGCTGGAAAAGTGCGCTAACAAGAACCTTGTGAAGTTCAACAAGGACAAGTGTAAGGTCTTGCACCTGGGAAAACATAATCCAGGAGGGGAGCAGCTCTGTGGAAAAGGACCTGGGGGTCCTGGTGAAACAAGTTCAATATGAGTGAACAGTGTGCTGCAGCAGCAAAGAAAGCCAACAGGATGCTGGGTTGCACCAACAAGGGTATCAGCAGCAGAGATAAAGAAGCCATTATCCCACTCTGCTCATCGCTTGTCAGGTCACACCTGGAATACTGTGTTCAGTTCTGGTCCCCACTATGCAAGAAAGATGTAGACAGGCTGGAGAGGGTCCAGAGGAAGGCCACAGAGATGATCAAGGGACTGGGAAGCCTGACATATGAGGAAAGACTGAGGGAACTGGGTTTGTTCAGACTTGAGAAGAGAAGGCTTAGGGGACACCTTGTCACCATGTTTCAGTCGTTAAAGTGTGGCTACAAAAAAGGGGGAGACTCCCTTTTTACAAGTCACACAGAAAAGACAATGGGTAATGGGTACAAATTACTCCCGGGGAGATTTCGATTGGACACAAGAGGAAAAATTTTCACAATTAAAACAACCAGCCATTGGAATAATCTCCCCAGAGAAGTGGTGGATTCTCCAACATTGGACACTTTCAAGATTCAGCTGGCCATGGTGCTGGGCCAGACTGTACTTTTGCCAGGAAAGGTTGAACCAGATAATACTTGAGGTCCCTTACAACATGGTATCCTATGCTTCTATGATCAGCCTTGAGCATTGTCTGCACATCCTGGTCACCTGTAGAAATTATGCTACTTTTTTAGTTTTCAGTGCATTTTTATCATCTGGCTTAATGCAATAATAAAATACTTGGGCAAGTTTTTAAAAAGTTAGTATTTTCATATGAAAGGATTTGTAATGACTTTTGAAGGCAGGCAGGCATCTCTGTTCTCCCATGAGGCTACCTCTGTAGCTTTGATACAGCTTATCAGCAAGCCAAGCTGGAATTTACAACACTGAAATTAGAGAGATTCTTCCTCATTATTTCCCATCATTTTTATGGTTAGCCAAGGTGGCCAGACTCTCCACATCAAGGCTGAAGACAGATTTTTTCTTCTGTCAAAGCTACATAGTTGTGGAGGACTAGGAGGAGACAGTTAAAAATTAAAAAAGACACCTATTATCATTCTTCCCTACCTAAACATTTTACCAAGAAGTTGATAACTTGGACATCATCTTCCAGAGCTCTGGAACATGCAGAGATTACTGTGTGACCATGCACACTTTTGGCCAGTACAAGCCACTCCTGTGCCTAGCAGATCCCAGGTAGGGTTGGGGACTCCCATGTTCCTACCAGGCAGCCTGCATGTAGCTGCACTGCTTGGACACTGTGGTTGTTTACTGAGACATGGGCTGTTTGCACGGCTTGGCCTCCATGCTGAGGCATGTTCAACGCTTATAGATGTAGCAAGCAGTCTTGGCTATACAAAGTCCTTTGCATTGCCCCAGGCATCTGCTGGCTCTTGCAGCACAGGTGCAAGGATGCATCCAAACAGCCCTGAGCTCTCTGGCCTGGGCTCAGGGCTGGCTGAGCTTAACCAGCTTGAAAACTGGATCTCTCCAGCCAAGCAACTCCATGCTGGGAGTCCCAGGACCCGCCAGGGCAAGCGCCCGGCAGCCGCAGGACAGCTACATGGGCTCCAGCTCACTGGTAGCCTGGCTCAGCCAATGTGGAGGGCAGGCAGAGCCAGCGCAGCTGCACAGGCCTCTGCAGACCCGGGAGTGAAGGCAGGGTTGGCACTTTGTCCTCCACCAAACTCTGGCTGTTTTACTCCCAGTGCAGCAGATTCCTCTGTTCAAGACTTCCTTTGTCATGGGTGCCTACTCTTCCTGCAGTCAAGGTGGATGCTCCTGTATTTTTCTACTAAAGCCCAGTTAGTCCTGGGGGCTTTTTATGAGTATTGAAGCAGATTTGATTCCCTCTCTACTCCAGGAGGCATCGGGTAATGACTCCCAAAGCTACTCGGCCACCTCACCCCGTCATTGGGACCTCCACCAAAGGCATATAGGAAGGGAACAGTGCAGGCAGGACTTGAGGGATTGTCCTATAGCTCTGAGCAGGGTTCCCCAGTGCACCAACCAATTTTTGCAAGCTTTTCCAGACTACTCCTATTGTTTCCCTTCTTATTTAAACAAGTACCAAACTTCAAGAATGATATCTTGCAGGTTTGATTAATTCTGTGTCTTTTGAAACCTCACTTGCAAGAGTAGCTGCACTGGGTGAGACCAAGTACCTGTTTGGTCCAGTATTCGGCACCTGCTGGCGGGCAATAGCAGATGCTCAGAGACAAGTATAAGAACGGTACAGGGTCATGGCAATGCTTCTCCAGCCTCCAACAGTAGGCACTACTGAAGCTGCCTGAGCAAGAATTACTTAATACAGTTAACATCCCTGATGGATAGTTTCTTTTATTAATATGTCTAATCAATTTTTGAGGCCAAAGCAAACTTTTGCTATCCATAACAGCCCATGACTGTGAGCCCCACAGGTGTTTGATTTCACCTGATTGTGGTGTCTGCTATCTGCTACATCTTCAAGCAGCTCATCAGTTCTTTCAAAAAAAGACAGGCAAGAAACTTTGAATTTGTTGGCAAATAAGGGAAATTTCCTGAACAAAGTTCTTCTGTTTATCCAGACCAGCAGCTCACCAAGTCTCTGAACCCTACTCACCCATCCCCTACTCACATCATCATGAAAGCAGAGTCATCCCTCAAAAGTACAGTTTTCTAATCTATATGTTCCCAAATTATTGTATTTCTCCCCAGTTTAAGTGTAACTCTTGAGGATTGGTCTGTTTTAACAGACATGCTCCACAATATTACACAATGGAGGTACAGATGTGCCTTCCCGGCCGGCACAAACCAGCTCCCGTTCTTGACAGTCACCAGCCAAAGAACAGTCTTTCCCTCCCTTTACACAGGGTCTCAGAACTGGAGTGGCTCTTCTGACTCACTGGAAATGGATACCCATGCACACTTCATCTTTTCAAAGCCTCTGGCCTTGGGTGAAAAGCTGCAATGTAAAAACCCTCCTAGATAACACAGGTCACCCAGAGATGTTACTGCTTACTACTGTAAGCATGGAGCACTGTCTCAGATCATATAGAAAACTGGAATTTTTTCTATGTTTTAATATTGGAAAAAATCCTCTCTTTTAATTTGGACCAATAAAATACAGGCAATGTTTTCTCACCTTCCTATTTTACTCCTTTCCAAGAGAAATTAGATTTTTCTTCATTTGGAGGAGAATAAATCCCTACACTGGAAGGGGATCCCTGCTTTCTCCTGTCCTGTAAGACAGGGAGACCCCATGCAGTCAGATACTATTTTACCGATAGCCTTCTACAGATTGTCCAGGCAAAGAGAAAAAAGCAAGAGGTTTCTAAATCGAAGATAATTACTTCCCAGAGGAATAAAGCACATACATGTAGCCTGTATCTCTCCTTTTCTCCACCACATTTCAGAGTATTTTCCACTGGACTTAGAGGCAGGGCAAAAATAAAGGCGGCAACTAAGTGTTCCAGCTTCTAAAGAGTTCTGTATGCATTTTGTATCTCTAAAGTCCTATGCCTAGCATAGGATGATGTACAGATCTGGAGTGTAAACAAAATCGAATTATTAAAAAGAAACTCACCATGTTTCTAAGCAATAAATTAATTTCTGCTGAATGTACTGTAATAGCTTTCGCTCTCTGCAGTTGAAATCAAACATGAATACTCTGATACAGAATCCTGACATAGCTATCCCTGTAAATCTTTCTTGATTTGCGTAATATGGGAAAACATGATCTTTCTCCTTATTCTGCTCAGTGATTTATTTGCTATTCTGTTAACAATGACTTATTTTCTTTCCACTAGCCCCTTAGTAGAAGCTATAGCTGACTGAAAGCACAGAACAGCTTTTTTACAGTTCATGTTATCGCCCTAGGAAAAAGGCTTAAAACATGCTTTTGCATCTTTGTATCACTGTGAAGACAGTAATGTTCTTCAAATGACCACTATGTTTACAGTGGTCTTAAAAGAAAGACAACAGAAATTAAATATGAAATTATCTCCATTATACTTGGCCAGACAAAGGCTGGCTGAAAATACAGCTGCAAGTAGCTAGAGCAGTTGCATTTCTATTCAGCAGCTGGCCTTAGAGAAAGACTATAAATTTAAGATATCAAAATGCCTAAAGAAGCGTTGGAACACCTCCACAGTTTTCTCAGAATTAGGTAAACTCATGAATCTTGCCATCTTGAGAGCTGTTTCTGAGAAAATGCCTGGGGATGGAGGCATTTCATCAATGAAGCAACAAGACTTTAGGAAGACGAAAGCAAGTGTGTATGTGAGTGATATTATGAATATTCATGGCATTCATTGCATTGCGTAAGGTAGCCGTTACACATCAACAGAGGTAACCATGTCAGAAACTGCCAATATTTTATTAAATTTAGATCCAAGGAACAGGTCCACTATGAAATTACAAATGTGGCACTTTCAATAGCAACAATCAGTCTGATACTGGAGAAACCATTAACCACATGTATTCATAGGCTTTGGGTATTATATGCCACTAAAGTAATACAATCTATGAAGCATTAACAACTTCATATGGAATCATAAAATTATTTTCACATAATTTTCAAAAAAGCTACAGAAAAAAAAGACCACCATCTGACAAGGGACCAGCAAGGAGGATTCTTCCTGCAGAAAAGGAGAAACAGTCTATACTCCTGCACAGAAAGGGTCTCCTCATGAACCAGTGCCCACCTGCAAGACACAGGATGGCCACTCCTGCAAACAGCAGGACAGATAGGTACATGGTTCTGGTGAAAATGTCCTGCATCCAGGTAGCTGGCAGATTTTAAGCTGCATTCAGAAAGTTGCTGGAAGCATAGACACTGTTCCTACAAATAGTATTGAAGTCAAGGCAACTCAAAGCAGAAAGTAAAGCTTCTCTAATTTTGTGTTCTCACTCACACTTTGAATGACTCATGTGCTGTCTACCTTAGTTAAGCAGATCTCTCTCATGGCCCAAGTCCTCCAAACAACTGTCCTACATACCATTACAAGCTACCCATCCCCTGAGTGAGACTGTGCATGACACTGGGCCTCAGAATGTGAGTCCATGAATTTCTCAAGTGCTATTGAACATCTTAGAAAAAGACACCCCCTCTTACTACAAACTGATTAATATTTTCTGGCAAAAGAGGTCTTAGAGGACATGGTAGAGAAAAATAGTAAAGGAGAAGGCAGACAGTTTCTAAAATATGTCTGGTTTACCCCATCTTATGTATTTTATCCATCATAGCATAAAATAAGATAATACTCAAAAGTCCAGGTAAAAGTGTTTCATGGCAAATGAAGGTCAGTCTTTGGGATTTGCATGAGGGGATGAAACAACATCAATAATAAGGTAACACATAATTTTGAGTGTTTGGACCTCATCAATCCACGTGCGCTTCTTGAAGCAGTGTAATGCTTACCCTATGGAAACCTGTTTAAGTCACACACAAGGAATTGCACCGAATACAACACTTGTTGTCAAACTGAAGAAGTGTTTTAGTTTGTGAAGAATTAACTTTGCTTCTCGAAAACCAGATGTGGATCTGCAAAATTACTTAAGGATAAATTTCTTTCCTTTTCTTTCCCATTAATCACAGTCTGATTTACTCAATTTAGTTAAACACGGACTTTTTCATGGATTCTTAAAAGAGAACGGATTATAATGAAATTGCTGTGGTATTATGAACATATATGGAATTCTTTAAGAGGACATCACTAGTAAGTGCTGGAAATGTTTAGTATTATGATAACATTTAATTGGTTTTGATCATTCATGTTTTCATTCCTGAGAGAATACTGAATGAATTTTTGGTGTGGAAATATTATCTCTGGTTTTAATTATTCTAAAGAAATACTGATGGTACTGTAACAGTCACAAATAAATGCATCCACAAAGTAAAATCTTTTTAGTTATAGATTTGAACCTTTTTATTTTGACCATACTTGAAAAAAAAACCCACAATTTAAAATTAACTGTTAACTTTATAGAAAAGGACAACATAACATAAGAGATATGGTCATTCATTTGATCTTTGCATGGTTAATAAAGTGTCTGACCTCAATATTCACTACTACCAACAGAAATTTTTTCCACAATGTTAGCAAATGTTGAATTAGGCTCCAAATGGGTCATTCAAAATCTCGTAGTTGAAAAGCTGAGTCATTGTAAAAAGGAAACATTTAGAGTCACTTGAATAAATAAGAAAAGGCACATACTATGGCCCTTCAAACAACATCTTCTTTTTATCTAGATACCACGATATAATTTTCCCTAAAATGGAAAGTACATCGCTGCTGATGTTGAACTATGGCAATCATTCATTCATCAAGTGCATCCAAATGATACCTGTATCTGACTGCAAACGGAAAAAAGCAGTATCAGCAAAGGAAACACTCACTTTGGATTTCTACAAAGAAAGAGAAAGTTACCTGCTTAAGTACTTGTGACCCCATGCGGGACTCGGGTCAGGAGCTGCATCTCTCCATTCTCTGACACAGATGAACGTTCTGGTTGGGCTACCTTCCTACCTTCCTGCTTGCCAGAACTCTCACGAGTTTATCAATCCTTGTTATGTTATTAATGAAACTATCAGAATAGTAGGTTTGGTACAAGATGTACAAACAATAGCAGACTCTACATCTCAACAAAGTACCTAAGAGTGGCATGTGTTATGAGCAAGACCTCGTGTGTTGGATGCAGGTAACACTGGTCTCATGTGACAGCAAGAAGAAATGCATGGTGGGGTTTACTTGCTTTACCATAACTCCCAGTCACAAACAAACCTGTCCTCAAAGTAGAAAGTCAGGCCACAGCCCTGTGCTTTCTGTCTAGTTCTCCCATTATGTTAGATGTTAAACCTAAACTCAGAGACATGTTGTATAGGTTGTAGTTAGGCATCTGTGAAAATGACTGCAGAGATTACTTATATTTGTTCTAATCTACCCCAAAAAGAGTTGTGTCCGGGACTTCCACGTCAGAAAAAAAAAGGAGTTTCTTTATTAACCTTTTTGGAGAGAGATATAAATGATAGAACTTTTATGCTCACTTGGTTTAATGATAAACGGTTTTGGGTGTGGTCCCAGTGGCCCATCACCCAGAACATTTGAGGGAACCAGAAGAAACTGCCAGGAGTAGGAGAGCTCAAAAGTGATCCCACATGATTTAGGATTATTTAGGATTTCAGCAGCATACTCTCAAATGAGCACAGCACCATGTAACAGCCGAATGAAGGAAGAACCTGGTTCATTCCAGTGTTAAAAAAAAATGACTGACCTTTGAGCAAATCCACTGGTAGTTGTATATACTAGAGCAGGCCTGAAGTAAAGATAGCAACAACTTATGTCTGGTGATGACAGTTAAAACCAGAGTCCTAAAACATGTATCTGCTGAACAGAGCCAAGCAAATCATGAGCTGGTGCCTCTGATCAAAGGCCACCAAATAAGAGCTGCAGCATTCCTTGGCACATTCAGGAGATCCCATAGCTATTTTTGACAACTACCATGTGGTCTCCAGCCAATATATTCTGCAGATGGGCAGATGATCACATCTTGTTGCCAAAAAGCTTTAAGAGATTTAATCTCTTAAAGAGATCCATGGTATTTGTAAGCTCTCTCCCAGGCAGTAGCATCTCAGCACAGTGTGAGCCGCAACAAAGTGTCCGGGAGGTGATGGGGCACTTCAGCTCACTTCTGAAAAGATAACACAGATCTTATGGTACTCTTTCAACCAGTTCAGAGAACACCTCAAAGCCACCCGTAGGCACAAAGGAAGGATCGTGTCAACACCATGAAGGTGCCTTTGTCATGGATGAAATCTGTTTCAGGGCATAGACATGCTGTTTTGCAGTGTGTCTCGGGCAACCAGTGCAAACATAAATCTGTTCAAATTTGAGGGGTGCTTTATACAGAGCTGAAGTCCCTTTGAGTAACACTCTTCTGTCAGCAGAAAATAAATCGTGTGGGTATTATACCGACTGAGCATCCCTTTTAGCGTTTTCAAACACAATGTCACGTAGGAGGATGCCAGAGAAGTAGTGAGAAAACAAAGGAAACTGCAAGCCAGGGTCTTGCAAGTCTCCAGTGGAAATTGTTTTCATGTCAGATGACATAAGTGTCAAACATGAGTCACTGCTGCCATTTCTCCCTGCCCAGAAGAGGGAAATGTATACTCTGTGGTCAAGTCAGAGCAGGACAGGATGATAGATATCATGCAGTTTGACTCCAGCGCAAATGAGCTGTTAGGGTTTAATAAAGGTATCTCTCTATAATGCATATTACATTTCCATAGCACTCCATGAAGTGCTGGAAACTGAGCCTTCCAGCCAGTGTGAGTTTACCAACATTTCAGTGACAGAAAGCAATACTCTTGGAAAGCTCTCCAGAACCACTGCCTGCATTTGGTAGTTGTGATGACTAATACAAAGACGTTTTAAAAACAGCATTGGAACAAGAAAACTGTAGTTCTGCTTCTTTTTCCTCCCTGAATTTTATACCGTGTCAGCAATGACTGACAGTTTGATGCAATTAAAAGATTAGGTTGGGGTGTTATTATTTAGACATAAAAAAGATGAAGCACCTGCAAAAGCGTGTAACACGTAAGAGGTGTCTTTTCTTTTGAGAGCATTATCTTATATAAAGAGGGCTGCTTAAACTAAGAGCAAAGTAGGGCAATCCTCAGCCATTGCAATATTTTGAGCAAAACTCCACCAGCTCACCAATGCCAAGAATCTGGCCTATTGTCTGCCTTTCAACTCCACTTCATTGTCTGTGAGATCTGCCTTCAGTTTACCCAAGTTTAGTGTACTTCAGTAACTCAGTCAACAGAGGGAAGTAGATGGCAAACATTCCCTCCCAGAAGCATGGGCTTACTTTCTGGCAGTTTAGCAACATGAGAGCCATAACTGCTGCAAATCCTCCGGCCAGGACCACTGTGCTTTGACATCACTTTTCCTCTCTAATCAAAGCATCACTGCCTCTTAAAAGTCCAAGTGACCCAGTTAGTTTTCAATACCAGCAGTGTACGTGGTTTCATATCTCACTTCTTCAGCAATTTGTCCAGAATGAAGCATCTGTCAGGAAAAAATTTTAACACTGGTCCTTCCCTGCTCATCTGGGCACCTTAGAGGCATGCGTGTCATTAAGGTCACACTGTGTCATCCCTTGCTTGTGATGCGCAGGCTGGGTTATCTCTGACATTATAGGAGAAAGCACAGGGGCCATGAGGGAGGATTTGCAGTGATGCCTGCAACTGCTGTTGCTTTTTAGGTGTGCTTGTATGTGAGCCTGCAGCACTGACAGGTTAGTGTGCCCACCAAATTTCACTTTTCAGACTGGGCTTCACACCACTATTTTCTCATTTTTTAATAACAGTTAATTCAAACCTATTGATAGTGACTATTTCAACAGAGCATAAACATAACCTCTCATCTGGAATACGCATTTGCAGGAGCGTAATGCTCTCACTCCATAGAGATGCCAGTACAACTCCAGAGCAGAAAGATATTTTCTGACACTAGATTATTTTCTGCAAGGGACCTCTTAGTGCTCAGTGGCACTGAAATTATTATTGTGCAGTTTTGACCACATAACACTTGATCGCACAGGTCCCAGGAAGAAAATGCACTCTTGGACTGCAGTGGGGATCTCATCCCCATGAAGACAGCAGGGTGAAACTTTTAATTATTACCCATCGTGCCAAGCCTCTGCACAGGTTTGGTTTTGTTTTGGTTTTTTGAAGGAACTCCACCTTGTCTTGTGCCCTACATGTTAGAACTGAGCCCAGACACAGTTGCTGGCCTTAGAGGGACAGGAAGGAAAACCAAGGGGAGTCATCAGACTGCGCCCCAACCTGCAGAAAGCCACAGAGACGTCAGGAGACAATACACACTATAAAGTCCTCCGCTGGAACAAAAGCACCCTCATCGCACTCTCATTCTCTTTTAAATCAACAGAGTTGTAAAAGTTATTTCTATAGGCATCTATTTTCTCTCTCTCGTAAAACCGTATGAAAGTGTTTCCCAAAGAGCTCCATGGCTATTGTGCAGCCAACACCCCCGCCCCAAACAGCACTCCTTTGCTCCCATGGGCCATGCCACTGAATGCAGCAATTGCTCTGCTGCCTCACAGCCTTCCTCCTCTGTCTTGTTACAGCCAGAGCATAAACCAAAATTCTTCCAGAGATACTAATCTGTAATGTGTTTTCTGTACACTCCCCAAGAAGAGACATAACTGACATATTTTTGTATGTCCTCCAGAAAAGTTTTCCTTCCTGCTCTGAAGAGATATAATGTTTCTTTCCTTACAGAGGATCCCTAAACAAGTCTCCTATCCAAATTACTTTTTTTTTCCTGACATCATCATGAGGAGACCACTTGCCCAAGGTTATAAGGGCTCCTTGTTCATTTCTTGAATATGATCTTGCCATCACTGCAAGGTACAGGTTGGCCATTTGAAGCAACTGAGCCATGTGTAGGCACAAAGGCTTTGCTGAAGCATCTAGTTCTTTATTTAGTGCTACACATTTATGATTGTTCCTGCTATCAGGCAGTAGAATTACAGAGGCCACAGAAAGGAAATAAGCCTTTACTAAGGGGAAAAATAATCTACTATGGTACTGCTTGTGCCCAGGGAAGACTGTAAGAGCACACCCGTGTCTGTAGCAGTTCAGGTTCTGCGACACCTTGCACAAAAAGAGTAATGTTTGATTGCCAGCTTCTCATCCAGGTAATTATGTTCATTTCATGAATAGAGGCAACTTCAGTCAGAATAAAGGTCCAGCCCAACTGACTGTGATCCTACCTCTCGTGTCCAAGTTACAGATGAGTCACACGGGGTTGGTAACCACCATGACATTTCTGGTAAATGAAGAGGATTGAGGGGAATATCGTCTCCCTTCACACATGAGCTTTTTCTCAACCTCAACCTCTCTCAGCAGTCCCAAGCATGCCTTTAACTCCTTTCAAAGCTGCACTCTAACTACCAATTTTCACATCCTAGACATTTTTGTCACTGCAAGATTTTCCACTGGGATCCAAGCTTGCACCTCCCCATGTCCCTACCATGACCCAGCGCCACACTGACAATCTGTGCCATCTCAGCAGAGCCTTCAGTTGTGCATGTCCCACCCCAAGCTCCTCCAGTGGATACTTTTCTCTCCCTTAAACTCACTGTTGTCTAGATCTGGTCCACATGAAGGTAACCCACATGTGTCACCAATTATCCCTCCCCGTTGAAGGGGTCTAAGCAGCAAATCCAAGACCTTCAGCCCTACCAATGAACCATACACATGATGATCTGAAACATAGTAAGAGAAGCTGTGCCTTCAAATAATTTATTTAAGACCTAGTACATTATACACGGAAGACTGTATTAAAAATACAGTGCTGAGTTGTTAAGTCAAACACACAAAAACACATCTAAGGGGAGTATTAATTTTGCCTAAGAAATCTGTTTCATTCCAACCACTGGCTGGATTTTCTTTCATCAGGGAGTAGTGAGGGGGTCTAGTTGTTGCTGAAATAGTTGAATGTGTTAGCAGACTTTGGAGTTTGAAATACACTGTGGGAACTGTATTATTTTTTTTGCTTCCATTTGCTTAAGTGCTGTAGGAGACTATGAAAAGGCTTCCTAAATATTCCTGGTGTTCCTCATTGCCTGAAACTCTGACATGGGAAGTAGCTCAGTCTGATGTGAAGTACTCACCCTCTGTGTCTTTCAGAAAGTCAAAAGCAGCTGTACTCTGAATCCAGCAACTGCTGCAGAAGTCCTGAAGAAAAAAAAAAAAAACAACACCACCAAAAAGACCCAACAAAACCCACCACAGTTTGCAACACCTCAGCCAAGCAGCTCAATCAGCTATTCAACTTTCAGGTTTTTGAGTCCTAACTCCCTACCCAGAACATAGTGCTACACTTCCACGAGACATTGCAAATATCATTTAACTTTGGGGCAGCAAATGTAGTAGTGCTGAGACTGAAAAGCCCTAGGGATAGGGAGAAGGAGGCTTATTTTAAAAACCCTCCTCTTCAGAGTCAAACTTCAACACAAAATGAGTCTCAACTTTTCCCCTGTGCCCTACCCATTCCCCTGGAATACATTTCATTCTGCAGCTTCTGCGATCTTGGAACAAAGTGTGGCTAGATGCTGAGTATAAATTCTATGTACAAATTTATCTTCATCATCTCTCACTGACCCATAGGATTAACAGCAGTGTTGCAACAGTTTAGGACAAATGAGTGAGAAGCAGACAATATCGCCAAAAAATTAAAGCTGAGGTGGCACTACCCCCCGGAAAAGTCTTCTCTAGCCTTTTTCAGTCAGTTAGACACAGTTGTTAAAGGAACATCATTTGGGGTGTGTCAAATACAATTTCATAAAAATCTCCTTTTTGATGGGAGTTTTGGGTTATAAAAGTTAATGCAATGCAGATAGCTGAGCTGAACAGCCTGTTTCCCAATAGACTCTGGTATAAAAAGTATTTCATTATATAAAGCTTGAATCACAGCTTTCTCAGCAACCATTTGATACAGACTGGGTTTCTATCTCACACAAGGCAATGAAAATAGTATGGAGGAAAAACTGCACTTCCTAGCAGAGGACCTGGCAATAAGAGGGGATTTTAAAACCTTTTTTTTTTTTTTTTGCATTAGAAAGTACACAGCCAAAATGAAAGTTAAAGAATAATTTTATTATTGCTCCCTTTCTGCATAAAGAGTGCATAAAGTCAGACTGTCTGGCTAGCACATTATGAGGATACTGATGCTGTTAAAAAAAAAAAAAAAAAAAAGTGAAACAGGGATTTTTCTACCCGGAAACCTGATGCGTCATTCCTTCAGCTTTGTCCCTGGGGACAGACCATGGGAATTCCCAGTCTTGGGCCCCTGTGGCTCTCAGCCAGCCCTGTCATTGGAGCTGTGCTTTCAGCCTGGGATGTTGCTGTGCTGCAGGGGCACAAAATGAGGCTTGAGTTTGTTAACTGACAGGATGAAGTTGGGCCTGAGGGGGCTGGGTAAAGAGTCCTGCAGACCTCTGTCAGCACCACGGAGAAGCAGGGAGCCTTCTTACTTCCCAGAGAGAAGATAAAAATTGGGCAAACGTTGCCTAAAACAACAACATCCCAAAGATTTTTAAAGCCCCATAAGAGATTTTGCTTTAACTTCTTTCAGTGAGTATCTGACTCATTCAGGGCTCTCACAGCTTCATGGCTGGTTGGGCTGGAGAGGACACATGGGATTTCAATCATCTCCTTTGAAACAGGCACCGATTTAAGAGATGAGAGAGTGACAATCATTTAGCTTTAGATCTACAATCACATCTTTCAGTGTGCTTGGTTGATCTGGTACCCCAAATCTCGGGACACAGTTGTGGCCATGTCGCAGTTCAGCCCTTGGCTTCAGGTGGGGGCTGCACCTGCCCCTTGCTGAACCCAAACTGGTTTATGAGGTGAAAAAGATCTGTGCAGCTGAAACTAAAGTACAGAGGGTCAGATCTTGGAAACCTAATGGAAAGAAAGGGTTTGGCTTCAAAAGAGCTGCTCTTTCTGCTTGAGTGGCCTTTACAACATGCCTCTGACTAAAGCACCTTACCTCTGCCCACACCAACTTAATGGATATGTGTTGTTGTCCAACAAGGCATGCGCACCATTTGCATCTCCACCGATTCCAATTCTTAACAGGGTAAAGTTTAATTATTATTATTCCTGGTGCTACTTTGGGGGGAAAAAAAAGAATAATTTTGTAATTGCCTGCTCCAGAAAACATGAAAGTCTCTGAGGAGCCCAAACTTCCTGTTACCAATGCCTTAAACTTTGCCCCACCTTTGGGAAGCACAGGCAGCTCATGGAAGAATGTCATCCAGTCTAACAATTGATTTTCTTATGTACAATAACGTCAGACCTCTTAAATAAAAGGCTGACCCGTCTCCTTCTAAAATAATTCGTCTGTTTTATGGAGTGTTGTTCTGATTATATACAATTCCCACAAGAAGGGAAGTACCTTTAAAATAAGGACTATTCAGTACTAGTACAGGATTTCCTCTTGTTGTTGATAATTTCCTCTTAACAGAAGACGCAATGAATCCCAGAGAAATTCAAAGGGGCAATCTACAGACAGTTAGGCATCTACATTATACAGGGAACATTGTTCAAACACATTGATGTTTTCCTGATGAAGTAAAAAATAGATCTACCTGCTGTGTAGCATGTAAAAGAGTTCCTACAGCACACACTTCAGTTCCCTTTGCTACATTTTTAATCACTATCCAATCCCACAAGCTTTTACATAACCATTGCTGAACAACAGCAGATGACAATTATTCTCACTTCATCTTTTGATCTTGAAATTCAGCCTCTGAAACGGCCTCTCTGTTAAAGACACTCTTGGTGATAATAAAAAGCAATAGCAGGTATATAATACGAAGCAAGTTAGCAACTCTGCATTCTCTCTACTAGATGTTCCTTATCTCAGAAGTGGGCTCCATACTTACTTTCACTAGAAGAACTAGTTTTCTACTACAGGTCTGAACATACACCTGCCCTACTCACCTGATGGTGAAGGAGACATCATACCTACCTAGATGGCTAACACATGCCCAGAAACACCATACCAAAATCCAGGAGCTAAGCAGCTGCACCAACAGCTAGGCGATAGCTGCTGCTGAAGGCTGTGGGATTTGTGGAAGCAGCTGCCGGTCACTAGGTGCTCAATATCAGTTATCCTGATACATCAGATTCTCTGTCAAGTTGGGTCACAAGCTCCCTCTCATGCACAGACCATGCTTTAATTCCTTGACCTCTGTACACTCACTTGACCAGATTGTACAAATGCAATCAGTAAATCATGCTGTGATGCATTCTTATAGCTGGTGATAATCCATCTGAGCCCTGGTTCCTCCCTAGCCGGTGACATGACCCATCATATTTGATGAAGACATCCACACACATTTGTTTCAGCACCTTACTGGTTTTAAATCATGCGCCTCAGTTTTTGCACATTGCTCATCTGATTCTGGCTTACTGAGCAAAATTATGAGTACTAAGAGTATTATCTTCCCCATTCTGAATTGTTTACATACTTGCATCCAGCTTATTTTGTCATCTGACATCACTTATTTCCGTATCTTTGCAACAGGCAATGCAAACAATGCAACTCTTCATTCATCTGTTCACAGCCTCAGTTTTCCTCTGATCCTGCACATCAGCCTTCCTTCCTGCTCCCTGCCATTCTCTCACAGAGCTGTTCCACCAACTTTTCTACTCCCAACATCCTTTCTTCTGTGAAAGCAGCTCAAAACAGAGAAACACATGTAATGTCAGTGTTTAACCTGTTACTACTGTCTGTGCCTAGATTTTACAGCTTACCTTGGAGAAGTACAAGTCACATGGAAAGCTCCAAGAAGCCTTTCCAATGCAGAGAGAAGAGAGTGATCTGAAGGGCCCTCCCTGTGCTGAGGCTGCCCTGACGAGCAGCAGTGCAGAAGATGTGCAGAACTGGCTCCAGCTACCCCCCACCCCCACCCCTTCCTTTCTAGGAGTCTTCATGTGAAGGAAGCAACCTGGTAAAAGACTCTGAAAAGGTCCAAGCAACGTAATATGCTTAAGGGCTCTAAAAGCAGGGCAGAATGTCCCTAGAGCTCAGCTATTTTGAACACTTAGATAAGCCTCTCCTGCATTATACAGCTGTTACATGATGGTTGAAGAAAAAAAAAAAAAGAAAAAACAGCTGGAAGAGAACCTCTTCTATGAACTTTGAACTGCTGGGAAGGCTTGGCCAGGCTGCACACAACATGGGTCAAAGCAAGGCAGTTTAGTCCCCTCTTTCAAGCTGCATGAATAATTAGTAGAATTTGCTAGAAGAAAAAATGTGTGGGACTAGCTGGAATAAGAGAGAACAACATATAATACCCAAGCACTTCCTTAATAAAAGCTTTCACCAAATGAACGCTTCAGACTCTCAAAAGACACCTTCAAGTATCTGTATCTTTACTAGGCATTGACATTTCAACATTTATTACCGCAGTCAAACTACTATATTGCAAGCATGAGTCAATGCCTGCATCTTCTGGCTCCAGAAGAAAGGGACTGTTCTAATTTTTATTTACAAGCTGGGCAAGTGGAGAGAGAGGCATTCAGTTACAGGCAATGCACACACTGCTCTACGAGGCCAGGTAGGCTGGTTAATACATGGACATATGCATGCCTTAGCATACTGAGTCACAAGTACCACAACCCATCTCTGCAACCTTTCATATAAGGCCTCAGAAAAAGGCTTTGTAAATCATTTTTGTTGCCTTCCAGCACAAAGCTCATGACCTCCACATTATTCACTACAGACTTTCAGCTCCACATAGAGTATGTCACGATCCAAGCTGGGAGCTTCTGGCAAGAAGTGCTTGTGAATATGCACACAATATAAAACAGGAAGAAGGATTTCAGTTTATCTGTGCTTACTTGGGCTTGTTTGTTGCTTGGAAAAAAAACAAAAAAAAAACAAAAAAAAAAACAAAAAAAAAAAAAAACAAACAAAAAAAACACCACTGTGCAATAATCTAGGAAGGCTCCTGTCACCTGGGGACTCACATGCTGATGTGTGAGTGAAGAGAGCAATAGCCAGGATTCATGGGGTTTTCAGCGTGATTCTAATAAACTCTGTCATGCTACTAGTGTTAAGATGGGAGGGCTGAACAGAAACTGTCTTAAGAACTACTGACAGCTTCTTTCCAAAAGCTAAAAAATGTCACTTTCATGAGCTATCCCTTTATGCCAAAGAACGGAATGGATTTCCAAAGGTTTGTATCTGGTTTTATGCAGCATTTACCAGCCTCTTAAAATTTATTCTGCACTCAAATCCAACTTCCTTGATAAAGGCAGATAATATTAGCTTATATGAAATACCACATCATCTTACATCCCACACAAAGCTTTAGCTTGAGGATTTCCAGACAGACACAGTTCATCCAAAGCAATTGAAGGTAGCTGGAGGGGGAGGGGTCATGGGATCAAGTCACATATGCATTTCCTTTCTTCTCCAGCATCCCTCTGGTTAAGCTTGTGCTCCTGAATTGCTCTTTTGCAATAGGGTAAACAAGTAAATGCAATGGGCTCGGGAGATATCTGTTGTCTATAGAAGAAAGCTTATTTTGCCTTTCTCCGTTTGTCTTTAGAAACTTAGCATCCTATAGGAAACAAAAGTATAATAGCAGAACATCTCAGAACTGTGTAGTTTCTGAGAAACAACAGCATTTGTCATTCATATAGAAAATTTCCAACTACCACTGTCTCTTGATGAAAGGAGAACAAGCACTGCCATCCCTTTTCCACAGGTGACAAAACAGATACGGATCAAGTGACTGCAAGGCATGACTTCCTAAGTTAGCAGCACAAGTACAATAATACAGCCCTGGGCTTCCAAACCTGATAATAATCAGTAGATTTTGAGTCTCTAAAAATTAATGTAGACTTACAGCAAAAGTTGAATAAAACTAGTACTTTTCATTAAAAAGAGAGACAGTGGATATAGAGATAAACACCAGCAGCTAAATTTTTATTGCACTCTCTGCTTCTGAAGTCCATTCAAGAGTAGGACAGTGGGACAAAAATAATTATAGGGGTCTTTCTACACAAAAGAGCCAGCTATTTAGAGGCAGGCAAAGTCATTTGAATGTCAATGAAATAACCATTAAAAGGCTGAGAAGCATGGCCATTTATTAAAAGATCTAAAGAATAGTTGCATGCACTATAGCAATCTTCTAGGTAGGAGTTGTTAATTTGGTATAAAAACCTATTAGGGACAGAGCAGAGCATAATTAAACAGGAGACAATACACACTGTGAAAAGGAAACTGGATTTGGAATTTTACAGCCTCTTATTTCATGTTTCTACATGAAATACCATGCTCTGTAATCTCTCCTTAATAACACCTATGTATTTCTAGCTCCCACAGTGGTTTTTTTGCGTTTCATTTCTAGCAGTGGTCTCGTACAGCCCAGCAAGGAAGGTAAAACAAGGTTACGCACTTGAATGCCCTCCCACTCTTTCCAGCCTCACGGCAATCCTTATTCCGAGAAAGCCTCTCATCAATGCCACTCCTTAATTGGCCCAAGAGCCCCTCTTTAAACAAAGCTCTCGTCTCCCACAGGGCCGAGCTCTTTCTACTATTCAGGCAGAGCTAAACCCAGACAAGGATGGGCCATTTACCAACGCAAGGGTCCTATAAATTCAAACGCACGGGATCGTGAGGTACTTCCAGAGTTGCTGATGTTCTGCAGGTAGAGATTTGCAGGTAGGACAGACCACACCTGGAGAAAACCTATCTGTGTGTAAGCCTGTCAGGTTGTTACTTGAAGAAACAGTGTAAGACGCTAGTAACACCGCTCAGTAACAAATACAGGATCAGCCAGAGACCTTGCGTAGATTCTGCACTCATGCACTGAACATGAGCTAAACCAGACCGTTAGGTATAAAACTTTGTTACAGAGCTATAGGACAGATAAGGATTTCATGAGTTAGACAGGAAAAGACTCCACATTTGTAAAGATCATCACTTTTTAATATTAATACAAATCAGTAAGAATATTCAGGAGCAGTGCAGTTTTAACCTCTTCATTAGCAGTAATCCTGGTCTCTTTGCTGTCTGGCCACACACTGCCAGGCAAATGGAAGTGACACACAAAATTTATCCTAAATTTTCATTCCCTTGACTGTTATTCTGAGGCACTGCAGTTCTTTATGTATACCACACTAGCTGAGTATACCATAATATTTGAGAAAAAGGTAAATACAAATGGCCACAGCAAGACTAAATAGCAATTGTTTGACATCTCCCGTGAAACCCATAGGCACAGAATTCTCCACTGATACATATCAAACATATTTAAAATACTTTGTTCTTTCTCCTTTATTTAGCCACAACACAAATACAAGAGCAGTCAAACCCGGTCCAGTGGAACTCACTAGATAAACCTGTTCAGATTAAGATTCTCATGAAATCAACCAAAATATACATGTACACGCACACACTCTCACGCACACAAGAATGCAGCACAGCCCTTACAAAATGAGGAGTGGCACTGAACTGCACCTAGAAGTAAAATGCAATAGAAAAATCAACCGGTTATGATCCATCTGCTAAGCAACAAGGCTGTGCACTGAACGGGTGCCCGCTGTACCATTCCATTGGCTGTTTAAATATCAGCATCACTCCTTTCAGGTGCAAATTTGAAGCTCACAGAGGGAAAGTGTCAGATGTCAGTTACCCAAGAATACAGGGTAATGGAACAATTACTCCACTGTAATTCAAAGCAGAACCTGGCCCTATGAAATAAGTATGCGTATGACCTGCTCCAGCCGGAAGACTACTGCAGGTGACAACTTTTTTTTCCCTTCACTTCCCCAGCAACTAAACCCACCATCAATACAGTGTGTCATTTGGCTTCTGCACCCTTTCCCACTCCAGTTTGTTCTAAAGCACATACTGCTCCTTTTGGTGGAAGAAATAGCGTAGTGGTTCCAAGATGTGAGTAAATGTCCACTAGGGACTAGAGTAAGACCACCAAATACACCAAACCACTGCAGAAGAAATAGAAATTGGACTCTTAGATAGAGGTGGTCAAGCTGGTCCATCGTTCAGAAATATAAGACTCAAATATAGCTTACAAAAAGTAATTCTTTACAGAACATCTCAGTGTCAAAATACTAACAAAACCACAGTTTGTTAATGCTGAGAAGAGTGGTCTTGAAAAACTAATAAAAGTAGGCTGTTGCTAACAGTAATAGGTGATATCTCTTCATAGAAAGGCAGTCATGTACTCGGGAAAGATGAAACATTTGAAACAAACTGTTTACAAAAGTGATTTAAATGCTCAGCATAGATCTAACACAAGTGTTAACAACCACTATTGTAATTTTATTTTTGGACAACATCAGCAATTATTTAAAAAAATCCCAAAATTGCTAATACAAAAATGTAGAAAACAAAAAGAAAAATCCGAAGAGACAGTTTTTAGACAAACTCAGTTAAGATGAAGCTGTACCTTTGTCCCAGTTACTAAGAACTTCAACTTCTAAGTGTTGCATAACCCAGCTCAGCTAGGTTTGTAGGCTTCCCCACCCTTATTAAAGAGTTAGTTCTTAGAATGCTCCAATCTCAGTCCCCCAGGGTCTGTATGGTTTGCTAAGTGTTGCTGACTGCGTTGGTGCAGACGGGCTCAGCACGTTGGGGGACAGCAGATGGAAGGAGCCAAATGAAAAGGGGAACGCAGACAGAGATGCCATGGAGGAGAGGAGAGGAGGAGACAGTTTGGTGGTAGATGTGACCACGGGGAGCACTGGTCCAACGCTGCCATTTGGGGGCACTCTGAGTGAGGAAGTTTCAGGATGTGGGGCGGCAATTCTGGTCTGGTGATGTGGTTCCGTGGAAGATGCTGTAGTACTGGTATTACCATGCCCATTTTGAGCCAGCAGCAGTGGGTGAGATATGTGAGGGTGATGTCCAAAGGCACTGCCCCAAGGAATGTGTCCAATGCTGGTGTGCGCACTACTTGCTGCTTCCCGTTGAGAGGCGTAGTTATTGAGATGAGACACAAGTCGAACTCGCAGAGGATCAGAGGCATCCAGACCCTCTATAATACTAAGGTATCGAGCAACTTCAGCCAGGCACTCTCGAAACCCTAGACTCCGATAGTCCATAGCCAAAGCATGAGCATCAAAATAACCTAAGAGAAAAGAACAAAGAATGGAGTCTTAAGATGCTGTTTTCTAGTCATTGTCTACATGTAGCCTCCCCACTCCACCCTCCCCTATAAGCATATTTCACTTGGATGTGGTTAGTATTCCCAACCATAGATTAGCTGCCAAGCCTTTTTTTTTTTTTTCTTTTTTTTTGTCTAACAAGCTTTTCTTTTATATCTGTGCTGTGATGCTGCAAGTCCCAAGACCAGTCACAGACTGCCATTTTTAAACTGAAATTGCACACTACCGCTGGAGGAAAGTACTTTTGTTCTTTTCATGTCTCCCCAGTGCAAGCAAAACCACAGCCCAGTGAAATTCATTAGAAACACAAGTCCTAACTTATCAGAAGGGACTTCTGCAGGCAGAAGTCTTTTCTCCTAAAAGGGCATTTCACCATTTTTGCTAATTCTCTTCACTACTCATTTCATCCTGTATTTTTTTCCTAGTTTCTGTTCTGAACTTCCAGAAAGTTAGAGAAACAAAAATTTGACAGCAACAAAAACTTTGTGCTTTCCAAGCTGACAAAAGCCAATTCACCTCACAGTGCTGACACATTGCTAGAGAGACTTGTAATCACTCTCCCTGGAACAACCTGGAGCTAGCACTGTAAAATGTTCCAGTGTTAGTGATGCTGCAAATCTTTTCAAGTAGAAGAAAGTCCCAAATTCCTGATGAAACACCAGAGAGTTTCCATTCACTTTCTCCAAGCGCTCCCACAGCACATTGCACACCAAATGCTAGGGAACGCACTCCTCTCACAGAAACCTCTCTGCAGAGCTGCTGACCCACTGTCAGGCATGAAACTTTACCTTTCCCTCCTGCCGTATGCAGCATTTTCAGGTGATCAACAGTCATCTGCAGAATCTCTGCCTTCTCCAACTTGGCCGATCCCTAGGAGAGAAGGGGAAGGCAGGAAACTTGTTAGGCAGAATCCGAGAGGTTAACGAGGGGCGACCCTTCCTCCGGGACCGGGGGGAGGCTGTGCGGAGGGTGACTGGGCACTACCTGTTTCTCAAAGGCGCTGGGCACCAGCCTCCTCAGCTCGGACAGGCTGTTGTTGATGCGATCGCGGCGGCGCTTCTCGATGATCTAGGGCAGAAAGCGGGGGATCAGGGACATCTTTC
>NW_020799095.1:122516289-122536101 GCF_003259725.1 Athene cunicularia
GCCGCCGTCAGCCGCCGTCAGCCCTCATGCCGCGGTCCCCAGTAGCCCGAGCCCTGCGGGTTGATTACACCCCGCGTAGGCGAATGGCCTGTGCCGAGGCCGGCGTGGCGTCGGGGCGCTGCCCCGAGGCGAGCTGCAGGGGCCCTGGGGGTGCTGCCTGAGCAGGAGCGGGAGCTGGAGCGGGGGCAGCTTGCCCTCCTTCGAAAAAATTAGGTAGATGGGTGGCGGCTAAACCCCGAAAGTTGAGGAGGCTTAAACTTAGGCGGTTGGGTTGGTTGGGTTTTTTTTTTTTTGGTGACAGTGCAAAGGAAATCACGGCGTCCCTCTTGACTGTGCCTATCTAAACTGCAAATCTGCCAGCTACATCTTTCCTTGTCCCCCACCCCCCTGTATTTTGGAGGTAGGGAGAAGCAGGAGCAGTTTTTAAAAAAGCTGAAAGCAAATGTGCTTTGCTGTGCATTTGCTGGCAAGGAAGGAGGGATGACAGGAAAGGTCAGCGTTGTGTGCAGGATGTGCAGAGCTCTGGCTGGAGCGCTCACAGCTAGTACACGCTGCCTTGCGCTACACAAGGCCCAGCACCTGGATGCAACATTCCCCCAAATTACCATGCTCCCCAGCACGTGTCCTCTTCATTCTGCCAGGTTTCTCAGGCTGAGGTACTAGCAAAATGGGACAGGTGAAATGAGGGTGTACTCTTTGAGGTGGTTTCATAATAATTACATTTTCATTTACATGAAGCCTTTCAACTAAGACTCCTTTTCTAAGTTGATTCTTTTACATTTTGCAATTGGATGGGCTGGAAGATAACCAAGACGTGCGCAGTATGACAGTGAAGAAGCAATGAACCCAGGTTTCCCCATTTCAAGACCTGGAATAGCTGCTTTTAGCCTCCCACTTGTTTTATTTAAAAGTTCCTTACACAGAGTTGCTGCAGATTTCGTGGAGTTGCCCCATCTTCTTGCAAAGCACGTCTAGTAGGGAGGGAAATAGAAACAAGGACAGGCTAAAGGTAGTAAAAGAGCTGCAGTTAAGAGATAGAAGCAGTCCTGCAGCCACCTCTAAGCAGCTAACAGAAAGCAATAGAAATATTCTGTTCCCGCATTATATTTTTCATAAATCTATCCTTTCTGCAGTGCTATAATTAAGCTTGTGTCAGCACTTCTATTACATCCACCTTTCCAGCCTCTCTATTTTTGTTATGAATCATCTCTGCCTGCATGCACCACTCGCTTTTACAGGACCAAAAGCCAGGTCAGTGAAAGGCGCAGTGACGTTTGTGCCTTTTTGGCCTGCAGACTACACACCTGACTTCTCCCATCCAGGCATGTATATGTCTTCTTCTGACTATCGGGAAGTTACTTGGCATTAAGCATTCACTGCCTGTGAGTAGAGGTCTGGGCACCCAGGTTCCCAGCAGCCACATCCTGGAGCTGGTCCCCATCCTTAGCCCTGTGAAGCACTGAGGCCAGGCAGCCTCCAAAGATGTTTTCAGAGCTTGTATAGACACAGACTTCTCTGACTGATTTGCAGGAATGGGCAGGTAGAGTGTAGCTGGGCCTCAGCGTGAGCAATTGCAGTTGGCTATCAGCTGCCATGGGAAGATAAGGAATGTTTGCCCATGTGTGCTTTTAATCTTCCCATCTCGCACTAGGAGGAACAGCAGAGACTCAGGTTTGAGGAACTGTTGGTCACAACCGTCCCTTAGAAGGGAGTGGTGTCACTTTTTGTGTGCACCCCCACCCATTTTTCTTTGTTGAACACCTCCTGCGGTGATTTCAGTGCTAGTCAAAGTCCCACTGAAAGGGAGTTGTTTATTGCTGCTGCAGGCTTCCCTCCAGTGGAGACCTGCCACTGCTGACCCTTGCTCCAGTGTATGTGCTAAATTAACTCCCATCCCCTTCCTTTAGGTCTTCTCTCCCAAGAGAGCAAGTGCTTTGAAGAGTAATCCCGTCAACCTGTCACCCTGAGTCCCGGAAACTTGCTGTTACTATGGTTACTGTGCCCAATTCAACTGGTGGCTCTGGCACTCACATTACAGCCAGGCAAAAACATCAATGCCCCCCCACACCACCCCCGCATCCCCCCCTGCAATCGCCCATGTATATCAAGCTGCAGCATCAGCTCTGCAAGCAAGAAGTTGTTGCTCCAAATCTTGTATTTTTTTTTACTGACTTCTGGCTGAAGGGGTCGATTGTTGGTGCCACTGACACAGTTAAAAACTAGTTATCACGGCTCAAATGAAGTCGCTTGAGAAGTGAATGGAGGGACAGAAGAGTTTTTTAGGCTTCTTACATGGTCTGTTAGCAGTACTATGACTGTAAATGTGTTTTCTCAGGAGCTGAATACTGAAATTCATGTCTGCGCATCTCTGAGGTCCAGATATCCAGTTCAGAATTTAGGCTTGGGTGCTCTTAAAGCATGCTGGCCCTGAGTTCTGCCGTGCAGATGCTGTGCACCTTTGTGCTGGAGCAGCCACTGCAGCAGCAGAACCTAAACATTAGGTGTTCACGCTCGTGTACATCTCTAGTGATCACCAGGTTATCAAGACATTTCTCTTCAAGCCGGCCAAGAACGGGGATAATTTTCACATCAAAGTCCTTACTGCAGGCAGAATGCCTCAGCTGCAATGCTTCTGCTGCAGCATAGGTTTCAGCTCTCATTTTTTGGAAGAAGTGTATAGCTATAAATAAGCAAGAGTAGCACTGTCAGCGTATTAACAGCAGCAGTACAGATAGATTTCTGTTCTGGATGGCTCTGAACAGTGCAGGTAGTCTTTTCATTTACCTGATTAGGCTTCAGCTCATCTCCAAAACCAGACCTGGGCTATAACTGTGTAAAAGACTGATCTGTGAACGCACATTCAGGCTGCTAACAGGC
The DNA here is from genome assembly GCF_003259725.1 of Athene cunicularia. NCBI lineage: Eukaryota > Metazoa > Chordata > Aves > Strigiformes > Strigidae > Athene > Athene cunicularia. The sequence continues at coordinate 122,519,167 of NW_020799095.1, forward strand.
AAAGATACCTCATATTCGGTCAGCCCTTGGATTGAGGGGGAAATGGGCAGATTGACTATTCTGTCACCTGGTTTCCTTTCCAACCAATTCAACCCTTTTTCTCTTTTTGTGCAAGCCTCCCTCTTAGCCAAGGTTCTTACAGATAGCAGTTTCTTCCACTAGACATTCCTTCTTCCATTCCCAGAGCACAGACTGTCCTGTTCACTGAAGGAGGACAAGACCCTACAGGAGGATTGAGACCAGGTCCTGTTAATTAACAGCTGTCTCATAATAGATGCAAAAGGAGGCTGACTTGGAGTGGCATAGTGTAGAAAATTCTGGTTTGATTTGCAGCCACCTTTGCTCTTAGTTACAGAAAAATGATGTAATGTCCACGTATGTAAGAGTGTAACTTGTGTGTAAAACCACACAGTAACATGTTATTGGCAGGACAGCCTCTATCAATATTGCCAAATGCCAGAGGGAACAATGGCCACAGACGTGTGTAACCTACAGACACCAGCATGCCAGTGACAATTTTCACCATAGATGGGCACTTTATTTATTCCTGTGTTCATTCCTCAGTATCACAGAACTGTTTGCACCAGATATCACAGAGTAAAACCATCTTTTGCTTTTTGCTGATCTTTTTCCAACCAAGCTCTCTGTAGTTTGCCAAAATAGTTTTCTTCTGTTCCTACAGTACTTTTCTAATAATTGGACCGAGGAATAATCATACAGAAATTTGCTCTGGATTCCTGCTGTCAAAATCCTCACAGTCCATCAAGGAACAGCCTGACTAGCCATTTTCCTGTTCAATTTTGCTTCAGTGTTCTAAAAGCAGTGTTCAAACCATGCTTTTTTCTGTTATGCAGTGAAGTCCCTGCTCTGAAGAGTTTACAGTCTAAGACCCACTTTGAGTTTTCTTTGCCAGTAAGATTCAGCTTTGAGAAAAATGTGTGTGTGCTATTCATTCTTGGTAGGAAGCATAGGATAGAAAACAACTCCTAAACCTTCTGTTCTACCATGCAAAGTTATTTTAAAGTATGCTCTTTTAAAGGGAAAACCTGACTTTTTGGCGAACAGAAGCAATCATTTTTCCCAACAAGTTTCCTAGAACTAAATTTCACCATGCAAAAACAAAAATGAAATTTGAGCATGCCCTGTAGCTGTTGGTAAGTACAGTTTGGAATAAAGCAAATCAAAGTAATAGTTTATTGCTTTTGAAGGTAATAGCTACTAAAGCTTTGATGATCATCACACAGACAAGTTAAATGAAAATGGTGGATGCTACCTATCTGACATGGTGAGCACTGACTCTCAGAAAAGTATCTCTTTATTTTCTCTCAGATGATAACCTGTATTCACCTCACACCTTTCTGCCATAGCATTTACTAGACACCTGCTGTTCCACAGAGATCAGCCACATGAGCAAAAGTTAGACCTGGGGAAACAACCACTACATAAGACATCCCCAATCGCAGCGTAATGAACTGTGAGGGGATGTTTAGCATGTGTGACAAGAGTGAGAAAGTGCCAGGGATTTTTAATTGCCACAAGGCAGTCAGGATTTTAGCTGAGGTTTCATCATGGAGATCCTGGCAAAGTAACCTGATTTGCTTACTTTAGATAAAATAAAGACTAAGCTTGACTGGTTTGAATGTGAAACCCTTTTCCAGGCAGGCAGAGTATCTGGACATTGGAGGATATCAAAATCAAATCCTATCATCAGTTGTCTCTTCCATTACGTTATGGAATACCAGGATAAAAGTAACCAACAGAAATGCCACTCTGATTTTGCCAGAACAAAGTTAGATACTGAACCTACTTTTTGTTGAGGAAACTTTTATTTCCTACATAATCTACATGCGTATCAGTATCTGACCTGAGAGTTTTTGACTCCAAACAGAGGGGTCATGAATCATCTAATTTTGAGATTCAAGCCAATTTTGAAGTGCCACAAAAACACAGTAGCAAAATAGCAATGACCTGCTTTGACACTGAGAGTATTTTCCTGTGAGATGCCTTATATCAGCCTTGCTCACAGTGCTTAAAAATTGCAGCATTCCTACAGTTTTCAGAAAAGTCAAGACTTGTGGACCGTGCAGAGCTGACCAGTATAGCAGTGCAAACCCAATGTCGTGTGTGGATCCAGTGTTCTCAGAGTGACCTTCATTTCATCTGCTTTTAAAGAAGAAAAATTATTCCGGGAGAAATAGTTTTCTTCCAAAATAACACCCATCTGAAAGATTTATTCCAGATAATCTCAGTTATATGTGAACAGGAGCTACCAAAGCAGGATGCCAGGTCAGCTATAGCAGTAACTTTGCATGCATACCCAGGCCTCTCTTTTGATTCATACTGCTGTAGCTGTGACAAAAATCCCCTGTGTTTACTTGTCACAAAACCAAATCACTAGGACATGCCTCTCGATACATAACTGTCTAAGCATTGCAATGCCGTGCTGATGAGCTCTGTATGAACACCTTCATGGTCAGTATTAACGATGGTGCTCTAAAGCAAGTGCAAGCAGTCACACGCTCTTAATGCTTAAACCACAGCAAATGTGTTTAATCCCACACAATAGCCCCGTTATAATATGTTTTAAAGCTGTGGTCGGCTGGGGAAGTGCTGACCACTTCTCACATATATAACATATACCAAACATATTCAGCTTGGCAGGAAGACAAGAAGCTGGAAGTGTCACAGTGGAGCCTAGCCCCCTGACAGCATGAGACATGTGCTTGTAAGCTGTCTCAAGGAGGATATTTGATTGCCCTCTTTCTTCTTCTGCCTCTCTCCCAACAAAAGTGGACTGACCTCCCCCATGACCTGGCAAGTGCTGAAATTCCCCAAACACATTTTTCTGTTGTGCCCCAGTGCTGAACAAAAGGAAACGAGGCAGTCTCGATATACTTGAAGTATGGAATGAAAATAATAGCTGGCTCTAGCTCATCCTGCAAACGCCGATCCTCACCTCCTGCCCAGCACGGTTTGCACTGCCTCCCACGCTTATCTGCTGTATTGTCGGCAGCTCTTTCGTATTTATACACTTATTTATTTATTTATGCCTTTATTTATTTATTTGGATAAAGGCAGAGTGGGGGGCGAGGGGGAGGAGGAGGGGGGTCTATGTAATTGCCGTTTACACTGCGTTCCCACGCTACTATTGTTTGTGACTTTGTTTCCTATTCCCATCACGTGTGCTAATTAGTTGGAGCTGCTGGCTAGCTGGGAGGCGTGTGTCTGGAGTAAAAGCAGAAAGATCACTTCCTGGAGGGATCTAGGCAATCTGAACAATTCTTTGCTTTACTTTCAGCCCTCTCCCTCTCCCTGGCTTTACCACTCAGGGAAGAGAGAAGAAGTGCTGATTGTCAAACGCTAGCCATGGGAGAGGCACAGATTTTCTCTTCTGAAAAGGAGCAACTCATAGAGTCAAAGAAAATCGGGCTGGAAAGAACATCTCATCTGTGTTTAACAAACCTGATTTTTTTTTTTCCTCCAGAAATCCCCAATGTCTTTCTGTTGTGGCTAAGAAGGTAAAAGCAGCATTTTAAAAAATCCACTGGTTATTTTAGCCTGCCCTTAGGAAGTGAGTCAGATTTTTATGGCAAAGCTAAAGCTAGTTCATGCTACAGCTTGCAAAACAGAAAGAGACCCAGAGAGAGAGAGGAGGGAGAGAGAATTACCTGAGTCATGGCATTTGCTTATTAAGTGCAGGCGTCAGTCAGATGGTAAGGTCAAGTCACATGGCAAGACCAAGTACCTGTGCATGGATCAGGTTTTAGACTCAAAGTTTGATTTGGTTTAGGTTTTTTTTTTCCTTTTAGATCTCCAATGAAACCCTCCTACCCATAGCCCTAGTGCTTTTCAAATGTCGAGCACACTAGACCTCAGATCATGCAGGCAGCATGCAGCCCACACAGGCACCAGGCTGGTGCCCCTGCAGTGGGAGCTGCCAGGGTCCCACCGACCCCTGGTGTCCCATCAGCGGCCGTGGCCCAAACTCATCCCTCTCGTTTGCTCAGCAAGCCCTGGGGCCATGCTCCTCTGACATTAGTAGTCCTTGTCCCACCGGTCTAGAGTGACCCTCCTTGTTCTCTGGTTTCACATGCTGAAGGAAAAAGTGGGGGCTGAGAGCACGTGAGCTAGGGCAAGTGCTGCAGCTGTACCAGGCAGGGGAGGAGACTCCTGCAGCCAGTGACCCCTTGTCAGTAGGGAGAGTCGTAGCTGGAGCTCTTCTCATTTCAACCGTGGGCAACTGGCTTGTGTGCCTAATGCCTATGTTTGTATCGCAGTCAGGCTCAGCAAAGACACAGGCATGCTGAGGAGGAGGCAGGTCCTAACCTCTTATGTTGAAGGGGGAGTGCCAGGCGCTCACCCAGGAATGGGAGATGGTCTAAGACTGCATTTGCTTCCCTTTCGCCGGGCACAAGCTTGTGAAAGCAGAGGTTTCCTGATGATAACCGTAGTCAGGCTCAGTGCAAGTATAGCCTGTGCTCTCCTATACAAATTCAGTAACGTCTAAGGAAAAGCCCAAAGAAATGGCTATCAGTCTGCCATGCCGTTGTGGTATTGCAGCTAGGTAAAAATCTAAATTTCCATCCTCTGGGAAATTCCAATATTTCTACTCTTTTGCTTTGTTTTTTTACTTGGGTCAGGGAGAACTGAAGTATCTTAAGTCTGTTTGGTTTGGGGTTTTCCTGTTCTTTCTGTGGGGAAAACAAGTCCTAGGTTTGGAAAGAGTGAAACACTTCCCTGTGAGTCAGCTCAGCTTTAAAGGGCATCTCTTTGAGTGTCACATTAATACTTGGATGTTGTCATTTATGTCATCCCACAACCCTGTTTTTTGTTAGAGGCTGGCCCCCCTTTCTGGGTTACCTGTCTCATGATACCCTCTTCAGCTCAGGGTACAGGAAAATATTTTGAATTACTTAAGGTATAGCCAGGCTGGCTGGCCCAGAACAAGGCTGGGTAATTTTTCTGCTGTGGAAAGAATTGTTTTACAGAGTCACTGTGCAAGGCTTCAGAGCTGTCATCCTCACACCATCATGCACATCCTGCTTTCTGTTCATAACCACTTTTGCCATTTACAAACACTTCACATCCATGCAGTAGCTCCAATTGCTTTGGTAGGTAAATTGGGAAAATATTTGCAGTCTAGCTTTTGATGAGATAAGGAGCTAGAATTTCAGGAGAGATGTGATCAAGTAGCTGGTGACCCAGCCCTCTGCAGATGAGCAGGCACTTCTGGTGCTCCAGTAGGTCACAAAGCACAGTCTGCCTTGGAGCCAGGTTCACCTACCGTGAATGTGGAGAAGCTTAATGAGGCAAAGACCTGCAGAGTCCACCCGGCATCACAGCCTGCTTTACTCAAGAAGCAGGTGGCCAGTGAGGAAGGCACCCTATAGAAATATGGAGGGCATTCACATGTGCATTGTTAAGTTCATTATTTGCATTAAATAAGCCCTGACGTGGCCCCAAGTTTATTTCTTTGGCAACCATGAGAAGCAAATAGTCCTGAGCAGTGTCCTGTTAGATCTTCCTTTTCCTGGTGGAAAACATCCCTCTCCTTGTGAATGGCTACAGTATTACCGAGGGAAAACTAGGCTTTAATGTAGCACTAACTGTCTGTAGAGTCTGAATCTTTTTGCACCTGTGGTCTTCCACTGGCCTTAAACATTGGAATTTATTATTAATTATTTCTTTTATAATACAACTCGCAAACTGTTCCAGCCACTGACCTCCCAGAGAGATTGCTAATCAGGCAAAATTGCACTGCAGGGAGTGGTGAGTGCTGTGTTCAGATATCTTTTAAGGATTTGTGAGGACCACCAACATCTTTGCACAAGTAACCTGAACCAAAGGAAAAATAATCTAGCAAAGCAACTCTGTGCACTGTAACAATTACAAAACTTCATCAGGACTTAATCTAGTTAATGATTTTTTACTTCTTGCAACTCATTATTTATATTTAGAAATTAAAATGTTCCAGCAAGGACAAAAAACCCCAGCCCATCAGTGAGTCATTCAAAAGCTCTCTGTTCTTTTTCCTGTTTTTTCACTGAATATGGAAAGCGGCTCATGATTTCTGTCCTGATATGCAAAGCCTATTTGAGACTGGTTTGGCTGCCTGAGGGAGCTTCACTCAAACTTCATGGCCACAGTGGCCTACAACAGCCACTGCAATGGAACAACAGAACTCCAGCTAAAAGAGAGGCTTCTGGGTGTATTGGTCACGATAATTGCAAAATGCTCTGCAGAAATACCCACCCCTTTTGGAACTACAAATTAAATGGACGCCCTCATTTCAGCTTTCTCTGTGTGTGTATACCAGTACCTTATACACACAAAAATTTTAAAAATAGTGCTTTTCCATAGTCAGCAGAATTAATCAAACCTTGTTTCCTATGGAGCGATGCTCTATATCCTGATGCTGGCACAGTATCTGTACCTGCCAGTACGCTCCACGATGCTGCTGCCTGTGCCCACAGGCTGGCATATGGGCAGGAGGCAGACTATGCTGCAGTGGGCACGAAGGCCTGGGCATGCTGACTACCCAGATCGACCCTCTGGCGTGATTAATCTAGGTTCCTCTTATTCACCAGTTTTGCATAAAGCCTGTAGGACCTTCATTATTTTGAATCTGTCATTTGTCAAAGGCAGTGAGTGTTGACCAACAGACTTCAACGATATTGAGTGGGGAGTGACTGATCAACAGACAGATAAACAGCATGGCAGATAAATGAGATGGTCGCCAAAGGCTGGCTAGCAAAGGAAATCTATTTAAAAAGAGCCTCTTTCGAGTACTAAAAGGTTTCCCCATGGATTAGGAGGAAGAAATTATTTCTCTCCTTAGGGGTAGCAGTAGCAATGATATTGCTGTAGACCTGATGATCTAAATAAATGAGATGCAGGGGTTTTTAGGAAGAGTCAATATCTTTAGATCTAAGGTTTGTGTGCCCAGTTTATCCACTTTCTCAGCCATATCACCTGGTGAAAGATATTCCCTTTATTTGCAAACTTTGCCTCTCTTAAGGATTTGGAAGACTCTTAGACACTGGAGTAATGGGCCTCAGAGTAGGTACACAGATTAGATAGTTAATCAGTCACTCACAGATTGTTTCTGAGATAGAAGAGCTTTCACACGCTCTCTTGGAGAGTTCTCAGGTTTGTGATGACTGAAAATGGGGGGATGGTTTCAGAACCGCATATTCTACAGGAATGTAGAACCCACCTTTACTTTAAAATATTTGCATAAAGCATTCAGGTAATATAAAGAAAACTGATTACTTTATACCAGCTGGATTACAGCAAGCCAATATTGACTTCAGGTTTTGGTTGTCAGCAAGATTTATTTTACTCGAGGTAAATATTGACTGTGGCACAGCCAAGGCCAGTATTTACTTTGGAGGAATATCAATCTTGTGGCTCAAAACTGGAAGTCGATATCTTCATTGTTATACTTTTTCATAAATACTAGGGAAGGGGAGCTTTGACTAATGGGAAACATATATATGCATAATTTAAGAGAGTAGTTCTGATGCAGTGAAAAAAAAATATGGAAAGAAGATTATTACCTTGGACAAGTAAAAGATGGGAGCCGCTGAAATGAACAACACAGATGGAATATTATAATTCCCAGGCAAACCCTCCCAGCAGACACTGGTTGTTGACCTCTTGAAAAATAAACAGCAAGAAATGTAAGCGGTAGCTGCCGTCAGGAATGGTATATTGTATGGAACAAGAATTTCTGTTCCCAGACTCCTTTGAACTGTCAGTTGATTTTGCCTTAATACTCTGTAAGCCCTACAAAATACAACACGCCTGCTCTGTTATGGGATAAGTTTAGAAAGCCATTGAATTGTGCTTATTGGAGTCTTTGTCACTGGTGTCTCTGTAAAGAAACACAGCATCTAAACTTAAACCAAGAGGAAGACAGGGAGTCTGTTTGGATTTGGGGTCACTAACGCAGAAAATGCTCTATGTTGCTTTTCACGCTGTTGGCGAAACTGCGGAGGAGGGCATTAAAATCCATAACTATTATGTTATCCATGAAATCTCTTGGCACACACACACACACACACACACCATCTTCCTTGAGGCAATGTACAACACTTTCCCAGTTAAAGTGCTACAAGAATATAAAAATAGTCCCCTGCTCATGTCACTGATAGTCCCATTAATTACAGAGATAGACAAACAGCCTGCAGGATCCCATGGAGCTGGAAGAGGAGGGTTGCTCCTCAGCACAGAGCCTAGGTGTGTGCAGGAGGTGCTAACAGGTAACTCCAGCTGTGAAGAACCAGCCACCATCTGGACAAGTCTACAAAGATCTACGGCTGGTTTCTCGCTCATGCCATCACATCGCTGCTGGTAGCAGGAGAAGTTTGATGCAGGCTAGCCAAAATACACCTTTTCAGATAAGAAGCCCATGGAGTGATTCCTAGCCAGGTACAGCTTGCGGCTGCTGGAGCTGAGACCTTCCTGACCTGGAGCTCAGCCTCCTCCAGATGACACAGGTTTTAATGGAGTCAGAATTAGATCTCTGATCTGGAAATCCAGCCTTGACATGGATGCCTCTTCCAAGCAGTGCCAAAGACCACTTGTAAAGAGCATGTACCAGCAAAGAAGAGCCCTGGGGCTGCCTCTCACCTGCCTGCTGCATCAGGAGGCACAAGCGGCAGTGGGGACACTCACTGAGCCCACAAACATGACAAGAATCAGGTCTCTGCAGCAGGCCATTCACTACCTCAAGAAAATTTGCAGCTGATGGCTTACAGCTGGATTTGCCATCATCTTTGCTTCCCAGCCTTAATGTTTGCCTTTCAAAAGCTCTACAGACTTAACAGCTGTTGTGGCGATTGCTGTGAAGATCCAAGCTGAGATTGTTAGAAAAGCCAGTCTCCTTGCTTCATGTGTTATTTGTTTTTGTATGTTGCAGCCCCTCCGAAATGTAGACATCAGAGCTGGGAAAATTCATACCAGCCTTCCTGCATCTGTCCGCTCCCTCGGCTTCTCTGTGCTTGTGGGAGCACTAAGCATCCAGCGTAGGCATGTTCCTGTCTAGAAGCCTTGTGTGAGCAATGATGGCTCTTCAGACAGCTTGCAGGGCACTCAAATACCATGAGGAGTTGCCCAGGTCATTCAACAGCAACATTAGCTTATGTCCACCCTGTCTTGAAATAAGTGACTCTATATATCTGGGATCAGCAAATGTCAGCTTGTTATGAAATGCCTTAATGAGATTAAGTTACTGTACGTTAACAAGATAACATCGGGGTAACATGATCATTTATTGCCTTTGATCAGGCAGCAAATTGCTATTTTATTAATTTTTCTTCTTCTACCTGTATTTTTATGGTTTGGTCTAGAAGGTGGAAGAAATTTTGGCTATGGAATTTTACATTTTTGAGGTAATAGATGTGAATTTTGTCCCCAAATCACATTAAAATAATTCACTCCTGACTGATGCAAGCACCAAGAGAAACACAATGGGTTTGGAATAAGATGCTCCCCTGCATGACTGCCTCAGAATATTGTAGGAGGGAACTCTAGAAAGTAATGGACAGCGATCCTTTCATTTCAGCATCTGCAAGAAAGAGTGTTGTTTAGGAAAAAAGATAGTTGTCACACAGAGGCGTGTGGTCCTCAAGATGAAAAACTGTCACATGCTGAAAATTCATCTGAAAGAAGCTTGTCTTGTGAAAACCATTTGCTCTCATAGTGGCAAGGGGCTCAGTTTTGGCTCAGACAATTGACTGTGTGTATGTTCACCTGGATAGGCTGTAACTTACTGATCGCACCTTTTTTTTTTCCATGCAGACATCTTCCTTTCGTACAAAGTGCTGTTTCCAAGAGTGGGACACATCCAACCCCTTCCCGCATGTCAGGTCTTCAGCCTCAGTCTTAAAATAAACGTGGGTTCTCCCAGTGGGCTCATGTGAGGGGTAACCAGGCTATAATTGGGTCTCTCGGGAGGGTTTTACATGAAGAGGAGATGAGGTTTGTGGCTTTGTCCAAGCCAAAGAGCTGAGGAGGAAATGAGCAGGGACCCAGGAGGAGCACTCCCTTGATCTCACCTCCCATGCCAAGAAAGGCATAATGATGCATTTTGAAATGAATATTTGTCTTCTGTTCCTGGCGTTCAGAAATATTTCACTCCCTGTGTTTGTGTAGTTTTAAGGCTTCCTTGGCTTTAGTGAAATCCCTTCCCTTGCTCAGATTCATAACATTTTTTATAACTGGCCATGCTAGAGGTCTGGAACGCCGTCCGCCTCTTTGGGAAATAATTACCGTTTGTGTGGTCTAATAAACGGTCCCAGAGGGTTCAACATGAAATAGCCAGGGTCTACAGGAAAGAAAACTATGTGGAAACTCGCGCAGCCCCACTAATCTGCAAGGAACAAAACAAAGTTGTACCCTGGGGTAAGAACCAGTAGCGACTCGCTTAATTGCTACCATGTCAGCGTGTGAAACTACTACCTCCGCACAAGCTAATGCAAACCTGATGCGGTTAGATTTCTGATTAAGACCAGCTAAATTTCACTTCAAACGAGCAGATAATCCCTGCGACAGATCTGCTGTGCAGCCAGGGCTGTGTTTGTTATCTGAGCCTGGTGAGGCAGCCGGTATGGGGGACGCGGGCACCCCAGGGCAGTCACCTTTAATGTGCAATGGGTATAAATAGGGCAGCCAGTGCCTCTGAATCCATGTCCCTCCCTCATCCACCTTTCTTATCCTGCCCGTGGAGAGAAAACTCAGCTGGAAAGTGATTAGAACAGAAGGTGAAGCCCCTCTGATTAGACCACAAAGGGTCCTCTGCATTTCAATCCCATTTTCTTCTTTCCCCTAAGAAGGTATGCTTCAATGAGGGCAGCTTTACAAAGTCTCCCAGGTCCAGTAGTCTCCACTGTGGCCACATGAGGAAGGACTGCGAGTGCAGAAGACGAGGCCACATGCTGCTCTGCTGCCCCTGGGCAGCACAGATTTGGGCTCAGAAAGTCATAACTCAAACCCCTGCTTTGTTCCAGCTGCACAAGCCCCAGCAGGGCCGGCCAGCCTGCCCAGAGGCAGTGATACCATGGCCAAGACAATGCTTGTCTCCCCTCCAGCATGAGACACCCTTCCCATGGTGGCTCTTCACCAGATCCCTGCCCCAGACCGGTCTGTGCAATGGCCTTGCACTCCTTGGATTGGATTTCAAGAGCAGCTGATGAGCCGCCCCAAGAGCAAAGTCCTGACCCCACAAGTGTCCTGGCCGCCATCCCAGGGCATTACTCCTGGTGTGCGCCGAGATGTGCTCACGCTGTCCGGCCCTTCAGCGCCTGCCCAGTCACACAGGAAGCCTGTGGTAAAGCCAGAAATAAAACCATTGCCAGAAAGACCTCCTGGCAATCCTGTGCCTGCCTTAATCACTAGATTGCACTTCCTTTGCTTCACCCATTACACAAGATTTCTCTTTTTTTTTTGGTATTTTCAGTGGGCCACTCTCCAGTTTCCAGTGGGTTTCGGACATGGTAAATAACAAGTCTTCTGTTTGTTTCTTTTAGGTGTACGTGAACACTTTCAGATACAAATTCCTGTAGTCTCTGAAAGGAATCAAAATTCAGAAGTGTGGAAAGCTTTTCTTATAATGCTTTCAATCTCCTGTAAATCTTTCCTTTTTTAATTGTATTTACAGAAAAGTGTACATGACAGTCATGCAGTAGCACCCACATTACACACTGCAGCCACTGAAGGAGAGATCCCATGGGTGCCTGGTGGTGCACCAGGCACCTTTTAGTGTATGGCAGAGGTGTCCTCATTCATCATCAGTGGAGATGCTATGGAGACGTTGGGTAGGTGCAACAAGGAGGGACAGTGCCAAGACATCGCCCAACTCTGCGTTCTGAATACACCATATTTTTCAAGAAAACTAGTTTTGTTTTATCTGAAAATATGGAGACATTTCATTATTAGCTCTCATACAAGGAAACTCTGTGTTTGAAGGCAGTACCAGCTGCGTTGTTAGGAGGAAAGGGGCAATAAAAGAGGAGAGAGCAGCTGTCTGAGACTGGTCAGAGGAGCTTTAAGTAGGTGAGAACAACTACCCAGCTTCTCTTCCAGGCCCCTCAGGGTCCTGTGTCCACAGCTCTTCACAGGACTCCTTGTCTGGGTGGCATGTGCATACAGGAGGTGGGGGGCATTTATCTCCTGTGGCCAGACAACATCCTGAACAACTTCTAGAGGGACAGTGGACCACAGGCCATTGCTGCTGTTGCCAGCAGCAGGGGAGCTGGCCCACACTTGCAGTTACTCGGTAGATGGTCTCTGAAGGCGTGCATTTGCAGATATCCAACTGGATAAACTCTTTCATCGGTGACCTGTTCACCAGTGACCCTCTGAGACTCGCTTTCCTCTGCCAGCAGCCCACCAGCTCTGATGGGCACACCACTCCATTTCTGCAGTATCTCTCTGCCTACCCAGAAGAAACATCCTGCTCTGCAACCTTTTAATGCACGCTAGCTAATCTCACACACCCAGCGAGCCGGTGCCGATAACAGAGTTGACATCAAAGGGATGAATCCCATGTCTGATTTACACTGCCTGACCATAAATTAACTGAACTCTACCCCTGGCACCCCATCCTTATGACCTCTGAGGTGCTATATTTACCAGGGCACTCTGCATGCTAAGTCAATGTGGAAATTGGGTTAGTCATACTTTCCTGGAAGTGTGATCTTGCCCTGCTTGGCTGCAATCTGTGAGCTTCCCCAACACCACGGGCACTTTCAAAACTGAATGCTTTTCCAGTGGAAAGCCTTCCTGCTCCATTGTGAACCAGGACTGAAACAATTTGCTTGCGAGCCAGCAGGAATTCAGGTTATAAAAAAAAAAAAAAAAAAAAAAAAAAAAAAAAAAAGAAAAGAAAGGGGTGTGCTGAGGTGGCTCAGTCGCTGCATTTCACACGGAGGTTTGCTTTCAGCTGAGAAAGGGATCAGTGCTTATGTGAGATAGGAGAGTCCTGCAGAGAAGCCACAAGACTGGGTTGTTCCCTAGTTGAACTGCTGCATCTCTCGTGAAAACTGGAGCAGCCCCAACACAAAATGTAATTGCTGACCCTTAAAGTATCATGACAATGAAAAGAGAAATTATATTGCTATCAGGCAGTAAACAAGAGTTAGCTGCTCCAGGTAAATGAATAGTCAGGATCTCATCGAGCTATGATAAACTCAAGTTGTCTGAAGGACAACATCATTGTGTTCCTTGCTATTCCTATTGGGTGGGTCTTCTGTGAAGTTAGGGGGTAAGCTTTGGAGGACCCGCATACTAAACATTCAGACTCCAAACTGAATTCTCAGAAATGTCATCAAGTTGATAATATAGGAAAGATTCACAAGAAGTTATTTAACAGCAATTTTATTTAAATTGTTTTAGAGTAAATTAACTAAAATACCAAAACTAAGTTATATCTCAATGACTTGAATCACATCAAACTTTGAAAAACTGAAGCGCTTCTCTCCACAGTCCTATTCTGGAAAGAGTTCTGCTTTGAGGAATTGTTTGCTGTTGCAAAATGCTCCACAGAAAGCTCCTGATGTCCAGAGTTTGTGGATTTACACTGATTCAGTCCTGAGAGCACTGGAAATTCAAAGGTGAGGTATTTGATCTGCATGCCTTGACCACCCTCTGCAGAACCACAAATGGACTTCATGCTGCCTCCTGCCCTTCCACAGTGCGTTGGCACCTTCTTACTCAAAGACCAAAACCTGCCAAAATATCTGAGACTCAAACACATCTGTGGCTCTGACTTTCTACTTCATTTGATGGTTACCTCTCATAAAAGGCCATGAAAAAAGCCATGAAAACTTTTCTGACTTTAAAACTTACACAGTATAAAAGTCTGTTTTTTCACAATCTTCTTTGTTCTGTACAAGACAATGCCTTCTGTAAAGCAGATTCTTCAAAAGAATTTGTTTCTCTGTTTTCAGGACAACAAACTTCTTAGCTACATCTTCCAGGAGGTGAAAGTAATCTTGCTTTGCCCTGCAGCCCTCTCAGAGGGGTGCCTGATGGTGTACAGTTACCCCTGAGTGACAGCAGCAGGGACCAGAATCAGTGACTTATTCAGCAAGTGAACTGTGATGAACCCCAAATCAGTCAGCAAGCTGGAGAAGCGCCTACTTTCCTCTTTGCAGTCAAGGCTTTTGAGTGATGTAGCACGGAACAAGGTTTTCTAGTCCTATGCATGGGGTCAACCTGAAAGAGTAAGAGCTTCCCTCCTGGGAGTCTACAGTGTACAAAAAGAAACATTTTCCAGTGGTTAGCGGTAACTGGAGGAGGCCTGGTCACTGGCCAAAGAGTGGGGCACCTAAACCTTATAATTCTCCCACAAGGCTGTGTCAGCTTCACCAGAAAGTTGGGATGATGTCCTTCAGCAAGTGTAGGTGAAACAACAAGATCAGGCAATGATTTGGTGGGTGACAGCACAGCTGTGCCCATGGCAGCTACCAGAGCTTGAAAGTAGAGAATTGGGGGATGCTGCCCCACATATCTTTCAAGTTTTCATTTTATAAGCATAATAATGCATGAATATCAAAACCACATGAATTTGGGGGTTTCTGTCTACCAACAACTTCTGGAACAATTCTTACATTCTTTCCAAAAGTGAACAAACTAAACAACTGCGAAATTGTAACCCCCTCCCCAAATAACATAGCAGACAGCACTGCAAGGAACTCTGGGTAAGATACCCTGTCTGGACAAGGCTTGCAGCAGCCCAGGCTCAAAGCTCCCCTTACACTGAGTAGCACAGACATCTCTTACAGAAAGAGACATAAAGATCTGTCCATCTTCATGTGTCTTTCCCTGACCTTGGCTGCCCTGTGAGCAAGGGAACTGAGCAAAAGATGCACTGCAGGGGACACTTGCCTTGCAGAGTCTGCCAGACTCTGTCTTGAGATTTAATTTCCTGTGACCCAAAGCAATGTCAGAGAGTCTGTCATGTGACAGGCTGTCTGTGAACTGGGAGTGCCAAACCTCTTGCTGTAAAGCTCTGGGTTTACTCTACCTGGACTATGTCTGTGTTTGTAAATAAGGAGACCAGGACTCATGAGGCCAAGTACCATGACACACCTTATATCCAGACAGCTAAGCTTTCTTTTCCCTCAAAAGAGGGTGGACTCATTCCTTCTGCGTATCACACACTGGACAAAAACCATGCTGGTGAGACAATGTGGACAACTATGGGAGACTGGCCAAGTCAAGTGCCAGCCAGCTTGAAATGCTGGTGCCGAGGGACATCCTGCTGTGAACACGGATCCTGAAGCTGGTCTGACTGCAGCTGAGACAGCTGAAGCAGTTGTGTGCAAAGTGTTCATCATCCCTCCCTCCCACTGACCTCAGCAGCTCTGCCACCATAGCTGTGGCCACTATTCATCCAGGCCAAGCCAGCCAAACCTGAGTTTGAACGGTTTTGGTAGGAGGTTCTTTGAGGACCTGGGTCATTCAGAGAGACAGGAATGAAGGACTGACTTTGCAATCAGCTGTGACGTCTGTAGGAGGTGAAATGACCCGAAGCCGTGGAAGTCTCCCTCTGGCTGATATGTGCAGGCAGGGGATGATGCATGGTGAGCCTCTGTGTGCCCTTCACACTGAGCACAACGCATTCACTGCTCACTTCAGTCTGCAGCTCGGTGTGACAAAATGTGAAGGCACCAGGGGTCTGCCTTTACTGGGAGCATTGTATCAGTGGAGACGGTGGGGCTCCAATCCAGTCTGTAAATCCCTGGGAAGAGCAGGAGAAAAATGTATCTGGTTTATATATTGTGGGGTGACTTGCTACAAATCGTAGTGTACCTCTATGCTTTTCCCAGTTCAGGACCCACAGCTGCGTGAGCTTGGCAGCTGCCTCTCCCTGCTGCCAGCCACTGCAGTTCTCAGCTGGGCTGCAGAGATCAGCCTCGCAGTAAGTCTCTGAGACTTCAAGAGCTGCAAAGCATAGGTCTGATCCTGCCCCATAGCTGGGGGCAAGCTGCCCTCTGGATCTGCAGAGTCTGGGGAGCCCTGGCTCCACTGTCAGGCATTGTCTTGCTCTTTGGCTTGTGTTTTATTTATGAGAATTAGCCTGGAGGTTGAGAAATTACAAATGGACTGGCCAATGTTTGTGAGTAGAATTGAGCAGAGGCAATTATGCAAAGCAGGAGACATTGGAAAATCAAATAAAAAGTACTGTCCTGGACAGTGGGTTGCATAATAAAAACAACAATTAAAAGAAAAAGAAGAAATCTGGTCTCTGGACACAAGCCTTTTTGGTCATTTTCTGACCCCTGCTCACCCGGCCCTCAGGGAGATGTGCAAGCACAGGCCATTAAAGGGGAGGCCAGGGGGCCGCTTCTTCCCCCTCGGCGGGTCCCTCCTGCGGCGGGGCAGTGGCGGGCGAGGAGGGGTGGCTGGCAGGCGCTGAGGTGTGATGGCCCCACAGAAGGCCACGCATTGTGCGCGGCATGGTGAGCCGGCGCTTTGGTGCCAGCCAAGAAAACAAATGCCTTCCCGCTGTCTCCTGGAAATGCTTCCACCACTCCTGCTGAGCGAGTTCATTTCAAAGCCAGCTGACTTTTTGCCCTTTCTAATAGAGCTTAAAATGTTTCTGTTCTCCAGCTCCCCTCCCCGACCCTCAGCTCGCAGGCATTAATACCGCAGGTTTGTGAGATGCCGGCGGAGTATATGGCAAATCAAAAGGATTAGGAGGACGACTGGTATCTGAGGGGGCCGGTGGGGCCTTAAGATTCTTCCCCACAGCGGTAGTGAAAGGCTGTAAACCCGCAAATCTTAAAAGGCATCGGTTAAAGCCAGCGAAATCCCTTTTGGAGCCTGGCCCCTCCAGCTGCGGGGCCGCCATCCCGCCTTTCCCACCGCGGCCATTTCCCTCGTTTTTCGGCCTTTCCCCCTTCTCCGGCCTTGCTCGTTGGACAT
>NW_020799095.1:122536151-122610162 GCF_003259725.1 Athene cunicularia
CGTGTGTGTGTTTAGGAGGTGCTGTTTCCCACAGCTCTGATCTAATGCAGCTGTAATTCAATCTCCGTGTGACCGACACTCCGCCGGCGCTCTCCCACCCGCCGGCAGGCTCCTCTCTCCCAGGCTGTGTGTGTTACACATTTACACTGTCAATCTAACAGGCTCCCCTCAAACAACCCCTCTGTATAGATTTACAATGTCAATCAGGCGGGCTTCGGGGGCCGTCTGCGGCAGCGACTCCCGCTGCTGCCTCCCCTCCGCCTCCGCCGCGCCCGCGCATAGTCACCCTATACCTGCCACTCAGCCCCGGCAAAAGGACTTTTGTTTAATGGCATTTGTGTGCAACCACAAAGAGTAAAGGCAGCTGAGGCAGATAAGGCTGAGAACCTGAAACAGATGGAAAGGAGATCAGATCGAGTTTTCCGCGGATCCTCGACTCCTGTAGAGATTTATGACCCCTTTTAACCCCGTTTTAAATAGGTTAAACTGGGCTTGTTTTATACGGACGAAATGAGACTTGTGTAGAAATTGACCCAGAGGAATGGATCAGCCCCCCCCAGTTTTGCTCCGTTCCGTATCACTAAGCCAACCCCTCCGGCCACCGCTTCTGCTTGTCGTTTGAACGCCTCTCGGTGATCTCATTATAACTCACATCCTCCGAAACATCGCAAAGCTGCCAGTTGACCTTTAGCCCCTGAAGAGTCCTAATTTTGGGTTGGCAACTTACAGCTCAACAAGCGAGGCAAGGCAGGCGGACAATAGCGGCGGCCGAGGACGGGGAGCACGGCACAACAATAAGCTGTCCTTGGAAGTGCTGGGCTGCGATTGTCATCCCAGACACAATCATGGGAGACTTGGTTGGGATCGTTTTCTTTTGGCAGACAGCTTTGAACTCTGCTTTTCCCTTCCTGCTTCTCCGTTAATTATGTTTCTGCTTCTTCCCAATGACAGATGAATCCACCAGGGGCTAGAAAAACCAAAGGGACAAATTCTGCTCAGTTAGCACCGCTCAGACTCTATCCGCTCCCACTAGATTACTCCAGATTTACACCAGAGGGCCTGAATTGAGAGGAGAATATAGTTTAGTAGTTGGCCAGTGGTTTGTACAAAAGGCATAAACCAGCCTTCCTTGCAGAAGGTTTGGCAAAGTGCCGTGATATTCACTACAGATAACAGCAAAGCTTTTCTGCTCACTTACTGCCGCAGAACTGCCTTCCTCCTCCTCCTCCTCTTCCCACGGGCACCAACAGCACCAATTTCTAAAACATCCTGGGGGTCATTTCTTGAGGGCTACACCAAAACTGGAGCCCCCAGTAAGACCCGTTCTGCAGGTCACATCCTCAGACTGGGACACAGGCTGAGCTGGGGCAGGGCAGTGCTGGTCCCTGGGCTGCATTTTGGGAGTAACCAGCCAGTATAGCTGGGCTGAGCCTTCAGCGGGAGCCCTCCAGCTCCTGCACTGCCCAATGGAAGTGGTGGTGGTTCTGCAGCCCCCTTACAACTCCAATGCTATTGCCCTTACCTGTGGTTCGTTTTTGTTTTGTTTTTTTTTTAAAGGAGGATCACGGTTTCACTGATAATCAGGAAGGGGCTTTTTAAAAAGTGCTTTTCCCACTATTCTCCTAAAAGGGAGGCTTGAAACAAAGCAGACAGAAGCACTTCCACAAGAAGAACCGTGTCAATTATTTTCCTTTCATGGTATTACTGACTCATCACAGTTCTCTAGCAAACTGAGTTTTTGAAGCCATCTGTAAGAGGTGAAATGTATTTCATTTCTGTCATACAGAGCTGCTTCTGAACCCCTGTGTTTTCTCTGGTTGGGGATGGAGGTAGAAGAGGAGAGTTCTCTAACAGCAAAACAAAGACCGTTCAACTTGTGGCTGTGCCTCTGCTCTCCCATGCATGCACCTGTGTTCCCAAGCCTCTAACAACAACATCAGAGCTAAAAAAAAGCTTTGCTGTGCTCAAAGGAAAATAAGAAATGTGACCATCCAGCCTAGGAGGGAGAGCTAGGAGGGAGAAAGAGAAAACTTCTAACTAGAAGTCATGTCTCAAATCAATATTCATAAGGCACATGCTCTGGAAAGATCTCCAGAGAAGAAGAAAGAGCATATAGATAACAAATAGAAGTGTCATAGAATAGAAATGGAGGCCTCTAAATTTTCCCACTTTTGGGTTGGGTATTTTCTGCTGAACTTCTGCCCAGCACCTGACTCACACCCGTGCAAATGACCGCAGATGCCAGTATTTTTCCCCACATTTTGCACACACATGAGAGAATTCAACTTGGAGCGAGGGGGGCAGAGAAGCAAGTTTTTGCCACAGCTGCCAGTGCTGTGGGTTCATGTCCATCAGCAAAGTCCCAGAGCCAGGAAAAGTAGACTGCACAGGCGGGCAGCTGCTTCCAGAGAGGCAGCATACCCACCACAAAGCCCCATGTCCGGCAGCCACTGTGGGGCCGGGGCTCAGCCCAAGTCCTGGCCTCTCCTGTCCTGTGTTGCTGGGGGGGTTGAAGATCCTCTGGCTTTGCGCAGACAACGTGCCAGGATCAAGAGCAAGAAAGCACAAGGAGATCTTGCTTCTTTAGCGGGAGACCAGGTAGAGCTAACTCCCTAGTCCCGTCATCTCTGCCTCAGCCTGCAAATTAACACCATCACCCTAAATCCACAAGCTGAGCGGAGAGAGTTGTTTTTATTAAAGGCAACATAAAAAGCTTATAAAAAAAGGTTAAAAGCCCCATATAATTATCTTATTTTATTTTATTTTCAGTCCCGTGGTATTAATTAAAAAAACATTACCCAGCTTGAGAATTTGATTCCTTCTGCCTGATATGGGGAAGGAAAGGAATCTCTCTTGAGAAAGGTCTCCAGAGTCCTTAATCACCATTTAGGGGCCCTGCTCTTTGAAGGGCCTTAGAGGAACAAAGTGGTTTGGGGATTAGCGAATGGCTTTTATTTCTTCCCTAATGATGAGAAAAGTGCAACGAATGCCTAGGGCAGATGATAAATTGAGTCAGAAAATGTTGCACGAGTGCCCTTTACTAAGCTGGAGGATCAGTGTCAACAACATAAAAAAATGCCTCTGTTTGCTCATAAGAAATAATGTTTGAATCATTAAACAGTAGAGACGGTATTGGCCATATTTAACTGCCTTGTACCTGCAGCCCCTTTGCAAACAACCCCTTTGAAGTTACTTCAAAGGGTCTGTGCACATAAGGAGAGGCTGCAGTATCAGTCACTTCATTGGTTACTCAGAGGACTGTGGAGCAGAGCACAACAGGGCTGAGCTTCCTCTGCCCAACAACCTCATTCAGGGATGGGAGTGAAAAGGAAGGCCATCCAAAAGCCCCCGAGAACACTTTAAAGAAGAGAAAGAAGAAAATACAGCATGTTCCCTTTGACGTTGTCCCCCAAGCCACTTTGAGCAGGGGTTTCCTTCAGCCATGGGAAAAAAAACAAAAAAATAAATTGGTTCATTCTAGGAAAAAAAAACCCTAAATAGTCATGATGCTCTGTAGAATGTTTCTGAAAGCATCTGTGGTGAGGATGAGGAATCCAGGATGGAGCCAACGTCCCCAGAAGTCATTGGAGACACTTCCTGGGGTTAGAGAGTGCCAAGCCATGCTTGAGTCAAAGCTAGCAGGCAGCACGAGTCAGAAAGCTCTGCTGGCAAGAGGGGTAGAGATCAGGAGCTGACTTAGTAGCAAACAACCAAATCTACAAACTAGACTGTAATTTTTTTTTTTTTCCTTTCATAAAGCTGAGGCACAACTCCATCTCAGAGTGCAGGAATTAACCTACCCAATGATACACCAGGATTTGTGGAAGCACCTTTTCTTCTTTCCTTCTTTTTATAGACAATTTTCCCCCTTTGCACAGACACCATATGAGTCATAGAATTCAGGCTGTGTGTGCTGTCCAGATGGGGAAAGATGGCATCACCATGCTACAACCCATTGTTTTTTGACTTGGAGGAATGATACAAGGTCTGCGGGTAGATCTGGAGCTCAAATCACCTTCTTTGGAAACTATTGAGATACTGGCAGGAGGTTAATTTTATGTGCTCGTTTTGCCTCTCCGTTCATTAAAGAGGAAGCGTACAAAGACAAAATGTTCAAAAGTGCAGTGTTTTTACGTCTGGCGTTACACATTTCAGTGATACATGATATTCTTTATGTACTTATTACGGCCATTTAAAAAGTTCAAAAGTACCTTCTGAGGAAAGACACAATATAAATACATACTACATTATTTTATTCTGCAAGATATTCTTAGTAAGTAACCGTCACCAAAGATGTGTAAATGTCCTTCCTTTTTTAAAAATCTAAAATCAGTTTTTAGGTTTTTATGTTTAGAGGATTTTGGGTAGGATGAAGAATCAGGCCAGAACCTCAGGATTTCTGAGATAATTAGTATTTTTAAATGATGAAACAGCATGAATAAAAGTGACAATAATTTCATCTCCATGGAGACAAATAAATTACCTGCTACTACAGCAAAGCAACCTGGTTAGCACCTTAGCTATTTGTAAGGAGTGAAAAAAACAATAGGGCAAGTGCTCCCCAATTAGCAACTGGCAGAGAAAGAAAATATGTTGTAATGGAGAATGAAGATTAGCAACATGCTTTACTGCACATTACCTGAATGTATAAAATAAATGCTGAGCTAGCGTTATTGTCTACATTAAAATACCTATACTGCGCAAGTGACATAAATGGATGAAGTGGGAGAATTACTGAGGAATTTTAAATATAAGGAGCTGGAGAGCTTGTGTTTGCCTCTTTTGCATGAAACTAAACAAATGTGGGAGCAATAGCTTTTTGTTAAGGTTGAAATCGGAAGCAAATACTTTGACTAAGCCAAGGAAGTGTAGAGATTAGGAAAATATTGTGGTCAAGAAATGTAAAGATGGATGCTATATAGACCTCCAAAGATGCTGAAAGAGAAATTTAGGAGATGGTTTTTACATGTGCCAAGAATGTAACACTGCCAGCCTTTACGTCTGTGGAAAGGAAAAGTGGAAGCACGTATCAGTTGTTCAAAAGGGCTTCTAGAAAAAACAAAAATGGGCTCAAAAAACGGTTCAAGCAAAGTGCCGTGGCTGGAGGGAGCGGAGGGAGAAAGCAAGAAGGAAAGCTTCATGGTGAAAAGCAGTGCCACTGCTTATGGAGCCCTTAGGTCATGAGAGGGCTAGGAATGGAGACTTGATTTCCAGGGATCAATGCCAGGGTGGTGTCTTCACAGGCCAAAAAAAAGGGAACGTTGCCCTTAATCAGGAGCAAGCTGGAGGGTGTCTGCCTCAGACATAAGACTGATGGGGGAGTAAGTAGAGACAACGTTGGCTTTGGAGCTAGTCTTAGGAAAAGGGATCCTTCTGCAAGGTAAGAGTTAACCCTGGAAGCATGATTGTGATCCTGGAAACTGCAAACACATTGTGAATAGCCAGGGAAGCTAAACACACAAAGAGAGAGAGAATCCATAAAGAAAGCAAAATCAATTGTAGTAAAGTGGAGACAGGGATGAGGGCAATAGGTTCAGCGTTGCTAAGTAAAGATGCAAGAGATTAGGATGAGCAATAAGCAGAAGGCTTTCAACTATAAACAAGCTGGAAAAAGAGGACTCTGGGAAAGCTGTATAAATAATCAGAAATGACTTATAAAGATACTTAGAGGAGCAAAAATAAATCTTGAATAGAGTCCTTCCAAGAGGGCAAGCACTGTCATGTGGCATCAGGTGCTCAGAGAAGGGCACGTTGTCCCTCCCCGTACCCCCCTCTGCCAATACATGTCCAACGAGCAAGGCCATACACTGGCATCCCTATAGAGCAGACTGAGGTTTGGATCTCACTTCTGCAGATGCCAGAGTTTGTGTGAGCTCTTAAGGAATCCTTCTAAAGAAGGATAGCATGGGACACAGGAGCTTCCTGGGCAGTCAGGTTTTGATTTCATCTGAATGAAATAAACACAAATAGTGGACTAGAAAAAAAGAGATAAGCCAAATTTACTCTATATATTATTAATATTTTGAAATGGTTTTTTTTATACTGAGTTGATGAACAGGTTAATAGACGACAAGACAGGACATGAAGCTTTAATCTGTCAACTACCAGTGTTTCTTAGACAACTTTTCAGCCCTCCCAGTCATGATATTTTATGTATTTACATAAGAAAACATGAAGTAGAAAAGCAAAAAAAAAAAAAAAAAAAAAGGAGAAAGATGCTTTTTTCATTATTTCCTTCTGGGAGAAAATCAGATACCACATGGTCATAAAGCTCTGAATTGAGAGCGATAACAAGTCCCCTTTCCCAAAGAGCTTACAATGTGGAGAGAGGGAAAAAAATGGTTTTGTGTGTAGAGGGGATAAATGGTCTTTTCATATCCAGAAATGCTTTATTTTCGCATGAGTCATAGCGGTTTGAGTAAGTCCTCTAAAATGCCTCACATTTTGGCTCTGGGCATGGAAAGCCTCTGTCAGAAGTCAAGTTTCTTAAAGTCACTTGAAGGATGTATATGAGCTAGGGAAACTCAGAGCCGCTTCTGCTACCGCAGACCCCATCCCAGGTCACTGGCTGTGGTGGCACTGGGGACTCTGCAGCCATCACCACCATGGAAGCTTCAACATGTGCACATCAGCCTGATGGGGGCACACCAAAGTGATATGGCTTTCAGATGTGAGCAGGGACACGTAAGCCCATCCGTGGAGGTGGAGACTAACTGGTGCTAGAAGCCAGTTTTGGGGTGTTCAAGTGTTTTTTTTGCTCTTTATGTTGTGTTTTTGTCTAGAAAACATCCCTAGGGATGGCAAGGGTGGCTCCTGCCGGGGAAGTCTTTTGTGACAGCATTTAAACAGGATTTGTTCAGGATGCTCACACTTAATTCATACCGTTCCACGATTTCAGAGCCTTTTTCAGTCCTTTTACCTAAGCCTGAAAGCTTTCAATTGTTTCCTCAGCGTTTCAAGATTGGAATCAGCTCAGGTCTCTGGGTGGAGATATCCTCTGGGCCACAGTATTGTTGCCCTGTCCCCCGCGAGTGGCTGCATTTGCTAGGACACCCAGCAGGCCTCCCTGTGGAGCTATGCAAGTGCCGCTACAACTGTCAGGGATGTACACGGCCAAATCCAGTCTGAGGGGTTTGGAGGCATGAAAGAAAGCAGAAGTGATGGGAGGCTTTGTAGCCCTCCTGGCTGACTTTGCACCAGCTAAGAGTACTTCCCTATCCATCTCCCTGGCAGAGGCAGGGGAAAGAGGTGGGAAGAGCCTTCCGGAGCACAGATATCTGCCACAGCTCTTGTTACAGGGTTTCTGGATCACTTCACGTTTCCCTTTTATCACTAGGAGCCATGCCTGAGGCATGGAGAAGCCCCCATAGAAAACCTGCTCTGAGTAGCTTTCCTTCTGCAACTGGAATTGCTCTAAATTATTCTGGGGAGGGAGGCGGGGATTTTCAAGCAGAAACTTTGGAGACAGCACTTTGGATGATGAAAATAATTCCCTTACTCAGTGGAAGAGCTTTGCACCTACCCTTTGGCCTGTCTAGTCTTTCAAGGCTGAATAAGAGTTATTAAAACTTCTGACAGTTTGCTGTAAGCCAGACCCAATGTTGAAGCAAGGCTATCCCTGAGGATTTTATTGAACTACATATAAAAATAAATGATACAGTCAGTACAATAGCCCTGCATTGCCTCTTTGATACTAAAATCAGCTTTGTCCCATCTATTCACCTTCCCGTACACTTTGAATATGTCTAATGAGAGATTTTCACCACAGAAATGAGCAGGAGAGACTGTCCTATTGCTTAGACACCTTTCTCTCATTGCAGCCACCAGACTATGGCTGGATTTGTTCCTGACATGTTGGTGCCACATCTACCACATAATCACATCCATTAATGAGCCTCTCTCCTATTCTGAATGTTACTTGTCACATGAGGAAGGTGAATCTATTATAAGGTGAGTCATGAAGCAGTCAAGACCAAGCAGAAAAAGCCACAGAAATTCCCTTAACAAGCAATGGTTACAGATGCAGCCAAGAGAAGACAGTCTTCAGCAATTATAATGAAAAATCATAGCCAAGATGCTAGTCAGATCTGAATTTGTCTCTTTTCATCTCACTGCATTGCTCTGTGGCCATGACATCACCTAATTTAACTAAGTCCATCATCACCCTGCTATTAGGCACTGGCAAGGAGCTGCAGGTACCCTGCAGAGCTCAGCACTGCCAAGAGGGAAACCTCTGAGGGCGTGTTTTTGCTCCATTCAATCAAACCAATTTGCTGACAGACCAACATGCGTGTGACACACTTAAAACCCCTTCAACCTGCATTCCTGAGAGAACAGCTCCTGAGTTTATAAGGATATGGCATAGCCCAATCCTGCTGATATTTAATTGCCAGCACCTTCTGTAGTAGGTACCATAGTCACCATTCCCACCTGTCAGGCTAACCCCAAAACAAGCACCAGGGCTGCTCATCCCACAGAGCACCCCACCAGGAAATGTCCAACCCAAAGAAGCAAATTGCAGTTCAAACTGGGGAGCTCCTGTGGCTGTGGCCAATAAGGAGCACTGCCCAATTTTGCCTCCAGACCTGTCAGCAGGGTCAGGTAAGTCTCTAAATTATTTCAGAAAATGAAAACAGCTAATAAAATCTGGAGAATGGATTTGCCAGAAATATGAGAAGAGAAAAAGCAGTAATGAGGCCAGGACACCATCAGGTTTTAGGAATGGCCCAGCATGCCTTGGGCATCTGATGGATCCTCAACAGTGCTGCTGGTTTCTGACCTGCCTCCCTCAAACACCTTTTTCACATGAAAATGTCTGTGTAAGCCATGACCTCAGGTCACAAATGCCACCCCTTGCATCTCGGGTCCTTGTCACATTTCTGTGAAGGCACTTGCCCATTTTCAGCCTGTCCCCCTGCTTGTCTCACCATGCCAGAAATGAGGTTCAGACTAGGCTGGGCTTACAGCAGCACTTACAAACACTTTTAGCTATTCCAAGGAAACATATCTTCTGATTTGAGTCCATCTATACATCTGGGTTTTTACCCTGTTAAAGACAGGAGACCTGGTTACCCAGAACATGGAGAAGGTTGAGGTAGTCAATTACTTTTTTGCCTCAGTCTTCACCAGCAAGGGCTCCAGCCACACCACCCAAGATGCAGAAGGCAAAGGCAGGGACTGGGAGAATGAAGAACTGCCCACCATAAAAAGATCAGGTTCAAGACCATCTAAGGAACTTGAAGTTGCAGAAGTCCATGGGACCTTATGAGAATGAAGTGGATGAAGTAGCTAAGCCACTATCCATCATATTTGAGAAGTCACGGCAGTCTGGTAAAGTTCCCACTGACTGGAAAAGGGGAAACATAACCCCCATTTTTAAAAAGGAAAATAAAGAGAAGCCAGGGAACTACAGGTCAGTCAGTATCACCTTTGTGCTCAGTAAGATCATGGAGCGGATCCTCCTGGAAACCATGCTAGGGCACATGGAAAATAAGGTGATTGGTGACAGACAACATGGCTTCAGTAAGGACAAATTGTGCCTGACAAATTTGGTGGCCTTCTACAATGGGGTTACAGCACTGGTGGATAAAGGAAGAGCAACTGTTGTCATTTACCTGGAGTTGTGCAAAACATCTGACACTATCCCACATGACATCCTTGTCTCTAAACTGAAGAGACATGGATTTGATGAATGGACCACTTGGTGAGTAAGGAATTTTCTGGATGGTCACACTAAAGAGTTGTGGTCAAACAGCTTGATGTTCAAGTGGAGACCAGTGATGACTGGTGTTCCTCAGGGGTCATTGTTAGGGCCAGCACTGTTTAATATCTCTGTTGGAGACAGGGACAGTGGGACTGAGCGCACCCTCAGCAAGTTTGCCGACAACACCAAGCTGTGTGGGTGGTGCGGTCGACACACTGGAGGGATGGGCCATCCAGAGGGACCTTGACAGGCTTGAGAGGTGGGACCATGCAAACCTCCTGAAGTTCAACAAGGCCAAGTGCAAGGTGCTGCACATGGGTTGGGGCAATCCCAAGCACAAATACAGGCTGGGCGAAGAGTGGATTGAGAGCAGCCCTGTGGAGAAGGACTTCAGAGTATTGGTTAACAAGAAGTTCAACATGACCCAGCAATGTGTGATCACAGCCCAGAAAGCAAACTACAGTCCTGGGCTGCATCAAGAGAAGTGTGGCCAGCAGATCAAGGGAGGTGATTCTCTCCCTCTACTCTGCTCTTGTGAGTCCCCACCTGCAGTACTGTGTCCAGCTCTGGGGCCACCAACATAAGAAGGACGTGGACCTGATTGAGTGGGTCCAGAGGAGGCCATGAAGATAATCAGGGGCATGGAGCACCTCCCTTATGAGGACAGGCTGAGAGTTGGGGTTGTTCAGCCTGGAGAAGAGAAGGCTCTGGGGAGACCTTATAGCGGCCTTCCAGTACTTAAAGGGAAACTACAGGAAAGATGGTGGGGGGAATTTTTACAAGGGCATGTAGTGGCAACACGAAGGGTAATGGCTTCAAACTGAAAGAGAGTAAATTTAGATTAGATGTAAGGAATAAACTCTTTAACGAGAAAGTGGTAAGACACTGGCACAGGTTTCCCAGAGAAGCTGTGGCTGCCCCCTCCCTGGCAGTGTTCCAGGCCAGGTTGGACGGGGCTTTGAGCAACCTGGGCTAGTGGAAGGTGTCCCTGCCCATGGCAGGGGGATTGGAACTAGATGGTCTTTAAGGTCCCTTCCAACCCAAACTGTTCTATGATTCTATAATGAGGCTACAAAAATAACCTGAAGATTCTTAGTTTTCTGATCACAATATTAGGAATAAATGTTATACAGAAAAAAAAAATGACAAGTGCTTCAATGTTGCCTCCTGACTTCTCTAACTAAACTCCTCTGAGTACAAAAAAGGAGACAGAAAGAAACAATTTAACCCTTGTCCTAATGTGGAAACACATTCAAAAAGAGCAGGAACAATAGGACCTGCATCTTAAGCTTGGCATCTCTGTCAGTCTTTTATCTACAGATTTCACTTCAGTGCATGCTTGAAGTGTTATATTTTAATTCTGAAAACAGAAACATCTTTTTTTCAGTACAGAAAAAGCTGGTTGTTCCCAGCCATGAATGCTTTGGTGATTCCTTTCTGCCAGTGAGGGACAGTGTTTTTCAGAGCAAGTACATTACTGACTTTGCTGCCCAGATGAAGCAAAACACAGAGGTAGGTGCTGCACTTCTGCATTGCTACTGTTTTCTCTGGGACCAAAGTGAAGTGCTATAGAAAAGCAGCAGGAAAAGAAATTTCAGATTGATCAAAAAGGCAGAATTTTTGGTGACCTTTGAAACAGTGCTGCAGAAATACAGCCATCTCATGACCAGACACAGCAGCTTTGTATCAAGGGACTCAGTCCAAAGGTTTGCTTGGAGGAGAAAGTGCTGGTTTAAAGGTTTTTAAAATCTTAGCTCACATGTGTGCACAACCTGCTCAGCAAATATATTCTGAGCCTTTTCTCTTAACACTTCTTATTTTCTAACTAAGATAATTGAATGACTCAGTGAACATGGCTGGCATTAAAATCCTGGGGGAGGGAAAAGCAGAGGTAGCAAGCTCTAAATCCTCTGCCAAATCCCCTTTTCATAATTTATGGTCTGTCACCACTTTATCACCGAGAACTGTCCCTCTTTTTCTCATTCTCCAGGCTCCTTTCCCAGTGGACAGTCCATGCCAGCTGTCTCGGCAGCAGGAACGTCCTTTTTTTCCCAAGCCTCGACCTGTGGGAAAATCTTCATTGGCCAGTAATTGATTCCACCCTGCCAGCTCCATTACTTTACTCTACAGTCAAACTGCCAGCAAGCTGGAGACAGGCAGCCTCAGCCCTCCCCTGCTCCCACTATTGAAGTCCGCTCCTACCCAGGCCGTTAGCTACCAGGGATCTGAGTTGATGTGTCAGCCTGCCCTGCAATTAGCACTAATCTGAAAATTGGCCTTTGCTGGCAAAGCCAAGCACCTGACAGCTAATTGTTGATGTCAGATTGATGTGCATTTAATATGGAAAGGTTATTTATCAAAGGGTACCTTTTTTCTGTTGGTCTGGGTTTGTCTCTGGATTGCCACAGGCGCTTACAGCCCACAAACCAATAAAGATCTTATACTTCATTTAACTTAAGGAGCCTTCTAAATACCCTTTTCAAACTCTCAGTGTAGGGCAGTGCAGTACTCATCTATTTATATTGTTTATAAAGAAACCGCTGCTAACCAAGCAGTTATTGTTTTAGTCTCTTTTTTTGGAATCAAAATATTGGGGGGCGAAGAAAGGTTGATAACAGAATAGCAACTGCCGGCCAGCCCTGGGATTAAAAATGAATTAAGTTTTGACTCATCCCCAGAGTCTTGCCAGCCCTTCTTTACACCAGACTACTTCAGTGTTTACAGTATTACCTACGCTTTCCCTGGCTGCGTGTATCATAGAAAACACACAGGGAAAAACATCGGTCCTGTTGATTTTAACACAGGTTTTGCAACTCATTACAACAGAGAGGGGACTTCCCTGGTGGTTTTGCAGAGACTGAAGGACACACTCCTTCATGTCCTGCCCCTGTGATCAGACAGCAGAAGGCAAGCATCATGAGCATGGAAACCCCTGCATGCTGCCATGATGTTGGCTGATATCTATCTACCGTAAAATAGGGTCTCTTGCTTATGAAGGCTGTATATAATGCTTTCCAAGAGTGTAGTGCAATCATTAGACTGAAAACAGGCTGCACTACAAGCATTACCATTGGGAGCATCTGCCTGATGCTGCACAAGTTATCATCTAGCACCCGTGTAAACAGCTTAAAAAAGCAAATCCACCAGGTATTTAAACAGAATCACATTTGTTCAAATTGGACACGCATATTTCAAGTCATGCTAAAGTCCTGCTAAAACAACATTAAGGTTTTGCAATTGTTCAGAGGAAATTAATACATCCTCCAGAGCCTAGAAGGCCAACAAAGATACTAGTGGCATTCTAGCACACAAGCACACAAGCTAAGGGAAAAAAGCTGATGGTTTTAAATGAAGCAAAAGAGAAGACAGTCTCCAGCATGGAAAACATGTATGAAAAGTGGTAAATCAGACAGGACAAAACCACAACTGTTTGGTACAAATCATATTCTGACAGGGAAAAGTACCAGTGTGAGTACTGTGAAGCAACTGATCATATTCATTTCACAGGTGGAGGAAAACATTTTCCATGTATATCATATGTATCTCCTTTTTGAATGAAGGTGGTCAAATATTTCACAATGTCTCTGTCTTCTAAATACTGTATTTTAAAATATAAAAGTATGTAATTTGTATTCTTCCACTAACTTCACACTGCAAAAATATAAATCCAACTGTGCAAGATCTAGAGGAGGACTTTCACACAAAAAAAACCTTTCAAAAGAAAAAATTAATTAATGTTTCATTACTTATTAGGCTTTGCCTGGATAACAACATCTGTGCATTACTTTCAGGATTAAATCTTATCCTCTGCAGTGAGGTGTTTAAATAATTTGACATATTAAAAAGTTTGAGGCGAATGAAAAACACAGAAGAGTTTACTCGGAGCAATGAATGGGGCAGTATGAGCAGATGAAGTGGAGGCAACTGACTTACTGGGGCTGGATGTTGGGGCAGGCAGGAGCTGCTCTCAGCACCCCGGATCCAGCAGAGCTGATGGCAAAGTCCTGCACATCCTGGTGTTCCCCTGGCAGACAGACAGACAACAGACAAAACTCTCATCACTGTAAGGGCCGCCGCTTTGCCATGCCCACTGCACTCTGCTGAGACCAGAAATCATGGCACTTGCTCTGATGGGTCCTGGGCACACTGGTCCTCTTGAGCAGAAACTCCAGGCCACTGTGGATTTTGGGAGAGCAGCCCTTGCCCAGGGCTGCATGTCCCAGCTGCAGAGCTGTGCGTGGAGCAAAGGCTGGGCACACCCGCACGCCTCCGTCACGGCGTGTCCTCACGCCAGCTGAGCACCGATCCTGGACACGAGATCTCCACCTGGCACCGTTGTGGGCAGCATGTAAACTAAGCAAATGTTTCATTTTAAATATGTTTAAGCCCCTCTGCGTTGGTCCTTGTCCGGAATTTAAAGATGTGTTGGAAAGTGTTGGCAGCATTGCTTTCAACTTGGCCAGCGAGGAGATGTTGAAAGCTACACAACTGCATCCACACTGGAGTTCTGAAATGTGTTAATTAAGACATTCTGTTACCAGCCCTTTCCTTCCTACACAAGACAAAAC
Organism: Athene cunicularia; assembly: GCF_003259725.1. Lineage (NCBI taxonomy): Eukaryota > Metazoa > Chordata > Aves > Strigiformes > Strigidae > Athene > Athene cunicularia. Next base: position 122,550,423 of record NW_020799095.1, read on the forward strand.
CCACAGGGTGAGAAACGTGTCTGAAATGATTCGTATGTTTTAATGCTTTCCTGAATATGGATCAATTTTAACACTTTTTATAACACTTGTATCTTAGCCAAGACAAAGCCAGTGACTCCAGTCTGATTCAAGCACATGGTTAGCACCCTCCGCTGAATAGCTCCTGGAAGAGGAGAGAGTTCAGGAAGTCATCTCGCCTACTCAGGGCAGGAGAGCAGCCAGGTAGATGTTTGTCTGGGCTGTTCTTAAAGGTTTTCAGTAACAAAAGCTCCACAAATTCCCTCAGGCAATTTTTCCTACTCCTTCAGTTTCCATACTGATAGAAATGATTTTATGAAGTCTAATGTAATCACAATTATAATAATCTATCACATAATCTATCACAATTTAAACCATCGCTTTTCTTTCCTGTCTTCCATGGACATGGAGAACACTGTTCCCCACAGCTGATGTGTATGTAGTTGAAGCCCTCTATATTTTCATTAGTCCAAACAACACTGATTTTTCAATACTTCCTCAGAAACATATCCCAGGCCTCTGAGAACTGTTTTCTTCTGCATTCTCAACAACTGACCCACCTCCTTTTTGCAGTACTGAAACTAAAATTGGAACTGGAGACCACACATGTGTGAGCAGAGGGGAAGGATGAGGCCACGAGTCCTACCAAGCTATTCTCCTATTACATGTCCCAGTAGGACACTTGCCTTCCCTGCCATAATGTGACAATGCTGAATTGTTACCCTCTGCAATTACATTTTTGCATAACTGTTGCCTCTCCTATTGCTGCACTTTCATCACTTCACAAATTAGGAGAGCCACTGGGCCCAGGTGCTTCCCCACCACCCCTCTGCAGCACTAAGAGTTTGGGTGGGATTCCAGAGGGCAGTTCTTCCCCAACCCAGATACCTCTCCACACATCATCTCATGTCACAGGGACCTCCCTCTCCCCTGCAGAAATTAAATTCCCACCCAGGCCAACTCCACCTGCAGAAGTCACCCTGGCACCCTCCAGACTCCACATCGCTCTCTCTCTTGGCAGGGCAGGATAGACCTGACACGGAGATGATGCACGTGGTGTGACAGACCCACTAAAATGACCTGCATGTGGACAAGCATCCCTCATGGGCTTCACAGAGGGGCTCTTTGGGAAGGGCCAGTTCCGTGAAGGCATCAGTTCCTTCACTGATGCCAGCACGGAAGCATTGTCTTGGAGAACATCCTCCTCCTGCAGAGCTTGAGCAGGAGACTTGAGAACTGAGGTGCACATGCAAAGGACAGATGCCAGAGCCTGACTCCATTCCCCTCACTTTTGAATACAAGGAAGCTGAGTCCTGCTCTCCCACCACTCAGTTGGCAAACACAGGCACCTCTGGGGTGGCTGCAGGTGGGTTTCTTTCTAATTCCTCCCTAACAAGCCCCAAAAGATGGTTCTGGTGAAAGACTGTCATAGTATCCTTCTTGTCTGCAATTTACATACTGTAAATGTTATTTCAACACTATCAGCATACATCCTGGTATGGAGTACAATAGCTGCTAGTTCAGCAAGAGTTTCAGAAAAAAAAAGGGGAGAAATTTTCATTATATAAAGTTTTCTCTTACTTAAGTATTAATATTACTTGATAATACCTATCCCTGTAATCTGGAACAAGGGTTTACTTCTTAGGATGTAAAAGCTTCTTTCTATCAGATTGGAACACATGTGCGTCTTGGTTAGCTTATATCTTGAGTTACTTTAAAAAGAAGGGAAAAAACCCACAATTTTAGCATCAGCTAAAAGAAGGAAAAGATCTCAGCCTGTCCAACCAAAACAATGACCTGATGCAGGACTCAAGTCTATCGGGTAATGCTCAAGGGAACATTTTAAATAAGGAAAAAAGAGTGGAAGTGGGAAAAAAAATATCATCATTGTATTCTTATTCAGTAATGTTCCTTCACTAGCATTAACAGCTTATCTCGCCATCTAAGCACTTCTAGATAACAGACTGGGTTTTATGTTGAGTACAGGCTGTACCAAGTCACTAAAACCCTTCTATTGTTAAAGATTATGTAAAATGGTCAATCAAAGTGTCACTTCTTCCTGCTGTTATGTTGCATGGTTCTTTATAAAAGCCAAGCATAAAGGGGGAGCAAAGCACTGAGATGTAGAAAATGGCACACTGCAGAGCCAGCAGGCCCTCGGAACACCCCGCCACCACAGAGATGCATTTCAGGGGGTGGTACCACAAGGTCACCTAAGTGAAGAGAGAAAAATATCCAAATTAAACTTGTTTAGTAAATTTGTTCTTGTAAAAACATATGAGTTTAGCAGCCTGTGCACCTGCAGAGCTGCTGAGGACCTTTCCACACCTTGTCTGGTACAACAGGTCCCAGTGACGCACAGATGTGGAAGATGAAGCTGGAATAAGCCTGGGAGAAGTACACTTTTCTAGCATTTCAAAGTATATTTCTAGATATCTACACCACATTCATTGTTCACAAATCAGATCAAAGCAATGAAAAATCATCATATTTGTTAACTAAATTCAAAAAGTTGCTTGATTTTGTAGCTGTTGATGGCTGATTTTTTTTTTTTTCCCCTCAGTGCTTTCTGAGGAGGCCTAAGCTGCAAGGTGGCAGCTGCAGTGTGGAGCTCCATGGCCAGTGTTTATGTGCAATGGGAAACAGCTCCTCTGAGCCAGAGAAATCCCACAGGCAGGCATCATGAGCAGCAGGGCTTTGGGGACAAACTTCTCTTCTGCATGAAGGTAAAGTAATCACCTCAGCCGTGGAAATACCCAGAGATCTTAGAGTGGCTTTGACTGAGGGAAGATTGCTCAGAAGAGGTGTGTGTGCCAGGCCTCAGGGAGGTGGGAGGTCTAGGTAAAGAGGATAAATTCAATATAAATTCAATATTTTGTGGCCCCTTCTTTTTTCCTTTTTTTATTTTTTTTTTTTTTAATTTTTTTTTTTTTTTTAAGATACCCATTCTCCTTCACAGGCCAGCTCAGTCAAAGTGATTTTCAGGCCAGTCACTGCTCCTAGGTTAAATACAGATAGGCATTGATAAATGCCTTGGAAGACACAGCACTCTTGAAGCCCATCCAGAGGAATTGTGAGGTGAAAGGAATGTCATGGATGAAGCTCAGTTTTAGCCAACCGCAGCTGGTTGACACAGCACATCATAGGATGTGGCCCAGACACCTCATCCGAGAGCAGATCCCGTTTGAGGTGGATGACTGAGATAAGAACAGCTGTACTGGGTCAGACCAGCACTGCCCAGCTTCCAACCATTGGCAGATTTGCCTCAGCCAGCAGCAGCTTCCGTGCATTTAGCAACCCCTGACAGCTTTCCACTCCTTCAGTTTGTGGAGTCTCCCCTTCAATCTGTGCACAATTTCAGCTTCCCCAGCATCCCACAGCATGGAGCTAGCTAAGCATCATCTGGAGAAGGTTTTTTTTCTTCTATTCACTCTGAACTTGCTTCTTCCTGCCTTCACTGGATGCACCTATTCCTTGCACTGGAAAAACAACCAATCCCTACCATAAAACAATGTTATAGCCCTCTATCACACCCGCTCTCAGTCATCTCTTTTCCTCAGCACCAGAAAGACGCAAACCAGTTGCATCTCACCCTTAATTCTCATATTCCTGGGAAAACTGAGCGGGCAGGAGAGCTGCATACATTTGTGCAGGGCTGAAATAAGCCTTTGTTAAGTATTTGTTTAACATACAAATGCCTTTCACATTTCAAGATAGACAAATCAAGCCTATGTTCTAATTAAGGAAGGGATCAGATTATGTGTTTTCCCCCCAGCAGAGATTTTCCAGAATTTTTGCTGGTATTCTAAGCACATGGATTGACAGGGAGGGGAGATGGGTGACAGAGGGCTTGTGCTATTTGTGATTTGTACTAGAGAACATAAAGAAAAGGAACAAAAAAAATGTCCAAGAGTTGGTCAAGACTAAATACAGTTTGTATCAAGAGCAGCAAACCACCAGCACATCTCATTTTCACCTGCTATACACAGGGGCCTGCCATGATGATAGATTTAAAGGAAACCTGTGTATCATTGCACCAGGATACATGTCCTTTTATATACAGCATGGACACGTGCACAGGCATAGCTGTATCATGTGCTGGCAAGTAATGGAGAGGTTTAGCAAACATACCTGAAATAGCTCACATACTTAGGGATGCCAAACAGGCTCGTTACACCATTTCCAGAGGGATTTTTTCCCCAGCTCTCAGCATCCCCCAGCCATTCAAACAACAGTTGTTCATGTGGGCTTGCACTCTCACACAGTCATCAATTACAAGGCGACGACTTGAAAAACTATCATTTGTCACTGCAAGCCAAAACGAGCAGCCCTGCTCCTTCGTGCCCAGCTCTGATGAGGAGCTTCTCCAGGCCCAGGCTCGCTCTGGGGCTGTGCGTGCTCTTGCCCCCCTGTCTGGTGCCTCTACTGCCTCCTCCTCCTCCTCCTCCTCCCTGTTTCCTGTCCTCTGCAACCACCCTCGTACACTCTCGCCTCCCTCCCTCCTTCCTTTTCTTCTAGCCCTCTTTCCCAGGCTTTTGCAGGGAGGAAAGCTTTCTCTTCTTTTCTCTTTTCTGCCTCTTCTCCTTGCTCCAACTGTGTTTGCTGGGAAACCACCCTCCTGGGCACTCACAACAACCGTGATAGCTAAGCAGCAGCTACAAATACCCCAATACAACATAACCGCTGTGTTTTGCAAACTTATTCCTGCTATGCCCCCCCATTGCAAAAGCACCCAAACCAGAAATCTAGTGCGTTCACAAAGAAATGATTGATCAGTGAAGAAGACTGAGGACCAAATCTGCTTTGCAGAAGAACCTGCAGGGTTTACGGAGCAGAGAAGTTACCTGAGTAAGGCAGAGAGGGTGTCTGAGTGATTGTACAGGATAGCCCAGTTAAGGGTAGCAAAGATAGGCTAGAAATGGCAAAGAAAAAAGGAAAAGAGAAGTTGAGCCATCATGAAGAAGCTTCTTGATGAAGAAATCTAAAAGACAAGATGGGGAGTGGATCTTCCTTTGCTGTAGCCATTTAAAACTGGACTGGCTAAGCACTGCACTGCAGAGATGGGGGGAGGCCCTGGGGAACAGTCCCTGGCAAGCCAGACAGGGCTGGTGGCCCTGATCCCCTGCAGCGGGACTTGGGCTGGGGAACCTCTTCTCCCACAAGCACACAGTGTCCTGTGCTTCTCAGGGGCAGCCCTCACAAATCCCTCCGCATCAATTAGACTCCAAAGGAACCCCATTCCCCGGGGGGCGGGGGCTTCTCCTCTGCTGCCTGGGGGCTGCAGTATATGGGACTCACTGGGTTTGGCCTTGCAGTTCAATTAAATTTAAAAAATAAAAATTAAAATTAAAAAAAAATAAAATTAAAAAGCTCTAGCTCCCTTGCAAGGGAGGGTGAGGAGGGGGACACCACTCCCCCCGGTAGCTGCCTAATCACTCACAGGGTGACGGCCCTGCTCCTGTCAGCACAAACTAGCAATTACGATTAATGGGCTGTGGCAATCGGATCTCGGCACTAACAGAGACAGCAGGTCCCACCATTTGCATGCAGTAAATTATTCAGGCTGTCAGCTGTTCGGATGTGAATTGGTAATGTGGCGGTTAAACGCTGGCCACATGGCTAATTCGAGGTGTGCCCACCAGCCCCCGCACCGGCGAGAAGCGGCTCTGTGCTGGGGCGGGCGGCACAGCTGTGGCACGGCACAGCCCTGGCAGGCCCCACGCCGCCCCAGCCAGACCCTGGCTGTTGCAGCACGTGCACAGCTAACGACATGTCCTTCTGGGAGCAAAAAGAACTGGGAAAAGCCCAACAGTGTCTCATTTAGCTTGAGTTTCAAGGGGCTGTGAACTTGAGAAGATGGGGAGAGCTGGATGCCAACAAGCAAGCTCCAGTGACTAAACCTACCCGCGCCTGCAGCCATGGCCGGGTGTTTCACAGGAATCAAATGCATGGCTGGACTCAGAATTGGAGTATACTCACACTAAAAATATAGCATCATATAATAAACTCAGGGTTTGCCAGTTAAAGCTGATTTTTAAAAAGCCAGAGGTAGCGCTCCAGAGGGCCTCCATTCAGGTGAGCATGCAGTGAGTACCTGGCATGAGCACCCGCAGCCCGCTCCGGCTGAACTAGATGTGCACTGCCAACATCTCACGCTGCCTAGCTGGCTGCAGGAGGTGTGCCTCAGTGTACGCACCCTCATGTAGAAAATAATTCTTTCAGAATAACCCTTCAGGGTGGAAAGACTATCCTAAGGTGGGAAGACTATCCTAAGCTCAACCACTGCTTTTCAGGAGCACGGCATGAAGAATAGCGAACATGGGACAGAAGGGAGAAGAGAGTTATTTGGAAAGTAATGGGAAAAAACATCACAAGCAGTTGTCTACTTGCTCATCGATCCAGTCCTTCATCCCTCTTTTCCCACGAAAAGAAGGGATGGTGAAGGATCTGGCACAAGAACAACACCAAAGCCAGGACCAAGCAGTTTCTTCACTAGCACCTCAGTGTGGACAACTGCAGCAAAGTCCTTCATTTACACTCAAATCAGACTTGCTTTACGCAGGGGTCTGCCCACATTCACTGGTACACAGCCTGAGAGGGACTATATTACATGTCAGGAGATTGAAACTGTTCAGAGTTGTCCAATATGGCTCAGCTCCCCAGAAGCACCTGTACCCTTGATAAGCATCATCCTCCCAGCAAACACGCTGGGCTGCAGTACCAGCAGCTTTCTTGGGAGTACTTGGCTTTTTCAACTATGCAGGTCTTTTACTAGAAAGGAAACATTTTATTAGAAATATAAATCATGACAGGCATTCTTCTGAGGAAAAGAAAAAAAAATATATATAAATTCTCAGACTTTTAGGTTTGAAATTGAAAATTAAGAGAAATAAAAGGGGGATGGCAAATAGTAATACTCTGTAAACACAGTAGCATAAATTGGTAGGAAAGTCATGATAATGAATAGCAAAGCATAAGTTTAAGGGCACAAGATCACTTTGCTAAACACATACCTACCTCTGAACGTATGGGCAGATCAAGGTGCCTGTGTCGGCCTGATCTCATCAGTACTGAGCTCACATCTGTTTGAAAATGTCTGGGCATATCCCATTCAGTCTGCCTGTATTTAGGACAAGTAATTAAGAGAGTGTGATTGTCAGAAGGTCAAGCTATTTCATGTCTACAAAGACTTAAAATCCATTCAAATGCTCAAACGTATGCATTGAATAGTCCCATCGTGACCAAAGGGCCACGTAGCAGCGTGGAAATTTAGGCAGCAGTATGTATTTTCGTACATCAGAGCCATATTTTTATCTTCATTGAGGCCCAGAGTACTTATGCATATATACACTAGCAGTAAAACAACAGAGTGATCCTTTATGACAGTATGACCATAATCTAACTTGACAAATGCAGTCGTCAGCATCCCTTAAAGTAAATTATAACTACGCCCCCTTGGCTAAATCCTGAGCCCTTTCAAATAACAAAACAAACGGCTCTCTCCCAAGAGTTGTGTTCTCTGCATTGTATTTTCTGACATGCTTTCCCACCATCAACCTTTCATCCTGTTGAACTGATTTCCATTGTAAGCGGTGGAAGGCAGGGAGGATAACTCCCGTTAACTTCACACTGGTGAAGTGAGGGCCTGCCCAGAGGAAAGTCAGTAGAGGGGGCACATCCCTGGCAGGGCTGGCTGCCAAGTCCCGTGTCAAGGAGCTCAAATAGGGTAATATGTACATACAACTGTGTTTTTCTGTAAATACCAGGTAAGATGAGGCTAATGACTAGGAAAAGGTCCTTCCCAGCTGCCGATCTTCAGACCTCACAGGGTGCTACCATGGTTTGCAGCAAGGTGCTTAGTCGCAGCTCTTCTAGCCTAGTGCCCTCCCTGCTAGCAGCAAACAAGGCACCCCAAATAAAGTCAGAGATGTTGCAATTGGTTCTTTTACAGGAGGGACTTGGCTGAGCTCTGGGTCTTACCATGATGTTGAAGGGAGACATAGCAAGGTGCTGCCACAGACACTGCTGCGGATGGCCAGCAACACTCTTTTATCTTTTTATGTAAATTGAAGAAATGCCTTTTAGGTCCTGTTTTCTCCACCCAGTACCCATGCACATTTGTACACTATACACTTCTCCGGGTTGCACAAGGGACCATGCTCTTGTTCTGCCCAGCTTCATGCACCTGAGACTCAATCGTCCTCCACAAGACCTCCTGCCCTTTTAAAACCATTTAATAAATGTGGAACAATAATGACACTTCTCCTGAAGACAGAACCCCTTGCTCTGTGCATCTCAACTGGGCCTGGCCCTCCACCAGGAGTGAAATGGCAGTGATGCTCTCAGGGATGTGTGGGTGCTTTATCGTGGGAGACCTCCCGTGCAACACTGTACATCTGCAGGGAGGATGGCTAGATCCCGAGATGAGCAGGAATTTTGTTCACTTTGTTTTCACTTTGTATTTTCTTGACCCTAATGTTTTGGTTTTCACCTGTAAAAATCCAACTTTCCCTTCCCGTCAGTCACAGCAATGCACAAAGCTGTATTGGCATTAGTATAACTCATAGAAAATTTAATTCCATGGCCTTGCCAGAGCCTAACCGAGGCTGTTGAGGCTGTAATAGCTTGGATGGATAGGATAGTTCAAGAATCATTCTTGTAATTGGCAGTGGCAGTTCATTAGGAAAACCCTTCTTTCTGCATCAGTGTTGGCTCTCAGACCCAGCCTGTGTGTGGTGACAATTTTAGGGGCAGATGAAGGCTTGGGGTCCTGCTCACACATATAGATTACTTCACCAGGAGAAGGGCTAAACATGACAAACCCTAACCCTGGGGTTGCATCTTACCCCTAAGCTGTGCCTGGTGGCCTCACCCACGGTCATCCTCTTGCCCCAGTGCTCAGCAGCACTCTTCTGCTGGAGTTAGAAAGGCAACTGCCCCCAACTCATGCCAGATGCCCTGCCTCCCTCCCTCCCACTCTCCACCCCTGCTGCTGTAAGCATATTTTCCAAAACAAGCAACAAGAATGACCAACTAGCCTTAAATTGTACAAACATCAGGGTCAAAGTTGTTTGGAAACTCACTCAGGAGTGAGTTTCTGGGGTTGGACACAGCAGAGCAGCTGTGCAAGGGCAGCAGCCTCTCCAGATGGCTCAGCAGGACCCAGTGAGGATGTGTCCATGGCCTTAGCACACTGCATCTATCTTAAGGTATCCAATGTTGACCTTGAAAATCATCTTAGATATGGACCTCTCCCACCCCCATGCTTCATGTGTGAAGCTTTCAGCAACATGATAAAAATCTGGAGGACTAAAAAGTTTATCACACACGCTTTAGTCCCCACTGTACACTGTTGGCCCCTCCTATTGCTGCCTAGAGATGCAGTGAGAGGGTTTGTCAGCCCGTCCAGCTTCCAATGCAGCCAACTGCTGGCACGTACAGCGAGAGCAACAAAAGTGCTCTGCCATGCTGCCTCTGTGAGCCCTTGCCCAGCTGGCTGCAGAGAGAGCTCCCGTCTGCAGGGGACAAGTAGGAGTGAGTTGAAATCCTTCTTCCCTGTCCTAACAGCTGAGGATAAACAAGGCAGCCTGGCGTGCATGGTCACTGCTGCCTTTGCCCTGTTGGGGGTCTCAGATGGACAGTATCTGGGCACAGAGAGGAGATCATCATGTCATGTAAACAGGGTCTGAAACAGTGATCTCGAAGGTGCAGATGGCAGCTATCTGGATGTGGCTAACTGCAAGGTTGAGTTCTGATCGAAGTCAGGAAGGATTCAACCAGCCAGCCTGACCCTGCACACCATCTCAGGTCTCCTTAGGTGACTCAGGCTCAGTGGTGCCCACAGATGCAAGACCCTGGGGGGGGAAACATTTATACCTGAAAGGCAGCTTCTGCTCACTGATGTTTTCAGAACCTCAGATAGAAAATAGCAGGTGCATTAAGCTCCAAAATAAGATTATAACGTTGTAAATTAAAATATGCTCAGCTCTCCACATACAGTCAAATACCAAATGACACATGGAAAACAACAGGGGCTCACATTTGTCTCAGGATGATCATTCACAGGATGCACAACAATACAATTTCACACACAGAAATCAAAGAATCTCTCTGAAATGAAAGATCTGCTCTTTCTGGGTGTATTTTTTTTTTCCAGTAAAGATTTCCAATGTGCTGAAACCCTTTATAATAATAATTGGGAAAAAAGTCTCTGGGAAATTATCGGCATGAACTTTCAGGGCTCTAAATTAAGGCCAGCCTAATTTTCCAATTAGGCAGCTTGATAGGCAAGATGACATGTGCAGAGTAGAAGGGCAGGCTCTAAACAGCATTTTTATGAACATTTCTCATGCCTGCAGCAGCCTTTCTATACCCAACAGCTGAGGAGTGCACTTTCCCATGCCGTCAGGGGTGAGGAGGTTACGACTCCAGCATTGTGCCCCTTGTTTTTCACACAAGAACCCGGCGCGCCGCAGCTCGCTTGAAAGGGTCCAGCGCCCTGGAGAGGGGCGGGTGCCCCCGCGCCCCCCCGGCGTGCGCTGCCCGCTCCCCGGCCTGCCCGCCGGCTCCCCGGCCTGCCCCCCGCACAGCCCCACGCCCACCACTTGAGCGGGCAGCTCACTTTAACCCACCATTGAGGCGGACAACTGGCAACGCTAATTGGGACGGGGGGGACCTTTTTCAGAGTCGTTCAGTCGGTAAATGAAACTTCAGCTCCCTGGTGATCCAGCGTGTGCAAAGAAGCCGCAGCCCGAGGTGCAAAGGGCACAGCAGAAAGATTTTGAGCCGACGCTGCTCTTTCACAGCTCGAGCTGTCAGGCAGCTGCCTGCCTTCACCGGCTCCAGCTCTCGCCTCCCTGCTGCTCGCCCAACGGAGGGAAACCCCCAGACTGGGGTGACGCATCCTTCCTATGCTTGCTGAAGACCCTGACACCCCAAATGCCGCTGTGAATGCAGCGGGGATCTTCCGGGAGCAAATGGGACCCCAAATCGGCACGAGCCCCTCAGTCACAGTCGGAAAAGTCTGGCCCTCAAGACACAATGAAATCACATGCCAACGCCTGCTTGGCAATTAAGCGATCCTGAGCAAACCACGCCAGGCCTATTTAAATGTCCTTCTCTGGGTCAAGCAATTTAACAGCTAGATCCATGATAGCTTGCAACAAGCCAGGGGAGCTCACGCAAAGGCTCTGGCAGATGAGGAAGGCAGGAGTTAGCAGTGACTAGCAGGAGAGGATATTTAAACATGAGTCCATGGACCACCACCACTCTGAAAAACCATCCTTGAAGAACAGCTGTGCCAGCTGCAAGAAGCTTCTGGCAGCCACACTGACAAAACTGCCCTTTAACTTGGTGTGGCTGATGCCAAATTCTGAGCTAATGCACACCCTTATCACAGTGTACTGGGGCCTGAACCTAAGGAAAACTAAGTTTGACTGAACCTATTCTTGATTTCCCCATATACACAGCAGGAATAAAGCAGACTGAATGACACCTTCACTGGAAGGGGGATAAGGTAGCAGCCACACACAGCAGCCAGTCTCCCTTTCACTGCAGGGAAGGCCATGCTGAACAAACAGCAAGCCAGCCTTGAGGAGACACAGAAGGTATCAATTTCCACATTTGCCACTTCTGGAAAACCCCAATTCCCTGTAGCCCTTCACCAATTGGATCCCAAAGTGAACATCATACCCTCCTAGCGCAGGAACAGATCATCTATTTCCATGCCAGGGCATATCGAAGAAGCTCTAAGCTTTCACAAACTTAGAGAAACAAAAAGCAGTGTTCAAACAGAGTGGTATAAGAAAGAAGATGCCAACAGATCACAGAGTAACGGTATGGTTGAGGTTGGAAGGGACCAGGCTGCCCAGGACCATGTCCAGATGGCTTATGAGTACCTCCAAGGATGACAACTTCACGGTCTCTCTGGGCAACTTGTGCCAGCGCTCAGTCATCCTCACACTGAAAATGTGTTTCCTGATATTCAGAAGGACCCTTCCCTCCTGTGTTTCAATGCAGGCCCACTGCCTCTGGCTCTGACACTGTGCACCGCCGGGCTCCTCCTTCAGGACATTTCTGAAGATAGAAGTGACATTTGCTTTCCTCCAGTGCTCAGGCACCTCTCCCAATAGCCACGACCATTCAAAGCCGTTCGACATGATGCCCATATGCTCATTTGTGTGGCAGGTCAGGACATATCCTGAATTCTCTGATGTCTCTGTTTCTATCTTTTGGTAATCAGGACATTATAGATTGTGGCCTTCAACTTGAGTTAGCTTTTTGCTATATTTGTATTCAATCTAGTAATTTTGATGAGAAGATGACAACTCCTCTCCCTGGGAAGAGATGTATTAAGCCCTTAGTTTTGTCAATGCTACTGGATCAAGACTGTGAAGTAACACTTAAGTTCCTATATGTGACATGTCTTAAACAGGTTTGAAGCTAACAAGACAAGCAAAGATTGAACCAGCCAAGCTGCTGTTACGTGGAAGAAAGGCAGTCAAAAGGGAACTGTCATCTAACAGAGCTGATTATTTCAATAATGTTTTGATTTCTCATTAAAGACAGGAGAAAAAAAGACCTTTTTCACGACTTTAAATGTCAACATTTTAAAAATAATTTAAATATGTGGCCACTCTCACAAATTAACCCAAAGCTGCAGAGTGACTACAGCACCTACCCCAAGGGGTGCATATGCCTTGGATCGATTAATCCATTTGGGAAGTGTAACTCTTGGCTGCACTTGACACCCAGCCTGGTGCAGCCAGGCTGCAACGTTAACAAACGGCTGACTGCCTCGCTATAGCTGACGTGCAGAGCAAGTGCATCAGCCTGGTTAACTCTGATCAAAAAAGACACAGCCCAGAAGGAAAGAAGAACATTTAGGAGTATTAAAAAACTTAGTGATGTTAGTCTAGTCTAATACAGTCATAGGAGGGATAATATTTATTTTGTGTTATGGCCATATGACAATGTTATAGCCTCATTTGGTCAGTCTAGACCCTTCATATATGATAAACACTTGGCCAGAATGCATAATTTACTGAAAAACACATGCAGAGTGCATGCTTGTATCTAGCAGAAATGCTCTCCAGTCAAAACAGACTTGAAAAGCCTTCCCAGCATAAGGGAATAATGTCAGGAAAAAAGCTTAAACAATAATTTCCCTGATTTATAAATGCGACAGTATTAAGAAATGAGGAGGAACCCAAACTTTCCAGAATGCCCTAAAGAAAAGTAAAATGTAAAGTATTCTTTTCTTTAGAAACAAGCTCAGTGCCAAAGCTGTGGTGGCAAGATGCTAATTTGCTCTCAATAGGCAGGCCTGATTTCTTCAGCATTTCCCTTCTTCCCCATCTCACCACCTAAAGGTCTGGAATATGAAAGGGCAGACAAACCCAGAGGGATTTACTAGGTCTTGTTATAGCACATCAGTCATCAAAAGAATATTGAACTATTTTAATTTTTCTTCCAACTTCACATCATGATCAAGCTATTTTGCTTTCCAAGTATGTGTAAGATGTTTTAATGTTCTGTTTGTAAAATAAAAGATAGAATTTTAGGAAAATCTATTAAAGTCTTCAAAACAGGAACTGAATAACACAGAAGGCAAAGTATTGCTTCAGCCAAAACCCAAACCAGCTTTGATTCAATTTTTATTAAAGCTAATCTTGCTTATTATAAGCACATCTGTAAAACCAGAAAGCACTACAGACATTCAGGTATATTATTTGGGTGGAGTAATAAGTGGATGTGGGATATGGTAAAGATCATGGGCACTTCAGTCACAGGCCTGGAAAAAGAGAGCGTCCAGCAGAATGTGTGGCAACATTTCTGGCTTGTGTAGAAGTGAAGATTTGTACCTGCCCACAGCTACCTGCTGCTGAATCACCCTGCACTCTATTACCAGTGTGTATGTAGAGCACCCAACTGAGCGGGAATGGCATTCCGTGCTTTCTCAAAGCACTCAGCGTTACAGATTCAAGTGTAAATTTTACACCACACCAAGCATGAACTACAACTACTTAAAATGAATCTGTCATGCTCATCCAAATTTAAGTGAGAAGTTTGTCAATTAAGAGACGTGGGCAGCACGCAAAGCAGTATCTGATAGAGGATGGAGAATTGAGTATCTGCTAATTAAGTGGGGTCTGTGTTGTTACCTGAGAATTTTCAGAGCAAAGAAACCTTAAACGCTTTCAAAAATCAAGACTGTTATAGGAAAAAAAACCTTCTGAAAAACAGATCAAGAAACAAAGATCTGCTAACACCAAATTTCTTCTCAGCAGCAGCATCAAAAAAATGAATTGTGCGAGATTAAATCCATATGATTTTAGCACTTACCTTTGCCCATCTGGTCAGTGCTTCAGAGTAAGACAAAATTACAAAATTTGGAAGAAAACACAGCATGGTATAGAGAGAAATTCCTGATTTTGGCAGTCAGATGAACATAGTCGCAGAACTCTGCTTATACCAGCCTTGCGATTCTCAGCACAATGATGGATTTACACTTATGGCCACAAAGTCTCACTGTGTTGAATCAGTAGCATTCATTTGGTTAATATTAGTAATACATGTAGTATACTTAAGTGATAAGAGTATTGCAGGTGGTGGAGCAGGCTAGGCACAGTGTTGCAGGAGCTGCCGGGGCAGCTTTACCTTTCCTTTTTGTTAGTAGAAACAACTATCCTCATAGATGAAATAAGGATGACTTGCAAACAAAAGGTCAGATTCATGCAACTGCCCAAACCAAAGCACATGCAAGGCCACTCAGATTCTGAACTATGTGGACAAGGGGACTTCACTGTGCATTGTTCCAAGGATAATGGGTTGTACATATGATTGTGTGTGTTTGGTAGCAGAAAATGCAAAGAGAAGGAACAAAAAAGCATGTGGCCATGAAGAAAAAGGGAACTCCTGGGGACAGGTGGCAACCAACAGAAAAACATCTGCATTTGTTATTCTTCTGTATGGATGGCCCTAGAAATACCTGTTTGCATTATCAATTTCTAATCTGATAAAATATTGGAGTATGAGAACAGTCTTAAAGACACAAGGGATGCAAAAATTGTACCATCATGGTTGTAATGAACATTGGGGGTTCCTTACATTGCGTTAGGATCATGTAGTCTACACATTCTTGGCATATGTAGGCGTTACAAACATGAAACACAACCCCAGCAGCCCACCACAAAGACATTTCAGAAATCCCGCTCTGTCATTATAATTTTGCATTTGGGAGTTGTACAGAATTGAGGCAACATGTGATGGGCATAGGCTACCCCAAAGAGAGACTCCTCCATGGGACAATTCTTGTCTGAACAGTTTGGAGGTCCAATAAATATCTGCCTTGAAGGTCACTGGAGATGAGCTGGGAGAACAACTGGTTTTCCAAAGCCCAGAACAGCTAGCAGCAGCCTAAAGACATTGAAGGGTCAACCACATGATTTGTAAGACTGGGTCAGTTTATGTGAACCTGTGAGTTTCCAAATAAAACACTAAGCTGGATCTGATAAAGCAACCACTACAGTCTCTAAAAGCCACTTCTCTAAAGGTTATCCAGAGGAAGATTTAATAAAATCACTATTTGATACCCTACTGTGAAATAACTCTTAGCTTGCCCCCAAAACGTTAATGCATTTATTTCCTGCCAAATCACTCAAATAAGGTTGATCAAGCATATAGGATGAGTTACATTCAACAGACAGGATTTCTCTTTGGTATTTTAAATTCCTTCCGGCTTCTTAAAAAGGCCTTTTCCTACTCTAGTGCTAGGGTAACTCTTTACCTGGAGGCTAACACCCAATGAAGTTCATGTTCAAACACCCCTAATTAAGGTCACTGAGATGAATGAGCAAATTAAAGCAACAAAATAAGCTCACATTGCTTGTTTCCTCTCTCTTGCTTGGATCCTTACTGATACCAGAAACAAAACTTCAGTTTGCAAAACTATAAAGGGATCTGCTAAAACATGCCCATTCCCTTCAGAATGATTATGCATTTTCCATGTGATTCCTCCTAGTATTTTGGGCAAATATCCACCTTATATTAAAAATATTTTCCTTGACAGATTATGCGTGAGATGTATTTTGGAAACTACCCATAGCAGGTGATGTCTGCACTATACCCCTCTTCTCAGTGCTACAAAAGGGCAAAGGTAGGAGAGGAATTTCCTTTTGTTTCTTTTGTCAATTTTTTATTTTAGGCAGAGGAGTAAGATAGAATCAAACCACTGTGTCATAGGGCTGTGACTGCACGTAAAAAGGCACTTCATCTTTCCTTTTGCTTTTCTTTCTGTATGTTTTCAAACAAACAAACAAAAGGCAACAACCTTTAAAAGAGAAATGACAATGTTTTTGGAAAAGACCTCTAAGCAAATTAAAGCTTTTTTATCCTGTTCTAAATTAATTTTGCAGGACCATATGAAGAGTTGAAGAGCTTGGGTGGCAATCTGACCCACAGGCCTGCTACAATCTAACAGAATTGCTCACAGTTTCTGCTCTCTGATGCTATCTGATCCAGCTCTCTCTCAGATGCAGGCAAGGAATGGGGTGTGTGAGCTGTGGCAGCCTGGAGCTGGCTCCCTGGTACTCTGCTCGTTCAGGGATCCCTTATCTCCTCTTCCCTCACGTGACTGAAGTACCAATACAGTCAGTCATAAGAGGCAGAAGGAGCTATACCTTCCTTTACTGGCTCCATCACTGCTCACATGGCCTGCTCCAGCAGAAAGATGAGGTGTCTGTACATTTTGGGTAATATATGCTTAAGCCGGTGTGCATTTTGCTGAATTAGTACATATAGTGAGAAACACATTGTCACTGGACTGTCACTGCAGACAAACAAGGCATGCCACCTTAACAAATCTCATTTTATTCCAATATTTTGGAAAAATACTTTAAGATTAAACTGGGATTTTTTTGTAATTCAGTGGTATAAATGGCAAATTTCACTTGCCCTCACCACACCTGCAAGGCACTAGGCAGATCACAAATGACTATGCAGAATTCAGACTTGGATATACCAGAAATCAGAAGAAATGGTCTTTGATAGCGAATGCTCCAAAAAAATACTGGAAAAAACATAGCATGATTCTTTGGTTTTGCATTCAAATACCCATTACATTTATAAGACCTACAATGGCCTTTCTTTTCCTTCATATTAACCAGAGAAAACTTACTAACACACATTGGAGAACTCCAATTAAAGCAAAGAATAATCTCTAGTTCTTCAGCAGACTGCGATAAAAACATGATGTATTATAACAGAGATCAAAACCAGTACCTGCAGTAAACATTCTGCACTTCAGCTTGCAAATCAGGAACCCTTGACATTGTTCTGTATGAAACACTATACTGGAAGGAGCACCACAACAGCAAGCTTTGGACTTCCTCCACGGAAGTACAATGTCTTAGATCAACATTGCTTTGGGATGGAAAGATGTACTTTTGAATTCTTTATAAAAGAACATGAAAACAGTCAATATTACCTACAGAAGTTCAGTTAACCTTTTACATTTAAATCAAAAGGAAAAGTGCTAGAAAGATGAGTGAATAAAAATGGAGCAAGAACCAGGTACAATGTGTTTATTGTCTTTTATTGATCTCATTATTTACCTAACCATATGGACAGAAACTTTTATTTCCCAAAGAAACATTTAATTCGTATAATTTGCTATAAAGCACAAAATGCATTTATTTACATGACATTTACTCCTTTTGCTTTGTTTGCTTGGTTTCCACAAGCCCTAAAAGCACCGCATCAGCTTCTAGAAGTGTTGTATCAGTAGTTGCACCCAAGAATCTAGCTGTGAGTTCAAGATCCAGCAGTCTCAGGCGTACTCGGGTTCCTCTCTGGTATTTTCTGTGAAGAAAAGGGGAGGGGAGGAAGAAAGTAAGTTTTGTTAAGCAACAGTCTTGCATCTCCTAAGGCTGCTCTCCCATCTGCAGACCGAAGTAGCAGGCCCACAGAAAACGATGTGCTGCAGTGGAAGTCCAACACTGTTGTAATGCATCAGCACTAAAACGGCTGGGACACACTCTGCAACTGCAGAACCAGTCTCTGTTGATATATTCCTGCCCATGGAAGAGCAGATACCACCAGATCTGCTGAGGGAATGCAGGCTCTACAGAAAAGCAGTTTATTATATAGGAAACTGTGTCTTCCACCAAAATATTTTACTGTATCATCTGCTATCATGAACACAATTATGTGCAGGACAACATACCATTAAATGGGAGGACAAGTCATCATTATATCACTGGTGACATTGCTATTATCAAGAAAGTATAATGTCAGATAACTATGGTTTAAATTTTCAACTCTGGGCCTCAGGCAAGGGATCTTTTCTTGTCTTACCTCCACCTCCAAAGAGTGGCTATCATCTACAAGTTTTTCACCACATATAATTAAAAAGAAACCCCGTAACTATTGCAATGAGACATTCTGCCTACAGGGTTGAGTTTTATTGTTTTACGCTCTTTTTTTTTTCTTTTTTTCCTTTTAAGTCAGAAAATGCGAGTGTTTCAACGTGTTTTGAAAACAGACCCTGTGTCAAGATGGACATGGCAAATTAGTGAAGATTTCTGAAATACTAGCATCTTTTATAACGCACCTGGAGAGCTACTGACCAAAGTCCAGCAATAAAATGGAGACTTATACTTATTTTGAAAGTTCGAGCCATACTTTTTTTTTTTTTTCATAGTCAAAACATAAGGAGCTGAAGACCCATCAAGCTTGACCACCTTGAGTAAAAGCAAGAGAAAGTTTGAAACATTCTTCAGTTACAGACTGGAGAAAATGTAACAGGGAAGTCTAGTTGCATGCAATTCCACCCTGCTCATTTTCACCTTCAGCTTGGGTAGACGATCTCTACTGACTGACAACTGCTTGCTAGCATGGAGCAAAACTGAACCAAGTTTCAAGTTTCTTCGGCACATCAAATCAAGATTTTTTTTGAAAACTAAACTTCTTAAGAAAAGATGCTGGACTTGTATTTATCCCCACCTCCATTTTCTGTCAATTCTGTCTTACTTAAATTCCTGTGGCTCTTGGTTAGTCTGGGGTAATATACTCTATTATGTTACAAACTGCAAAGGATGATCATTTGATACCTCCACCCTGAACAAGCAGCTACATAAGATACTCGGCCAGCAAGGTTTCTGCCAACACTTATCCCAGTGAATCCTGTGATGACCTGCACAAATCAACACAATGGAAATACCACACATTTTCTTAAAACCTTAAGAGTGAAGTCCTTCATCTGTCCAAAATGTGAGTAACCACTGTTGCAGTGAAGACTACAGCACAGCTACCAAAGACAGAGAATAACTTATGTCTGGTTATTAAATGAATAGCTGGAAAGGATCAATTCTGCCCCTTTCTCTGTAAAATACTTGCATTTCAAAACAAAACAGTTTCACAACTGATGATAATTATTTATGAAAGCTAATGTGCAACATTTCAGAGGAGTAAGACAAGGGCAAAAGAAAATTAAAAGACAATGCCTAAGACCTTAAAAATGTATGATCTCTTCTGTGTTTTGTTAGGCTTAATAAAAGACAAAGTTCCCCAAAGAAGTCAGAACGTTTTGAGATAAGAAGGGGAATGAAGAGGAAATCTCCTTATTGAAGTAACTTAAATGAAGATACCAGCTGACTAGTGATTTTAGCCATTTGGGTATATGGGAGTAATCTCCAGGAAATTCTCCAGCATGAACCAAACCTTCACCTTACTGACAGCTGCTAGCTAGATGGCTTGCCTTTGCATCCAACCATAAAGTTATCCTGATCCCTAATACTATCTTTGCCATAAATTATCAGACTTTTCTGCCTTTATCAATGAGGAGAGGATGGGTTTTTTTTTTTTTTTTTTTTTTTTTAATAGAGAGATTAGGTTTTGGGAGAAGGCAAAGTAAGAGAGAAGGACATCTGATAGGGAGAAATGGTCTGTGGAAAGAGAAAAGAGGGAGCAGACACCTTAAAATGAGGAAAAAATGAGGCCTGGGAAGATACGAAAGGGGATAAATGGTAAAGGAGATGACAAAAAACTACTGTAAACATTGCAGGTAAATAGTGTAGAAATGAAGGAAACTGTATACAGAATCAAGCCACAGAAGAGGAAAAAAGTAATTTGAAAAGTAAAGACTGTATAAAACCATTAAAGCTTGAGTGGCACTAAACTCAGACTGTGAACTACAACATTCTGTTTTGCTTTTAAAAAGATGGACACGGTTTTAACCTAATAAAACTTAATACTAGAACTAGTGGTTCTCTGATGAATTTTAAAGACCAGTCAACCCTCTGCCTTCTTCTCCTCTCCGTCCTCCTAGAGGAAAAACAGCTCACCAATAATGTAAAGCAGGATGCTATTGCAAAAACTGGCTTCAGGATCCAATACTTTTCTACAGAAGATCAAACTGAACAAGGTTTAAATTGAATTAAAATTCCTCTTTATTTGACAGCACAGAGTGGGAGAGGTATCGAGCTCCATCCTCGTAACTGAAATACAAAACACTACTTTCATCACACAACAGCTTCTTTGGGGCTGGTTGCTACACTATAGTGCTAAGTGTTTTGCAAGTGAACAGATTAAACTAATTTTTTATAATCAAACCTTTAAAAGTCCGATTTAGAACCAAGGAGGTCCATGAGGAAAATCGGTGAAGAAACTGTACGTCTCATGATTAATACATCTAATTTAATAATAAATTAATAATCATAAACGTAACTTCACCCATTTTAGCATTATGAAGACTTTGCTCATTGTACGGTCTGCAGAGAACTGTGCTCAAAATTCCACACAACTTTAGCATATATTTGTAATGCAAAATCCAAGAAATCGTATTTTCATAAAAAGTACAATAAACTTCAAAGTCACTTCAGTAGCTCAAACAGATTCCAGATACTTTAATCGTACTTAACTCAATTATTAAAGAAGGTTTACCATGAACTGCACATCTGTTTACAAAGAGATCCTGAAGAACAACACTTTAAGGAGCTGACACAACTGCCAGTTTGCATGAATATAAACGTTTGGTTTTGCAACAGATGTTTCCTCCAGCTAAAACACTTTAGAATAAATGATTAGTAGAAGATGTAGAAAAAGTAGAAACATGAACACAACATGTAGTGGTGGTCTATCCACTACATTTAGAGAAGGAGGAAATGATAGGCTTCTCTATGCATAGTAAGCATATTCTATCCACAAAGGTATTTATCCTTTAAACAGATAAAACTATCCTATGGTCAAAGCAGAATCTTGAAGCAGGACCCAGAAACAAAGCAGGCATTTTCTTATTTTCAGGAACGGTGTCCTAGGAGACACAGAACACCAGTGCAAAAGGAAAGAAACCATCTACCCCATTTTGCAAAAGGACTTGCTTTATTTTTACGTAACAATGCTCTTATTCAAGATCATCCTATCTCATGACCATCAGCAGGAACCATTAACCTTTGCACAGTCCCCGAGCACTGTGTTTGCCAAGGATGCACGTGTTTTCTTCCTACCACTTCCTATTGCCAGGTAAGAGTATTAAATTCAATTTGAAGTAGACAAAGGTAGTTTAGTTGCATACATAAATGAAGGTACAAGAATATTCTACAGAACTTAAAAAAAAATAATTTACAAGTAGAGTCAGCTTTCTCCAATTCTATAGAATGTATTTACAAGAGCTACCACTTTTAACCCTTTGGGAACACCAGATTTGCATGGAAGGACTCTGCCTAACTCTCAGCTTCAGAGGTGGAAATCCACCAGCTGCTGTTGCTGAGCCATGACCCCATCTCAGGCTAGTGTCGGTAGAGCACCCACTGAAGCATCTGCCAGAAACCTTCGCCTGAACTTCAGACAAGGGTCAGTGGGCTCCAAAAAGCTTTCTCTAGTTTGAATGAGTGCTTGCAGGCTCCTCTCCATCTCTTCCTGAGTGGGCAAAGCCCTGGGTACAGATGCACCTTTCCTCAAACACCCACTTCCAGAAGATGACTTTAAGTTGGAGGCAACCCAAACAACTGCTTCAGTGTTTTTTGTAATTTTTGAACTGTCATGGAAAATAATTTGAAAAGCAGCAAGATGAAAATCCTTTTTCTTATGTGAACTGTTAAACCTGTAAAACCATACATCACCAATATAATACAGTATGTATGAGCACAGAGAAAAAACAGAGTACAGCCTTGCTGATGCTGCTTAAAGATGCTTAAAGAAAATACAGAAATTAAGGTTTATGTCCTCTTATTACATTCAAAGTAGGGCCTTTTATCTTTGCACGCAAATATCAAAATACTGTGTCTTAACTTACATAAAGTAGGTCTTCTCTTCACTGAACACACATAAATGGCACAGCGTGCACTTCCGAACTTAAGCAACTTGGAAACCTCCTTCTGACTGACGTATCCCTTTTATTGCAATTTGGTCCCTATTCCAATCCTTTCATTTTTGCACTGAAGCCTTAAATCTCTCAAAATCTTAATGATAAATTAAAGGAAATAGCCAAAACCCAAAAAACTCTTCAGTCAAGATTTCAAACCTGCAATTTTAAAAATGTAAGTAATTTTACTATGTGCCCTTAAAATATACGAATAAACAAAACCCCCCAATATTTTTAGGTAATAAAATCTGAGGGGGAGGATATGGAATGATGTATTTCAGCTTTTACTAACTTTCAAGAATGCTGAGGGGGAAATGTTCTTTTCTTAATTTAAAAGCCATTTCAGGCGACGGTGAAAGGTTTACAAAGGGAGTTAACATGGAAAGCAAAGAGCCTGTAAAAACAAGGAGGCTATAACTAAAAATGTGTTTTGATCCTAATTACACCATTTGCTACCAAGAAAATGAGGCATTAGTTTTGCAGGTGTGCAATTTCACATATAGAGGAAGCATCCTCATTACTACATGACAATAAGAATTTTATTCAAACTCTAAATTATAGGTGTAGACATTAAAGCATTTTGCTAAACTATCCTATATTTAAAAGTACATGTGATCACAAATTAGCAAGCAGTCCTTTTTCTATTAAAACTACTCATGTTGTTAGTTTAAAATTTAAAGCAACAAACCTTCTATTCTTGGAAACAGAGCTACAAAAATAACAACACAATTGCAGAAATTGTTGAGTCTCACCAAGTCTTGGCTAGTATTTCCCACTGATTTTAAAAATGCATTCACAGATACGCTCTATTCCCTACTATAAAAATACAGGACTGCTATTTTGATGCAAATGGAATATTTTAGCTTATATTTCCTCTATTTCATTACTACTTTTCAGTCTCCACTGCTTCCTTTTTGAATTATAACTTTTTCAATGCAAAGCTGAATGAACGAGCTAGGGCTGGCTACAACTACTCTCACCCACCATTCATTCTTCTGCTCCATCTGTCCCACCCCTCACAAACATGCAATTCTTAATGGAGTGGGAAGGCAACTATTCAACCTGATTTATAATTCCTATACCAAAGGTGTCATTTAGAGAATGAATTTTAATTTTTAACATCTCCCAACACATCCTAGTGATGGCTTTCAAAAACTGCAATAAAAGGAATCCCTGGATTATCTCCCATACAAAATAGATTAATATAAAACACTCCAAAGACAGGGTTAGAGTTGAGCCATGGTACTCCCAGAGAATGCCATGAGAAGTCTTGATGTCTTTCATTTTCCTACTGTGAGAATTTCAAAGTGTGTTTTTCAGATCTATTATTCAAGAGGTTTTGTTTCAGTGCCTTAACAGAATACAGTACAGAACAGTTTATAAGATTCTAAATAGTTTAATTTTCTTTTTTTTAAATTATGTAGAAAACATTACATTATCAACCTCAGAAAAAAATACAACTAAAAAGGTAGTGAAATAAATTTTACCATCACTTTTTCTCCAGATCTTTTGTTCACCGTTCTTACCACCATTCAAATCCACTCAAAATTACTCTGTAGCTCTTCATTAGTAATACTGAAACTATGAACACCCCCAGAAGCAAGCCCACCTCTAACTGACCCCAGCCAGCAGCAAAGCAGTGCAGCTGGGGTGGGACAAAGCTGTGTGTGGAACAATTCATCTTATTTCTGAAAAATGTTTTGAAGCATTCATAGATGCTGCCCAAGCCCACGTTGTTCTCAACTTTATCAGCAAAGGGAGGCCATATAACTGGCTTAAAGGAGCTACCCTGGCACAGATCTATATGATTTTTGTATAGGTCACCCCCTGATGCCCTACAGGACACAAGCTCAGCAAGAGCACACCCCTTCCCAGCAAGCCCTCACTCATTGCCAGTATACATAAAATTATTGTTCAGAAGAAATACGGATGAGATTTGCAGATTGCTGTCAAGTTGAAGGCAGCGTAGTTCAATGCAGCAACCTGTATCTTGCTGAAGCGGCTTTTTCCAGTGAGGTACATGTTGCACATCTAGTGATGGGGGGACAGCGATCCTCCTTACAGCAGCTCAATACAGCAGTCATAATACACACACACACCCCTCTCAGTATGAGCTCCTAGGCAATGCTGGGGCAAAAAGATCAAATCCTAGCTTTGTACGTACAAGCAAGACAGCAGAAAGTGGCAGTAGAAATGTGGTGTGAGTTCTACAGAGAGCGCACATGGTATAGTAAGAGAGATACTAAGAGAGCGTGTCCTCCTGCCTACCTTTCTTTAAAGGCTACTAAAAGAAGGACAAAGAAAATGCATAAAATTGAATAGCCACGTAAAGATGTTGATCGGTTCTTAAAAAAGATTGAGCTGTCTATACCTTTACAGAAAGAAAATACTGGTATTAAAAGGTGCTTAAATTTATCTGGGAAAAGCATGTAATGGCAGGAAAGTGAAGTCCAACAAATGCAAATGAGAATCACAATTTTGCCAATAATATTGATGAGCCACTAGAAAAAAACTCCAAGCACTAAGACTCTGCAGCCACTGATGGCTTCAACTGAAGAGATCTCAAAACAGATGTGTTAGTTCAGTTCTGAATAACCTGCTGAAATGTCATGTCCCATGATACAGTGAAGTCCTGAGAGATGACCTGAAGGTCCCTTTTGGCTTAAATTTTGTTCATCCATTATTTATTACCACAGCACCAAATAAAGGATGGATGCTCAAAATAGGATTTTCAAAGCATCTCTGTTCTCTGCAATCAAACACTTCACAAAAAATGCTCCAAGGTTGCTGGTTATATTCCATCAGAAAATGCAATATTTCTTCTTATGACTCAACAACTCATTGCCACTTCAGCATGTTTCCTCCTTAATTTGTCTTTTCCTTTCCATGAACTAAGCAAGCAAACATGCTCATTTCTTCTGAACATTTACCGTTTGTGACACCTGTTTAGTAATTTTTCAGAATATTTTTACGCCTTGTGTCAAAGCCATCCATTTACAAAGGAAAAGGCTAATACTCTGCTAGATACAAGCAGCAGAGATCCGGATACTCTAGTAGATAAAAGCAGATAAAGCCTCTCATATTTTTGGAAGCATTTAGCAGAATGCTGTAAACCTGTGTGAAACAATCGGCTTAAACAAAAGTCATTTCCACCTTGTGTTTTCAAACAATGCCTAAGTAGAGCCTATGGCAAGCATCCTTAAAACCAGGCTCCTTTATGTATCTGAGGAACTCCAAAGCCAAACCTCACTTTGCTCTGACCACTGCTAAAGCAGAATTTTTAAATGAATACCATAAAGATCCTGATGTGAAAAACACCTTGAAGCATCTGAATATATCCCTGGTCATCTGGAGTTTACAGAAGTAAGCAAGCACACACACACAAACACACACTAACATCACTGTATGTACTGACACTCGGTGGGAAAATTAATTACCAAACACACTGGTAAGAGCAGCAGAAACTGAGGGTCATCCCATCAATAGGGGGTAAAAAATAATCTCCATTTATGCTTATAGAGTTTCCCAAAACCGTAGCCTATTAGTGAAGTGCTGGCATCTTCTATCCTGTGGGACCCAAGTTCAGGGACCATGTCACCCTTCCCTGTGTCTCAACTGTTGGCTATTGAGACAACTAGCAGCTGACCCAAAGCGGCACAGACACAGGTGAATGAAACATGGAACTTTTCATTCCTATAGCTAAAATAAGGTAAATGCAAAATCTGCCAAGAATTGTTTTATGATTGTCATGGAAAAGCCCTGAGCAAACCACTGTGAAGACACTGACAAGCTCTGGTATTACAATATCAATAATCAATGGCATTTGTTTCTATGACAGCAAAAAAATACAGCCAAAGGTGCCAAACATTTAAATCTAACTGTGTTCCACTCAGTATGGACATTCAGACTCTCTGTAAAACCTTCTAAAAAGTAATATGCTTGCCTTCAATTCAGACAAAATCCAAAGTATCCAATATTTACCTGAAAAGACCAAAACAATCTTGCTGCAATTTTTGCTACAGTCTCCACAAGAATCAATTTGCATTCACTAAAACTTTCGGGACAGGATTGTTCCCTTTTTAGAGAAGGTACCCACAGAATAATCTGTATTTTAAAATGTACTTCACATCACATCAAAGATGAATGCTATAACCTTTTCTCTATGGCATGATGAGCTAAGGTTTGACAAATGAAACTTGCAATAGGCGGCTCCTGTCTTCTAAGAACTTGTATCAGATATAGTTATGTCATCATACAATAATTTATGCCATTTGCTTTCTCAGTCTATAACGTAAAACATACCCTTTAACTTGAGAGGAAACATCACTCTAAAATAAAAGAAACCTGGGTCTTTAGTCCAAATTGTTGGGGGGGGTGGGGTGTCTGCTGTTTAAATTACGCAATGTTTTGATTAAAATATTGCTTTGTAACTTAGAAAATGCTAAAAAATAAAGATTATATACTTAAATATATAAGAAAAGCTAGCCAATTATACTACATTTAAAAAAAAATCCCATAGCCCTTCATGCTTATGGGCACCAGAAGCCAGGCAAACTGCTTAAATGATGAAAGAAAAAGGTAGCCAAGCGAAGAAAAAAAAAAAAAAAAGCAGCAAACAAACTCATGTGAAGCATGCTCTAGCTCATACTGTTCTGTCCATCTTTCCACAAGTGATCTCTATTGCAGTTCCTGTCCCTTCCCTTTCCCATGCTGGGACCTTGTCTCAGTCAGATACTTTTCATGTACATACTTCTAAACCTTCAACCCTCCAAATCTCAACTGCAGTTTCCACAGTACTGTTCTAGCTTTCCTCTACACATGGTGTCAATATTACTTTCTATACTTTTGTTTCCTTAATCATTACTTCTCCTCTGATCTCTCACGCTCTCCCTGGGATCTCTGACCAGGTGTTTCCAGTTTTCTTTTTCTACCCCAGGAAAAACTTAAGACATTTTTTGTCCTCTTTTACTTACTGTCTCCACACTGATCCTAGCCCCAGCCCATTTATTCAGCTGACCTCATTCTTCTTTCAATTTCTTACCACATCACAGTTTTTCCTTTCACCAGTACCAACTAAAATCAGTTGTTCTCTTTTTCTTGCAGTGCTGCTCAGTTTTCTCACTCAGCTGATTTCAGTTCCCTTGTACCAGCCATCCTGGCAGGTCTCTTATAAGGGATTAAAAACAGTAGGTTTTGATAATCCAGACATGGTTATTATCAAAATTCAAATCAGACTGTTTCTTCCCCTTGCTGTCTGGTTAATGACACGAGCTATGGGAACAATGACAATGAATTTTAAAATCTGCCCAGCCTTGGTGCTCAACCCTCAAGCTTTGTACAGCTTGGAGAAGCTGTCACAC
Organism: Athene cunicularia; assembly: GCF_003259725.1. Classification (NCBI taxonomy): domain Eukaryota; kingdom Metazoa; phylum Chordata; class Aves; order Strigiformes; family Strigidae; genus Athene; species Athene cunicularia. The sequence goes on from NW_020799095.1 coordinate 122,578,161, forward strand.
AGGAAAATCTTCAGCAAACCAGGATAATTCAATTTGCAGACACATCTTCTAACCTTGCTCCGACGATCCCATCTGCGCTGATGGTAAGTACTGTCCATGTCCTTTCTTTGTCTTTAAAGCCCATCGTAGCTATAAATTGGATTTATTCTTCTCTTGGGTGAGCTGGATGCAGAAGATGGGTGGGGAGGCTAAAATGGCTATCCAGTGGCAGTGAGTGCTGGTAATCATGTTAATGTAAGGGCTGCCATATACAGACAGATAGAAAATGGAGCTGCTGAACAGCTGAAGCTGAATTCTCAGTTGCAGTGAATCCCACAGGAGAGATGTGAAAGGTGCTAAAGATGGGGGAAGGCTGGGCACTAATGGTTTGGGGTCTCAGAGAAAGACTGGGAGGGGGAAGCAGGGTCTGGAGGAGGTACAGGTTGAGGAATACAACTTTGGAGAATGTGGGTGAGGTTTGTGGAGAATACTGGGTTGGTGAGAGTTGGTGGGTTTGAGCGAAAAGGAGGAAGAACTGGATGGGGCTCTAAGACTAGAGTAGCTGGAGGTACCATATGGTTCCCCTTTATCAATCAACTAAGGCTGAAGGAGGACTGCTCCTTCCCAAAGGACTGATGAAAAGTACCAGTCTCTTACCCTCAACCTCCCTACTCCCATGTCTTTTCCCAATTCTCCTTTTGGCTGTTGGTGTCTATACAAAAGCACTGCCTACAACTTCTGGCTTGTTCAGTCACTCCTGTTCACCTGTGGCAAAAGTCAAGCCACATTTACCTAACAGTTGGTCTATAAAATGCAGCATATGCAGATTGCTCGGACAACTGCAAGGCACTCAGTGAAGAAATAATCAAAGATTTTAGCTAAAAATATTTGACAGTATCAACACCATGGTCTGACAAAGTTAAAAGAGGATAAAATGGAATCTTGCAGGAAAAAAAAGCACCACTGTAACAACAGATTATAAACCTAACTATTTCCAGTGCACACAAACTATCTGGAAGCACCACAGGGTGTATTTAGAACATATGCCTGCACTTAAATACAAGAGAACATTACCCAACATGTTAAGGTATGTCAAGTAATACTTCGTTAAGTTTCAATTCCTTGTCAGTGTCCATTTATTTAATCTGAATGTCCCCCAAACAATCTCAGCTACTTACATTATGAATGAACAATACAGACTAATAGTGAACACAGTTTTTGATGAAAAAGAGGTCATGGTGCTCCTGTAAAAGGGACATTTTCAGATTTGGTCAGGAACATTTCTTTGTAAGCTAACACTTGCATTATTCATTCAAATGGCTTTCACAGTTAATAAAAGCCTATTCAGAGACAACATGAAAATCCTACTGGGGAGTGGTGCCTTAAAAATACAACTGGTTTGACATCATCAGTTTGATTTTCAAGAACTGGCAAAAAAGAGTGTGAAGCGTGGGGAAGGCTCACTTCTCTGCAGAATGCTATGTACCTGTCTTTGAGAAAACCCAGTATTTGATGAATCCACGTTCTGCTAAAAATAACTAATATTTAGAGATCTTAACTGGAGTCTGGAGAGAGACAGTTTTGCAAAAGGTGTGTTTCAGATTTTAAGAAAATGTGCTTCATGAAACACTTGAAACAGAAGAGGAAAATGTATAAAGAATATCCATGAAGAAAACAGTGAGTCTAGGCAAGAATATAACAGCGAGACAGATCACCTAGCAAGCCACAACTGTTGCACACAATGATGTCAGGAGTGAGCTGAGAATGGTAACGGCAGCTTTTAGAAATACTAAAGGGATGAAAAAAGCAGACACTACTAAAATATCAGAAATTACAAAGTTTAACCTAATGCTATAATGCTTGAGGTTAAGGAAATATAGACTATCACTGAACATAACTATCTAAAGGAACTTAGAAGGAACATCAGAAAATTTAGTTTTGGAGGCAATAAATATGAAATGAACAGCTGGATATATCAAAAGGCAAAAATGGCAGGTGCCACAGAAGTAGACAAGGAGGAACCCGAAAGCTAGGAAAGAAACTGTGCTTCTGGGTACAGCAGCAGAACATGTCCTGAGATCCTGAAACCAAAGGCTGCAGAAGGGTAGAAAGGGTTTCCAAAGGAAATTCTCTTCAAGAGACACCAACACAGGAATAGGAGAATGCTTATAGTTTTAAAAGGTGGAGTGAAAGAAGAGGGAAAACCTTAAAGTAAGTATAATCTAAGCAATACAGTAAAATTGAAGAGACAAACAACCAATAGGCCTCAGGGATGAAAAAAAGCTTAATTAAGAATAGTAAAAAGTAGGTGTATTCATGACAGCAGAACTGCATCCAGTGTGTGGAGTATATCTGGAAATGAAGTAGCAACAACTACCATGGCATTGTATATGGAAAAGAATCATCTTCCTGATCTACTTGTTTGCCTTATGCATTCTTTTAAAACCACTTTATTCTTCTGGTCAATAGTGAAACCCTGTTAAATTTTCATGAAACACAATACACAAACATGGATTGAGAAAACACACCAAATCAGGCTTTTTTTTTTTTTTTTTTTTTTCTAGATGTGGAAAGATGAAAGCTCCACAGAAAATGAAACCATTACATCTTTCTCCACAGTGAGGAAACTAGAGATAGATGAAAGTATCTGGGAAAAAAAGGAAGGAATAGGGTTTCTGTTGTTAGAGGAGCAAACTGAGAAACAAAATAATTAATGGTTATTATACAGAGTCAGGTAACTTTCTCCTCTACACTCTCACCTCCAAATTCTCCCTAGAAGCAGCTTCCTTCAAGGAATTTTTCATCTATAAACACTTACTCAAGCTATTCTGAAATGGAGCCATACCTCATTTTCTCCATCTTGAACTGCAGTCTTTCAAATGGATCTACACAGGCAGACCTTTTACATCAGAACGTATTTATTATGGGGGTATGAAACTGCCAACCAAAAGCGATGACAGTCATGACAAAATATGTGTGTATTTCAGGAAAGGGTATAAAAAATAACATGATATGGACAAAAGGAACTTAATCTAGACTGTTCCTCTTGCTCAGTACCACCAACAACAGAAGAGTTGGATTCAGACTTTAGGTTAGCAACATCATCAACTGTGACCAAAGAAGCACCACATTCTGTGGCAGGCTGTAGCACAGAAAGAATTCGAAAGGGCTATATCCTTTTCTGCATGAAAGCTCAGGCAAACACTTAACTGCTATTAGTTTCTAATTTTAAGCTGTTTTCTTAGAACCATCAGATAGAAAACAAATGTCCTAAAAATTATTTAGAAGGCACATACTGTATCAGATCTTCATACAACTAAAAAATGAATAACTGAAAGTATGACAGCTCTATCTTCACAGTTAGACCACTTCTGTTATCTCACCAAATACGTCTGGTAAGACTTCTACTCAAAGCAGCAGAACCACTGCACATGCCTGGGAAAAACCCTGTGACGGCCCAAACTATGCCAACCATACCTTGTACAACTGCTTGCCAAGGAGAGAGTGTTATTAGCCAGGCTTGGCTCAAACAATTCACTACCCACAAAGCTACTTTAATGTACTGTCTCTACTGGGGCAAAAAACACAGTAATCCAACAATACATTACGATACTTTCCCATCACTGCAGCAATTCCCACCACAGGCAACACTTTGTCTCCAACAATGAAGCCTCACATTCTGTGCCTGCAAAAAAACCTATCCACACTGTAGGGATGCCAAGAGGAACATCTGTGTGCTCAGAAGGACACAAAACTGGCTTTTTGTGAGCGTGTGTGTGTGCGCGCGCGCCTGGGTGAAAGAGATGGGGGTGGGGAGCTCACAGACAATAGTTTGTGTGACTGCCTGGTAAGGAAATGCTCTTTCATTCCCTTCCTCCTTCCTTTAATTTATTTTTTAATCTGAACAAGGGCCTCAAACAGCCACAGTACTTACCAACTACTTCTCCAAGCCCAGTGAAAAGGGTTAAGTTTCTCTCACATTACTAGTTTTAGCCTGCATTTATTTTTACCAGCAAGGATTCCTTTAGGTGTTAAACACATATATCTACTTTTCATCAAATAATCTGAGGATTCAGGGACTACTTGTCCCTTTAGCACAAATTATTATGACTGAAATGTAGATCTCATTCATGAAATGCTTAATTACAGATAGTAACATGTCTCCTACAAGACAGATACATTTGTGGGCTTTGATTATGAACAAAGTGAAGTTTAAAAAGGAGGAAAAAAAAAACAGACAAAAAAAGTGCAAATACTTTCTGAACATTGGGTCAATCACTTGCAAGAGCAGCGCAAGAGAGTGGGAATGAGGAACTGAACTACCATGAAATTAAAGCTGTAAAGTAATAAAAACCAGCCCAATGGAAGCAAGTGATTAGAGAAGGACCCTCTACAAAGACCACTGCTTACCAGTAAGAATTTACATTTTGTTTTTATAAGACTCATATTCAGTTATTTAAATAATCCAAAAATTCTTTACCGATGGATTGAAAAATGCTGATTTCTTCTCCACTTTAGAAGGTGCTTTCTGGTAGTGCGCCTGTCCTGCCCTAGTCACATTTAAATATGTTCAAGTTCCTGGCTACATGCAAAAATCAGAAGAGACTGTAAGGTTTTTTTCTGGAGCCATGCTTACTAATGCCATATTCTCATTTTTCTTCCTGCCCATTCTCCAGCTACTCCTTCACAACCTGTGTGGTGCAATCTAATCATCCAACAGAGACCATTAACAGGGACTGCTTCATGCCTCATCTTTAATGCCAGCAGTACCTCCAAAACTGGGAACAAGTGTCCCAGGGAATCAATTAGCAGCAACTTATCTGTTCTCCCAAATATTTGTAACTCTTTAACCAAGGGTCTGAAATTACATCCCCTTCCCTTCGGGGAAAGGGAGCCAAGAGATGTAAATCTGAAACAGAATTCAGCCTTTCCATCAGCCTCTCAAGCGCTCACATTGCTGGGAATGTGTTCAAGCAAAACAGGCAGGTTTTGACATACCTGTCACATGTCAGACAAATACATTTTCTGCTCACAGTATGCAGTGTTATCTTAGTGTGCCTTCTCCAGAGAGGAAATGTGAGTTATAGGAGCTCCTACAAGTCCTGTCCATGGGAAAAGGGAACAAAACAGCTCTGTCATCTGGGAGAGGTGTCCATGGCATTTTACTCTCAATTGAGACACTGGTCCAGGACTTCCACTTTAGGAGGCTCAACGCAAAGAGGGCTTAACTCAGGCATGCAGAGTTCAGGTCAGCAGGGCACCCTGGGTGTGGGAGGCAGTCCAAGAACCTTTCCTGACTACCAAACCATGCAGATTTGAACTGCTTCTCTACGGTGCCAGATCTGAGATAGCTGCACAAGACTCCCAGTACCAGGAGCTCCAAGGGGCACGGTGAAAAGTGCTTTTCAGACAAGTAGTTAAGGACAAGAAAAACTTTTTAGCTCTTGTTCACCTAAAACTAATCAGGACTGATTACATATTTCTGCACTGGGCTCCAACTTCCAGAAGGTGTTATTGACCCAGGTCTAATGCCACCTGAATGGGAAGAGTCAGCTCTAGTTCAGCATTGCACTTAAGTGAATATGTCCTGCTAGAACTCAGGATGTGAAGGGCTATGACACAGCACTGTAAGAAACCAGCCCACATCTGAAGGAGCTCAAAGTGAGTGGGTGCCAACATCTGCATGGAACCACTTGGATTTCCTTCCTAGTGCATCCTGCTATAGCTGTGAGATCCTGACAAATGGAATAAACTGGACATCTCCACCCCAATCAACATGGAAAAGAGGTAACCGCAAAGAATGAAGTCCAAACCAGGACTTATTTAGAAAAAACACAACTAAATACTTGAATAAAGTTAGAGCATTTACTTGGGCTTAGTACTGTGTGAAAGAAAAATGCTTCACCTGTTCTGTGCATGAATAAAAATTACCAGAAAATAATTGCTTAACACAGTATCTGTGTATGTATAGGCAAAATATTTTAATTCTCATTTTGCAGACTTAAGTGAAGCTAGTTGATGTAAATGCTCATGAAAGCAAGATTAAAATGGTTGAAATCAGTCAAATTAAGAAACGCATATGATTTGTAGAGAATTTTCCATTTTTCCCCTCATTGTTATTGCCAAATCCTCAACCCAGTTTCAGAGCATGACTGTGCTAGGTGTCTTGTGCAAACATGCACAGAAATGGCAAATCCTGAAATATCTGCAAACTAACGCTTGCATTCTCTAAGAGTTCTGGTCCATGTCATTGACATGGATAAGCTTAGTGATTTCTGTGGGACTCACGTACAGCTGTGGAATATGCCTGCAAAAGTGGCTGCTGAATTTGGGCTAAAAAAAAGCCCAAAGCAACCAAAATAATGAAAAACAGATAGAAAAAAATAAGAAGGCAACATCTCTCATTTGCTGGACTTTTTTTCAGACCAGTAACTGTTCTTTATGAATGTAACATTTCTATTCTACTTCTCCTATTTTCCTCCAAACTTTAGGCTGTTAAACTGAAACTCCCCATATAACTTCCTTCACTACTCCCCTTCTCCTTATCAGCATTTATTTGACTTTAAAAATAAAGTCACCAAAAGTTTCTCTAGCTGGTGTCATAGGATTCAAATATTCAGTGAGAACATTTGCTTACAGCTAATGCTCGCACCAACTCCTAGAAGACCAAGCACCTTGGCCTATATATTGTATTAGTGGAGTGAAAAAGGGAAGCTGTTAAGCTGCTGTCTCATTTTCTCTCTGTTACCTACCACTGCTGTAGATTCTACACCCAACCCTTTATAATACACAAAAAATAGTCAAACTCTGTATCACAATCTCCTTAATTCATCACTGCAGTTCCTTTGTAGTGCCTCCAAGTCCTGATCTTCAAGCCCTACTGCGAAACTGCTCACTACTTAAGAAAATAAAAGTCCACATCTCCTTTGTGTGCAGTAATTCTGGAAGGGTCTTCACTTGTTCAATCAGAATTTATTTGCACTGCAGCTCTGAAAGGTTTCCCCCAAATTATATGCAAAATCACAGGAACATACTTCAAATCTCCTCCCCATTTTTCTTTTATGTGTAAAATATTCTACTGAACGTTTATGTTTATATTCTTAAAAACACTGAAAAGATATTTCAAGATTCCAAAGATTTCAAACACTTATAAAATGCAGTATGCCTTTTTATAAACACAGAAAACCATTCTACAGCAAACTGTAATCAGATGTTTGGTATGTTCACCTTTAGTTTCTGACAAGAACCAACGAGTTTTGTATTTTAGTAGGTTTTGAAGTTGTACAGGAATAGTAAACTAAATACATCCTGCCAGTGAACTGCTGCAGACTTGAAGACTGGTGGCACACATGAACGAAACAGAGTGGTTTTGGAAATACTTGCAGAGAAGCCCAGCACATCCACACATCACCCTTCCATACTTTTCCGGGTCACGCACCCTTTTGCTTTCCATTTTTAACCTTTTACTCTCTTTTTGTCTTCCCAAGCAGCCTTGAAAACCTCAACTGCTTAACTTACCACCGTCAAATTCCGAGGAACTGTGCTGTAGAGAACAGTGGTAGAGGCTGTGCATGCACTGGCTTTGCTGCGGTGAGCTATCTCAACAGAGCTGAAGGAGAAGGTTGCTCTCATTTGCAGTTCATGTTCTTGTTCTGTCCTGCATGTAGGAGGCATGTTGGAGTCTATGAGGCTAGGACTGCCTTGTCATACTCACCCAGCACAAACCTGAACTGCTGAAAGGGCAGGCTGAGCCTTCTTCATTCACCCCCACCTGACCACTCTTGATGCAGGGCAAGCTCTCTGGCTGCCAACCTGACCAGGAACTGGATCCATTTGAAGACTAATAAAAGGAAAAAAAAGGGCAGTTTTTTTCTCCTTTAGCTCCCTGACCCAGCTCTCAATGCAGCTGCATAAGGGAGATGGCCAGTGCAAGCGGCTGAGGATAATGCCAACATGGGCCCTGCCTGCTTCTGCTCACAGCAGAAGACAATGCTATAAAAATGGTTTGGGACCCCTTCATCTCTCTGTCCACTGCTAACTGAGATAAAGAGGAACTAGTTAGCTGGAAAACAGGATAAAAGACAAAAAACTCTGTCCATGTACCATACTAAAGGGATTTCATTACAGCAAATGAGAGTCAATGGAAATTTGACAGTTTATAAGCCTGGAATAATATGGGCACCCAGTATGTTAGAAACTAGTCTTGTAGTAAAGGCAGCCCTTTGTTTAAATGCCACCTTTGTACTAAAGATTCAGTAATACTAATAAAACAAAAACCAGTTTTGTCCCAATCAATACTTAAATAAGCTTGGTCATTGAAAAGAGACCTGCTTATCACTTTCATCTATCTCAGAAGTCAGAGCTTGTGGTTATATCTGTTAGCAAAAGTAAGAGATTTCAAGACAACTGCTTCCATGCCTTTCACTTGTTAGTCCCTTCCCTTCCCTTCCTCTGTCGTTCAAGAATTTCAGCTCCTACTATTGCTTACCTTCTGGTGGAATATGGTAAGATGCAATTAATCATGATAACAAAATCCTATTCTGATTTGTGAGTAAAACTAATTGTAGTACAGTATTTCTTCTCCATCACCTTAGAAGGTGCCTTGCAGCTTTCCCACAGTATCAAGTTCCCGATACATGCACACGCACAGAGAGCGCCTAGGTGATGACTCATTCTGGCTTAACCTACCTTTCAATACATTGTTTGGAGAAGTTTGTTTATCTGCATTTTAAATGGGGGGTGAAATTCTACCACTCTCTCTATAAAAAGGACAGGGAGGTTTATTGTACTCCACAAAAGATTTAAGGAAAGTATTGATGGTCCAAGCAATCCGTAATACTCTTGGGGTGGAGGGAATCGTTCTGAAAGTTTTCTCACATGAGGAAATGGAAAAAACTACACATAAACGCTTTGCCTATTAATGTGTGAATTCGATGAAAATATTTTATCAACTATGAAAGAATTTACTTATGCATTTTAAAAGATTATGCCTGCAGTGAACCACTTTTGAAGCTGATGGTGTTAATTATAACAATAATGACTGTACAAGGCAAAATCAGGCATTCAGTCACCCAGGTCAAATTCAGCTTCTCTTATACTTGGAAATAAACTCAGATTACATGGGTGATAAAACACGCAGAGAGCCCAGAGCATGGCTGAGCACCAGGAGGCAGGTATAGGTTTACGTTGTTACAGGACTGATCTTCAGTACCTGCTTGCCCATTTATCACCTGCAGAAATTTAACCAGCAACCAAGACACACAGCATATGGCCTTCCACGGAGAAACGGACGTTCGGCACTGTTACCACCACTGTACTGCAGTGCTTACAGACCAAAACCTTAAATCTAACTCCAGTAAGGTTGACAGTATTTCAGCACCTTGTCTATCTACCAAGTTCTTTAAGCACATTAGACTTGCACCTTTTCAGACCTCGTTTTAGCCACATTTCACATTGTCCCATTTCAGCATTAACCACACTTATGAAGTTAAGTGAACTATTAGAAGAAACTCAGAAGAAATCATGCTGGCTAAGGTGACGTTATTCAACCCCAGTACTGACATATGTGCACAACTAACACACAAAGAAAATTATGTCAGTTAAAGTCATTATTTTGTCCACACAGTAATTAAAAAGTCTAAAATGGAAATGTTTAAATACATTAATTAACTTTCCTTGTTTAGCCTTTCATCCATGGGCAGAACAGATTCAATCAAATCAAATCATCTCAATAATATGACATGACAAAATAGGAGTAATTAACTAAACCTTAAAATACCACTTTTTGCACAGGAATCATTTTAATATATGAAAAGTCATGTTGTTTCTAGTATGTAAATAAAACCATTAGAAATATACATAAAATTTTATATATAAAAGGTCAGATTTATTTAACATAGGATTTTAGCAACATGCTACACTTAACACCCAATAAAACAGCAAATAAATGCAAGAATGATGGCTTTGCTTCATCAACTGCAGTAAAGATCAGAAAGAAACCATGGAAGTTTTACAGTGCAGCTAGCACTGCAATTACTGTTAGACAGGATTTGGAAATCCCTGGCAGGGGACTTAGATTTGTCTGTACATTGGATTCTCTGCCCAAGAGCAATTTTTGTGGCCAAGAGACACAGCAGCAGCATTTCTGAATGGCAGTGGGTGACGAGCAAGGAGGCTCACCGCTGCGGTAAGACAGCAGCTACCGTAACCTCACTCCTGCAAGGGAAATAGTGAAGTGGCTTGGGGAAGTCCAAGGGTTCCCATTCGCTGTGTGAATAATTCACAGAATGATCTAGGTTGGAAAAGACCTTGAAGATCATCCAGTCCAACCATTAACCTAACACTGACAGTTCCCAACTACACCAGATCCCTCAGCTCTATGTCGACCCGACTCTTAAACACCTCCAGGGATGGGGACTCCACCACCTCCCTGGGCAGCCCATTCCAACGTCTAACATCCTGTTCTATAAAGAAGTAATTCCTAATATCTAGTCTAAACCTTCCCTGGAGCAACTTGAGACCACTACCTCTTGTCCTATAACTTACTACTTGGTTAAAGAGGCTCATCCCCAGCTCTCTCAATCTCCTTTCAGGGAGCTGTAGAGGGCGATGAGGTCTCCCCTCAGCCTCCTCCTCTCCAGACTAAACAACCCCAGTTCCCTCAGTCGCTCCCCGTACGACCTGTGCTCCAGACCCTGCACCAGCTTCGTTGCCCTTCTCTGGACACGCTCGAGTCATTCAATGTCCTTTTTGTAGTGAGGGGCCCAAAACTGAACACAGGAATCGAGGGGCGGCCTCACCAGTGCCCAGTACAGGGGTCAGATCCCTTCCCTGTCCCTGCTGGCCACGCTATTGCTGACACAAGCCAGGATGCCATTGGCCTTCTTGGCCCCCTGGGCACACTGCTGGCTCCTGTTCAGCTGGCTGTCAGTCAACCCCCCCAGGTCCCTCTCTGACTGGCAGCTCTCCAGCCACTCCTCCCCAAGCCTGTAGCGCTGCTGGGGGTTGTTGTGGCCCAAGGGCAGCCCCCGGCATTTGGCCTTATGGAAACTCCTCCAGTTGGGCTCAGCCCATGGCTCCAGCCTGTCCAGGTCTCTCTGCAAAGCCTCCCTGCCCTCGAGCACATCAACACTCCCACCCAACTGGGTGTCATCTGCAAACTGACCGAGGGTGCACTCCATCCCCTCATCTAGATCATCAATAAAGATGTTAAACAGGAGTGGCCCCAACACTGAGCCCTGGGGGACTCGTGACTGTCCACCAAACGGATTTAACTCTGTTCACCACAACTCTTTGGGCACAGCCATCCAGATGGTTTTTTTACCCAGCAAAGTGTGCAATCACCAAAGCTGCAAGTAGCCAGTTACACCAGGAGAATGCTGTGGGAAATGGTGTCCAAGGCCTTGCTAAAGTCAAGGTAAACATCATCCAGAGACTTTCCGTCATCCAATAAGCAAGTTGCCCCATCATAGAAGGAGATCAGGTTGTCAAGCAGGAGCTGCCTTTCATAAACCCATGCTGGCTGGGCCTGATCATCTGGTTGTCCCACACATGTTGTGTGATGTTACTGAGGATGAGCTGCTCCATCAGCTCCCCAGGCACCAAAGTCAAGCTGGCAGACCTGTAATTTCCCGGATCATTCTTCCAACCCTTCTAATATACGGACGTCACATTGGCCAATTTCCAATCTGTTGGGACCTCCCCGGTCAGCCAGGACTGCTGGTAAATGATGGAAAGCAGCTTGGCGAGCACCCCAGCCAGCTCCTTCAGCACCCTCGGGTGTATCCCATCCAGTCCCATAGACTCGCGTGTCTGTGTGATGCAGCAGGTCACTGACTGTCACCTCCTGGACTGCAGGGGGGTCGTTCTCCCAGTCTCTGTCTTCTGGCTGAGGAGGCTGGATTCCCTCAGTACAACTAGTCTTGTTATTAAGGACTGAGGCAAAGAAGGCATTAAGCACCTCAGCCTTTTCCGTGTCACTTGCTTCCATGTTTCCTCCTGCATCTAGCGGGGGATGGAGACTCTCCCTGGCATTTCTTTTGCTACTGACATAGAAACATTTCTTGTTATCCTTGATTGCTGAAGCCAGATTAATTTCCAGCTGGGCTTTAGACCTCCTGATTTCCACCCTGCATAGCCTCACAGCATCTCTGTAATCACTGTGAGTGGCTAGCCCCTTCTTCCAAAGGCTGTAAACTCTCCCTTTCTCCCCGAGTTCCAGCCAAATCTCCCTGTTTAGCCAGGGTGGTCTTCTCTGTTGCCAGCTTCTCTTAAGAGCACCTGGGGACCGCCTGCTCCTGACCCATTAAGACTTTCTTCTTAAAGAGTGCCCAGCCTTCCTGGACCCCTATACCATTCAGGACCGTCTCCCAAGGGATCCTTTCAAGCAGGTGCCTAAACAAGACAAAGTCAGCCCTTTGGAAGTATATGATGGCAGTTCTGCTTAGCCCTCTCCTGGCCTCTCTAAGAATACTCTTATTTCATGATCGCTGTGCCCTAGTCATCCTCCAACCACCACCTCATCCACCAGTCCTTCTCTGTTCACAAAGAGGAGATCCAGCAGGGAACCTTCTCTGGCTGGTTCTCTCACCAGCTGCATCAGGAAGTTGTCTCCCACATGTTCCAGCAATCTTTGGGATTGGTCCCGCTCTGCTGTGTTTTATTTCCAGCATATGTCTGGGAAGTTAAAGTCTCCCCAAAGACAAGGGCAAGTGATCATGAGATTTCTCCTAAATGACTACAGAATATTTCATCCACTTCTCTGTCCTGGGTGGGTGGCCTATAGCAGACCCCTACTACAACATCTGCCCTGTTGGCCTTCACCCTGATTTTAGCACAAAGACACTCCATCCTGTTTTCACTACACTTGTACTCAAAGCAATCATAACAGTCCCTAACATAGAGTGCCAGCCCACCACCTCTCCTTCCTTGTCTATCCCTCCTAAAGAGCTTGTAGCCATCAACTGGCACACTCCAGTCATGGGAGACATCCCACCATGTTTCTGTTACTGCCACTACATCATAATTTTCCTGTTTCATCATGGCTTCAAGCTCCTCCTGTTTGTGTTACCCATGCTGTGTGCATTGGTATACTTGCACTTCAGATGGGCTGATGTTTTGTCCCTCTTCCCCTTCAAATCTAGTTTAAAGCTCTGTCTATAAGCCCAGCTAACTCCTGCCCCAAGATCCTTTTCCCCCTCTGGGACAGGTGCATCCCATCTGACGCTAAAATATCTGGTGCCCTCTACACTAACCTATGATTGAAAAATCCAAAAGCCCTGACAGTAACACCAGTCTTGGAGCCACAAGTTCATTCCTCACACTCCTGTTGTGTAACGATACAGAGAACAGCTTTAGCTCTAAATAATTATTTCAGTGATTTTCTTCCAGCTTTATCAGGCATAATTCCAATGTTTCAACCTAACTTAAGAAACCAAATTAATTTCGCTGGGGGGACTGAAGAAGAGACGAGGGAAAAATTTACTGAATATTCCTGGAATATCATCATCATAGTCTACGTTTCAAACACATGCTCACCCATTTTTGCAATGAAAACAGAACAATTCATAACACTTGTGTCAGTTGATATTGCAGGATAAGCACCACTCTGACTACAACTTACATTTTATGTTCAAACATAACAAATGCAAATGTAACACTAGACTAAAAATCTCTTATAATACTAATATTTTTGTAGAAATTTGGAGAAAGTACAAAAATCCATAAAGAAGTGAGGACTAATAAAATTAAAGAGTTTAACACTCAAATACCTGCGTTTCATCCTTAGTTCATGCCTTGGATGTTGCAAAACAAATTTTTCGCAACAAACTGCTTTGTGCAGTAATTGTGCAGGTTGTGCAATAATATGCAGTTTAGCAGTTTGATATCAAACACGGGTAACTAAAACTGCATCTCTGAAAAGACTAAAAATCTTTACATTTTTTAGTGTAGCATTACATTAGTCTTAAAGATGCCATCCTGCAACATGTGGGACTGAGACCCTTCTGTAACTCAAACTGCTAGAGAGTGTAATTTAAGTGACAGAAACACCCCCACCCCCACCCAAATTAATAACTCTTCAGCATTTTCAACACTTATTTCCTGATTTCAATGCCTAAATAACTTCTACAAAATGAGTAATTGATACATTCAGCGATAACAAGATACCTTCTTAAAGAGCTTCCCCTTACAGCAGTCAACTGATTTGTGCATATGCGCACATGCAAGCAAGTAAGCAATCACAGATTTTAATTAAATTATAATGTCCATGTAGGCTCATATGAAATAGGGCTATATGATGGTGATACTGGATGTTCACGTGTTTTTCAACACCCCATCCCCATCCCCAACATTTTCTATCCTGAACAAAAAAACAACTCTGGTACAAAGCTGTAAGTAGTATATTCATTCTTCAGTAACAACCACTTTTCTTCATAGATGAGAAAAACAGGGAATTAGAGGGCCAGAAGCTGACAAGGCACATTACAAGGTTATTTCTTGTTAAATAGTGCATGCTCTTGGTGAGCCAGAAAATATATATTTACTCAAGTTACAGTTTAGCAAAGCCTGCTAGTAAATTGTTTTAGAGATAAGGTCATATGATTGATCACCTCAGCTTCTTCCAACAATTACTGAGCAAATGGAAAGGAATGAGAGCTAAGAAAATGCACAAAATGAAGTTGAGGTGGCAGAATCAATTCTGGGTAATAGTTGTATCAATATTTCAGCCAAATGCTTCCCATCTCACTCCTAATTATTTCATGGTCATTTACAAAAGAAGTTGAGCAGACTACTTTGAGATTGTATTTATGAGTATTTCTCATCCATCTGGGTCACTTATAAGGGAACATAAAATCTTGGAAATAAGTATTTTACACACAGGAGGCAGAAATCTTTATTACAGGAATTACAAAGTGTTTTACTGGCGCCTACTGTATTGGAAAGTTGGATTTTTCTACTGTACTTACCCTAAAGTGTCTCAAGTGCAAGTCTTGTTTAATGACCAGCCACTTTTTAAATGCTTGACCAAAATCAGAAAGATTAAAGGTAGGAGACAACTTCCAGTCTTACCTCTTATCCTGAAGTAGGTTACTCCTTAAAAATATTTACCTAAATTGGTTTTAAGAAACTTCTATGAAGGACAGGTTCTTTTAAACAGCCCCTAGGTAAGCCCTCTCAGATTTTCACCATCCTAACAGTTGAACTTGTTTACCTAATATCTAAGCTAATTGTCTAAGTTAATTGTCTAAACCAAGCCAATTTTTTTTTTGTTCTTCCTCCAGCAAAGATCAAAAGATACAACTGAATCATTTTCTATACTGGAAATAGGTTTAGAACAGATGCGCTAATTCTTTTCATACTGAAATGGTTAAAAAACTACGAAACACAAGGCTTCCTTTAATACTTTGTTACTTCTGGTATTATGACATGAAGGAAAAACTAAGGTGGCAAAACATAAGCTTTCAAAAGCTCAAGATGAAAATGAAGTTTTTCCAACATTCACAATTCAGTCCCTTAGGTACATGTTCAAACTCTATTCCACATCACCGGTTTTACTGATATAAGAAGCATGCCATAGAGCAGAAAAAAAAAGAGCCTAACTTTTCTAAATCCCAATTCGGTTTTCATTTTTCTCTTCTTCCCCTAAGAAGATCAGCACTACTACTAGCTCTTACTCTTGGTACTAGCAGAAATTACCCCATGCATACTGTCTATTATCCAACACAAAAGATGATACTTGATTCTCTAATCATAAGACTGGTGACTGGGACAGCAATCAAGAGACTGTGAAATGCAAACCATTCTTTTTCTGTGCAAGAGAAATAAAACAAGAAGTAGTCTAGTAATCATCATTTCTTCCTGCCTACTATCCATCCTCCCTCACTGGGGTCTAGGACATGAGTTTCTGCAGTCAGTGCTCAAGCTGCCTTTCTGGGAGAAGAACTAGTAGTCAGTAAAGGGTACTGAAAATAATGGAGAGTTGTCTGAATATGACCATTGCTCAGAGAAGCTGATGCATTTGAAGATCCTCACCAGAAGCAGCCGTGAAATCTCTATGCATGTCCAAACATCGACTATCTTAGCTCAGTCTATACGAATTATCAGGCAAATAGCATGAGGCACCTCCCTGATGAACGCTTTCCCTGTCAAATTTCAAGGTTTTGCCCAGAAGCAGGGCAGGATAACACTTCATAAAAAACCACCCACAGCAGCATACTTCCAGAACTGCTTGAAACATTTCTGCAATACAGAAAGTAAAATAAACAAACAGCAGACTCAAGGAAAAATGATGACGGGTGATTTAATTTCAAGCATTCAAAATCTGACAGAATTCAGCATGATGAGTAACAGGAGGTATAAAACACAAGTGTATGAGACAAGCTCACTTAGGTAGCACCACAATCAGTTTTGCCTATGTAGTATAAACAGATGTATACATTTAACAATTGCCTGTTAATAATGAACTGCACTGAAGAAGCTGTTTTGCTATGGGAACAACCACCCCACATCAAAAGAATCTCATTTGTATATCAAAGGAGAAATTACACTCAGTAATAATGTTTCTTTGAATTGCCACCTAAAAATAGTACAGGGCTAACATAACTTTTGGTCTGAAGACTTCTGAAGAGAGATTTTCATTATAGCCAAAAGAAGAAAACACTTTCACTGTGCATACTGAAAATACCATAGGAAAGAACAGAAACTAATTTTAACTATGCGGTGGGAGGAGGTGGGTATGAAAAAGAGGAAGACTACGTCTTACACGTACTCCAAAACCTCTCAGCAACATCAAAGGAAAGCACACCACATTCTTCCAAGGGGTGTTTGTTTACGCTCCAAGAGCAGCTTATGGTGCGTAGGACTCCCAATCGCATGGAGGAACACGCTCCTGTCAATACTGTGATCCTCTCACGCTTTCCTATTTACTCCTCAAACACGTCCTTCATTCCACTAGGCCTATATGAAAGCTTACTAGAGACTCAAGAGGTGCACAGTACTGTGCCATTGAAGTCTGCTTTGCCCACTCACAACAAAGTATTACGTATCGCCTTGCTCGCTCGCTCTCCGCTGCTTTCCCCTTTCAAGAAACACTTTGGTGTTCTCTGCAGAATTTTGCTACTTCATTCAACACCATCTACAAAGTCTGAAGTAGCTTAGTGGTGAGCTTTATGTCATTTACTGATGATGGCGTGGCTTTATGTCACACACAGGCTTTTCACTAATCCCCATTCTTCTTTCCTTCTAAGCCTTGTTACTTGAGAATTTGACAGGAGAAGTTTCATATGGACAAGACCTTCCAGAACCAAGCTGCCACTGGCTGTTGATGACCAGATGAAATACAGCACAGTAGAGCTTTCATCTGTCAAAGGCTGCACAAACTGTAATGCAAGTTCTCGTTCTTTTTCTCTAAATAAGGGCACAAGTAAAAGCTCAAGGTTCAAATTTATTTGAGTCTTTAAACACCACAGAAGTACTCTGAACAAACAGCCAAGTGCTACAACCCAGGATGGCCATGCACTATTTTCCCTTTTACCTCTGTGTGTATGAGAATCACAAAAAAAGTTAAAACTTTTGTGAACAGATCCCAACACTGATTTTACAATTAAAAGATAGTATTACAAGATTTTAAATTCAGTACAAAAATTCAACTCTATTGGTTAAAATTAAGCAATAAAAACATTTCTGCTTAAAAAAAATACATCAAGTCACATGGTGACTTTGTCACCAGTCTAAACCCATAAAATACAAAAGAAAAAAATGGTAGGTAACTTCAATGTACTCAATTACTTCCATTAATTGTTTACACTTCCCAATGAAATCAGTTTCACAGCCCAAAGCAATATAGCTTAGAGATGAAAAAGCAGGCCATGCCCTCCTTGTTTTGAAGTCTCTCCACTCTTATGAGCTGTTCCTAGTAGGAAACACCCTTCCTCCAGCTGTAAGGACAGTCAAGCAGCTGCCTTAATAACCAATGCCAACTCCACATATTAATACATAAAAGCAGCTGCCTGCCTGCCTATGCAGCTGAAGGAAAAGTGCTGGAGGCACAGGCCAGTATCTAATACTGGCACTGATTCCAAAGGCAGCTGCTCGATTCATACAGCTGCAGGAAGAGTGCTAGGTATCAAAGTCAGAAGAGAAATGAAAGATGGAACGGCTCAAGCTGTGTAATCATAATTCCCTGACTTTATAATAGATACTTGCATCCTTCATCTCCGATCCTTAGCTCCCGATCCATTTGTAAACAGGGATAAATATGGGATAAATATGCCTCTCTGTTCACAGGATTCTGAAAAATTAAATTCATTTGTGACTACAAAGCATATTAATATAATTATATCTTACCGATATCAAGAAGATATTATTTGTGAACTGGTCAAAGCATGGCATAGCTGTTCATTACATAAACCCCATACATTCTATGTATTAAACAATTTTAAAGAGAAAAATTTAAGATGAAAATTAAGCATGGATAGGCAACTTAAGACTTCAACTTCTGAGTGCTAACCTAGATTTTGTAAACAGCTATAAGGATCTCCTCTTTGGTTGCTTTTCAAGCACATTTGTGCATGAGAAAGGACTACACATATATGCCACACATATATACTAGATAAACATACTCTAGTTTCCCTGCTCTGACTCATGAGGCATATGTAGCAGTCTATACTTCACTGCATAATATAAACACTGTATGCAGCTTATACCACTTTTGGAAAAAGCAATCTCCATCAGTATTTTGCAGCTGATGACAAACGCTGAGCAAGCTGTATTCTCAAACTGGTACAGAAATTGCACCTAACTACTAGCACAAAGGGCTTTCAGATCCCTTTCTTTGCTGAAAGGGCAACTATAGGGCTAGCAGAACTGACCAGACTCTTTGAGTTGGAAGTGAAGAAGAAATGAAAAGATGAGCACAGAACTGGAAAACAGGTGGAGATGTCTCAGAAACACAGGATATATGATGGAGTGGACTTCAGTATGTGAGGCGCAAGGGAGGGACCAAACACAGGATAAGAATCAGAATCAGAGAGAAATCTAGGGCCAAAAGATGGAATGAAGAGCTTGGTACAGCACAGGTTCTTCCTCTTGTGCCACCTCTTAACTTCGGATCTCATTTCCAGAGTGAGACTAAGTGGATACTCTGATTCAGGTGCAGAGAATCTCTAGTGCCCCTGTGGGAACCAGCATGGGGCTGGCATGCCTGGTAGGCTTCCATGCAGTCAGGTACCCCTGATTGAGGCCCACAGTGCACACCACAGTGCCAACACCACGTCTCCCACAGGTCTCCAGAACATCTAGACTTTATTTAGCTTTAAACTGAGATATCCCACCTTCCTCTCATTCTGGTTTAATTTCTGAACAAATGTCTGGGGAAAGAAAAAAACAACCTCATCCATTTGGAAACTCTCATCTCTATTCTCAACTAGTCACATACAATTACTGGCTATGCAATGGTGTAAATGCAATTTAACAACTACTACAGCTGCTAGCAAAACACAGTAACACCCAATAACTGTATACTGACTTACTATAAACTGTGCCTTTCAAGAGTTTCCAGAAGAGATACCTGATACACAATGGAAACTACCTTCCTTCAAATCATCAGAAATACTCCATATCTTCTTGGATTATTCCACACAGTACTATTAAGAAAAAATAAATTGATTAAAAAGTTATTTATCTAAAAATGTGCTAGATGTTTATTCAAACACATTATTAAAGAAAGACAAGCAGAAGCAAAATATATTGACATCTCACAGTATTACTAACTACCCCTTCCTCAGTTTCTCTAGGCTTTTGGTAAAGGCTAAAGACCAAATACTGATAATGGTATACAAGAAAACAATGAAAGGTATTTTGCAGACACTTTGTGTTCCAGCGTTGGTCATCTGTAAAACATTCTTCCTCAATTTTACTGTAAAGTCACTATGAGCAAGTGAGCTCTGTAGGCTGCTGCTACAGCAACCTGTGGCTGCCTAATGACCCCTCATGTAAGCTACTTTAGCTCCTCTCACTCATCTGCTGATAGGAGTCAAGTCCTACAAAGCCATGGGTTGCTCCCCAGTGCTGACAGCATAGTATAATACCTCAGAGATGGACTACTGGTAAAGGATGCCATATTTCATAGGAAACATTAATATTCACTTGCCTAAGTCCTGCTCAAAAATACTGTTACTGAAGATAAACTGGCACTAACATAAATGTTAACAGCTGTATACATGATGTTAGTGAGCAGATAACCATGCTCACAAGCAACCACTGTCCAAATATGGTGCAATTCATTCCACTGAAAAGCCCTCCCCATCAAAATCTCTCGAAGGACAGAGACCAGGCAGAACCAGCACATGGCATAACCAAGGAAGCTCAGGTGGGCTTTTTGGTTTCAATATGCTCCATCCATCTTTTGTCTTCCCCCCAAACTGAGGATATAACTATATATATTGTATAAAAGGTACATTTAAATGACTGGTACCATTATGTATGCTTGCAATGCAATTTTAATACCAAGTAAGTTTTAACTTTGGTATCACACTGAGTGAACTTATGACGACAGCTCTTCATTCTGCTGCTAGCTATGTTTTTATGTTTCAGAACTGAAGCACACAGTAAACAAACCACTCACAAATCTCATTATAGACCCAATTACACATAAAACTCTGGCTGATAATTAGTGCTTTCTACTCAATTCCCTGTCATTCACACAACACTTCTAATGAAACGGAATACATGAGTGTGTGACATGCTGCATTTTTATCAATACTCTACATACAAAGATAAAATTAGTTCCCTACCAATAATGTTATCTTCCACTGTTCTATTAGTCAAGAACTTCCTTGCTCCCTCTCTGAGACTCTGGTAAATGAAGAGATTCTTGTAATTTCTTCCCAAAATGGTAATGGTATTTCCCTCTTTCTGGGATACATTTGTTGTGCTGAACGTTAATGTACATTGAAATAGCTGAGGAAATCAAGCAAAACTTTTCCAAAATGTCACCAAAACCAAAGATTTAGAGCACAAGAGGAATAGCAAACTACACAAGTGAAAATGCAACATCAATGGCAGCCAGCAGGTTGAGAGAGGTGATTCTGTCCCCCTACTCTGCTCTGGTGAGACCCCACCAGGAGTGCTGCGTCCAGCTCTGGGGCTCGCAGTGCAGAAAAGACATAGGCCTGTTGGAGCGGGTCCAGAGGGCCACAAAAATGATCAGAGGGATGGAGCACCTCTCCTAGGAAGAAAGGCTCTGAAAGCTGGAATTGTTCAGCATGAAGAGAAGGCTCTGGGGAGACCTTATTGCAGATTTCAATATATTAGAACAGACTTTTTACCAAGGCCTGTAGTCACAGGACAAGGGGTGATGGTTTTAAACTGAAAGAGTGTAAATTTAGATTGAACACAAGGAAGAAAGTTTTTATGACGAGGGTGGTGAGACACTGGAACAGGTTGCCCTGAGAAGTTGTGGATGCCCCCTCCCTGGAAGTGTTCAAGGTCAGGCTGGATGAGGCTTTGAGGAACCTGATCTAGTAAAAGATGTCCCTGCCCATGGCAGAGGGGGTTGGACTAGATGACCTTTGAAGGTCTCCTCCAATCCAAACCATTCCATGATTCTACGATTCTCCTAGCTGAAGATCAGATTCCTAACGTGACAGCCAACACACACCAGTTCTATGAAAAGGATGACTTCAATCATTCACCCAAAACACCAGTGAAGGATCTTCAGCACATTTTAGGTTTTTTTTTAGTTTAGTTAGCTTTACAGAAATAATGGCAAGAATATCCTGCTGTTAGGCCCTCTCCTGTTTTCCTAAAGACTCCCCATTTGATTGCTATCAGACAAGTAGTGGACTATCGTATCTACAGTACCAGAGGCACAACAGTAAGAATGGCTGATGTGGAACTGGAGGATGTACAAGATAGGGAAGAACAAAACTCTTCCACCCATTTCTGAAATAACAATTGTCAGCAGAATATGCAGTCCTAGACAGTAAAACCTCAACGTAAGAAATACTCCCAGATGCACTAAGGAGACAGGCCAAATTCCTGACAATGATGTAAACAAGCAATATGCACTCCGTGGAGAAGATAAGTCTTAAGCTGTTACTTGTCTATTCATAGCATAATTACTATGCTACTTCATACAGGTTGGTTTTGTTATATTCTGCAAGTGGCAACTCCAATCTGTACACAGGTTGGGAGAACAATTTGACTCTCTCCATTTTCTTTCCCTAGGTACTCTGTGTTTCTACATATTTCAGAAGAGTTTAATACTCTTAGCTTATACTTTTCTAAAATGAAAGCAATTAGGGTTTTAACAGGAACCTTTCCCTATGAACGTCTTAAATAGAAAAAGCCCACTAAACAATTGCAAATGACAATGGACAATACTGGGATTATAGTAAAATCTACAGTTTTTTTAAAACATGCAATTCTCTATACATCTTTATCCAAAACATAAGAAAACATCTGTTTACAGGACCATACAGAGCATTTTTATCTTAGCATTCAGAAATATTTGTCATATTAAGTAAAACATGAGTCAATGTTTAACTCTAGCAACCGGCTGAGGGATGATGATATAACTACATACTTTCATGTAGTATGTTACACATATTAAACCACTAACTCTCCTAACTTATTCTTCCAAATCTCAAGTAAGCAAAATAAGAATATAAACACTCAGGAAGAAGGAAGTTTTGAGTTTTTCTTCTCGCTGTAAAGCAGAGAAGAATCTTGCTGACACCCTCCATTACAGCACAGTTCTGCAAACTGGCACAAGCAGAGGTAGACGCTTCACCAGCTCCAAGCTGCTCTGCAGTCTGACTGCTAGAAAACAGATGCTGAAGCCATAGCAACATTTATCCCATTTATCAGAAAAGTCCTTTTCAATTATGACATGAATCAACAAATTTCAGCCAGGAAGAATAATGTCTCCTGGTTAAAACACAGAAATAATAAATTATTTTACTTTCTACTCCTGCCAAAAAAGTTTGTAGTCATGGATATCTTACAGTTTCCATGCTGTATTTTTTTTTCTTTCATAAAACAGGAATAATAGCTTATCACAGCAGTGGGATGCTGAAAAACATGTTTCATTAATATTTACAATATCCCTCTTGAGGATTCCAAAATCAGAGAAAGAAATAACTAATTTGATATGACAACTTGTACAGAGACACACTTTATTGACAGTTATTCATATAAACTAGGATATTGTACATATTTCTAGTACATGTTTCCCCTATAATGTCATCAACTCTTCACATGAGCCTAAGATTATAAATAGGAACAAGCATTTTATTACAGGGATGCACAAAACAGGCAAGATGATACAATTCCTACCCTGAAAGACCTATAAATTTTTTTTAAATGAAAAATTAATTGATCTTAAAACAGCAGGAGGGAAAAACAGGTCAATATGAAAAACAGGCCAGGAGGTTACTCAGGACTTATTTTTAAAAGTATAGATCATGATAACGCCGAACAACTTTAAACAAAATAAATATGGACTGAGGTTCATTGTAAGGATTATCCATACCACGAGGAGGTTAGCATGGTAGAAAAAAAAATCCTAAAACCAGTCAATAAAAGAAGGTAGGGAAAAAGTAAGAGAGACAAGGACAGAAAAAAACCCCAATTTTTTCTGCAGTCAGGGTAGCTAGACATATGTCATTAGGGTTCCTAGAAATATGTATCCATATATTTCTGTACTGCAATCTCTGCTGGTCTAATGTGACCTAAATATTCAGCAATTCATCCTGTAGGCCAGTGAGTTCTCCATAGCCTCTTCCTTAATCTCCTGGTGGAAAAATGCCCTTGGACAAGAGCACCACTTGAGGAGGTTTGGCTGAGTGGAAGCAGTGGCTGCAGGTCACATCCTGTATGTGGCAGTGAAACCCGGTGAGTGCTGCCACGTTTCACCTTCCTCATCCCTGCTCCCACCACAAGCCACGCAGCTAAACATTAAAGCAAGTGAAAAGGTTTTTACCCTTCAAATGCAGTTTGTTTTCTTACAGAAAGCTTACAAAGGAGGGGATGCGATACATTTTGTGTAGTTTTAAAAGCTATTCGGAAAATAATTGGGTTTTCAGGAAGTATTTCAGGGTGTGATGGAGTCACAATTTACAGCGAGACACTGCTAGTCCCAGGGGAAAGAAGCAGAGATCCAACGCTTTTATCTATAACAAACTCCCTCGATTTGGCTTGTGCTCACAGTGTGCTGGCGAGGCAGGCTGGCTCTCCTCGCACAACGGCACTTGTGTCTTCCCAAGGCTCCTCAAGTTCCCACCAACCTCTTGCTCCGCGGGAGAGAACAGCGGTGTACTTGTTTGCTTCAGCATACTTTTTCACTAAAGAAGAAATGTTGATTTCAGGGGACGTCTCAAAAATAATTATGTAGGACAAAAGCACCTCTTCAGTTTGGCATTACTACCTA
Source organism: Athene cunicularia (assembly GCF_003259725.1). Classification (NCBI taxonomy): domain Eukaryota; kingdom Metazoa; phylum Chordata; class Aves; order Strigiformes; family Strigidae; genus Athene; species Athene cunicularia. The sequence goes on from NW_020799095.1 coordinate 122,602,570, forward strand.
TGAAAACTTTAAATTTTATTTCCACATGCCAAACACAGACCATGCAGAATATGGTAACACCAGATACAACTCTTAGATTACAATGCAAAACATCAAAATTAAACTTATGTCTGTGAAAACAGCAGCAGTTTGCTTCAGACTTTAATCCTGAATAAGATAAAAATTTAATAAATACCTAAGTAAATAAAGTACTAAAACACACAGTCACAAGATCAGTCTTAAAGTTTATCAGCCTATATAAAAAAATTATGCATAATATTTTGGATGCCACCCTTCACCAGCCCCCCTACTATGTCTTCTCCAATTCCAACATATGTTTGTGCCTCTGCTTGAGACAATTTTTGATAGCAGGCAAACTAATTAAACATTCTTTAGAAGCCACAGGGCTGAAGTCACCGCGTGGTGACTAAACACTGCAGCTGTCAGGAGAGGCAAAGTGGGTTCCCATCCTAATCCCGTGCTGACCTCGGAGCCGAGCCTGAGAACCTGTCAGAAAGGTGCTCTCACAGTACAAGACAGCGAGCAGCAGCTGCTTATGCTCAGCAGGCTGCAGCCAGTAATTTTTTTTTTTTTTTACTGTCACTCTGGATACATGCTGCACAATGCTCACTCATGTACATCCCTGCTCCTGGAGAACAGGAGCTGCCTGTGAGCTCAGTTTTTCATGTACTCAAAACCTGCTCAAGCTCAGATCAAGAGGAAACCTGATGTTCTCTAGCCAAACCGCAGGCAGAAAACCTGCACCCACCTTGTGCATGGGACAAGAAGCATGAGAAATATATTTAAAGGTAATTTCAAATCCAATAAAATACAGATATTTGACAATGTTAATTCTATTATGTAATTAACAAAAATATTAATCTTTTTATTCCTTGAAAATAAAGAAGTCTGAAAAGTACATCAATAATATAAGCAGAAGGGAAAGAAGGCTTCTTTAATTATACTAAATGGGTCACTAAAGCATAAATATGTGGCAGAATATCTAATTTATCTTTAATCTGAAGGTGTGAGTTTTAAAAATACAGGTAGAAGGCAGAGAGAACGCAAACCTTCTTTCATATTTTGATTGAGATGCAATGCAGATGTAATACTAACAGTGAAAAACCTGACAGACAGACACAACAGAGAAGGAAAACCTGACCAAACATCAGCAGTTCAACTTGGTATGGTCTGTGCACAAAGGCACAAATTACTAAACTGACTAGAGAACAGCAGTATTCTGTCTGCAGATCAGTAAAGGAGGTGGTTTATCAGTGGTGACAATACTCTGCTTGCCATGCTTCTCATCTCAATGAGCTCCTCATGGCACCTTAGAGCAGACTAATTTTCTAAAATAAAAAAAGAATGCAAATGTGATCACTGCTTATGGAAAGCTAATTCTGAAACCAAGAGACTTTAAAAGGACACTTTTCTTGGCATGAGTTACAATTTGAAGAACTACTCAGCATCTCAGCATTACTCAGCACTGCCTCATCAGTTGTGCTGCAGGGTCTAGCCCAATGCACTGCAATGACCTGTTCTTATCACAGGTAGCCAAAATTTTCCTTGGGTACCACGAGCCCATCCTTACACCATCAAGCAAAACAACTTGTCAAGTCTTCTCCAGTTCAATCCTTACATACATAAGGAAATACTGAACAAGCCAAAAGGGATTTCAATACAACTTTTGCAAATCTGAATCAGATGTTTCCTGGTTTTGTACCAGCGGGGTATTTCCTAACTGGAGTTTATAATGTTTTCAGTGAAGAAAAACTTGATGACAGATAAAAAAATCCCACCTGCACTAAAGTCTCACATAAAATTTAAAATAATACTTAGTGATATCCATGACCAAATACTGAAAAAAAATGTCGTATCATGATTGATACTGCTCTGACCCCAGAAATAAACACATCTTAAACTAGGCAAGCAGGATTACTGCTTTTCTGAAGTAATTTTCAGACACTCCCTTTTCTTACTGTTTCTCAAAGGTACCAGTGCTTAGATGACAAAATCTAGTGCTTAGATGACAAAATCTTAGACATCGTCTAAGTGGTGGGAATTGAGGAGAGCACTTGAATTCCACCTTCTCCTGTGAATGTTTTCCTGCTTCTTTCTGGGACTGCATCAAACCACCTGGACTTAGTTTCCCAACTCTCAGGGCAACAGGAAAGAGGTGAGTAACAGGCAGTTGGACAACAGCATCATCACCTCTCCAGACATCAAGCCACTCTTGAGGAAACAACACCTAGAAGTTCCTTGGCAAAACAGGTTAGCAGGAGCACATCAAACCCCTCCTTTGATCAACACACTGACTTATAAAACACAGAACTGTATTACAATACCTTCATCCCTTGGACTTAGAGGCATTTCAAGACACAGGGCTTGAATATATTTGTAAGATCTTTTAGGGGGCAGATTTCTAATATTTAAATGCATTTTTGAAGCTGAAGCACATAGAGTTGCTTACTCACAAATCAAAACTTCAGTCTGCAACACACAGGCTCTGAAAAGAGTGCCTGTCTACGTGAGAACCACCCCACCTTTGTGTTTCAAGTACAAGCTGCATTCCTTCAGCTGGGACTCCTTCTAGGAAGCAAACTTAACAAATGAGATACGAATTAAAATCTGTAAAAACAAAATTCCATATGAAACCTTACCCCTGGGAAAAGGAAAGAGAAACAAAGAGCGGATTGCATGCGACAGATGTTAGCCATGCCTCTCACGGCATTGCTGGAATGTGCACGTGTACATGGCAATGGGTGCAGGAGGTGGGACCTAACCAGAATAAAACTCCACTGTCCCTAATCTACAGAACCACCTAGGTAAAACTTTGCTTTTAATCTTCAAAGTGCAGTTGAGATCACTATCCCATCATACTTAGCTAATACTCAAAGTGACTAAAACCTTAAGGTAACAGGTTTAATAAACTGTGAGAGGCTGAGCCTGGATTCAGTCACTATACAACATGAGGTTCACTGCTATGAATGGCCCATAAAATATTTACTATAACTCTCTGTGAGAAGTTTCAGGCTTGGTAACAAGAATGAGCACAGATGAGCTCTGAGAATCCTGAGTATGAGGACCATTTGTTTCCAACCAGAGTTTTAACAGCCTCATAACTATCTGAATTAAAAGATGCTTTTCTCATGAATCAAAATGTTGACTGTAAAAATGTATTTTTTTTAATTATCCTAGGAGTTACCTGATTTATTGATAGGAATATCGAGGAAAGATTTTATACTTCTGTCAGTACCTGTCACATAGTTCACTACATAATTCTACTGTGATTAAAGCTGGCTACAAAGCAACCTTCTGCGAAATGACTGAAAGTTGTACTTTACTTTCAAATCAAGAAAGGAGTAGTACCAGAATAGGAGATACTCCATTAGGCAAGTGACTGATTGATAAAATGCTGTATCTGCTACATTGCCAGCTGGCCCAGGTGTTTGCCTTCAGAGAGAGGCTGTACCACTATTCATATAGCTATAATCATTTGCCAGTGTATACCTGACAGGTGCCAATTCCAAGCCCAGTTAAAACAAAAGCATTCTTACCGGCAGTACTTCTGAGTTCATATCCTTCTATCAGCTGCAGGATGCAAAAAGCTAAAATAAACTATTCATGTAGAAGATAGCCTTGCTGCTAGATTGCACGTTACATGCATTAACTGTCAATTTGCCCAGACAGGAAGTTTAGAGTACATTTATTATTTTAAGGGGGAAAATAACTGTTGGGGGTGGTGGGGTGTCCTTCCAAACCTTCTGAAACCTGATTTTTCTCTTCACAGTATTGATCGAATAATAACATTAGCAACGTCTTATTTCATATTCACATAGAAACAGAGTAGCGTTCTTGTTCTCCATCTGCTGGCTCTGCAGCAGTAGTTGACCATGATTTCTAGAATACTCCCATTGCTGATAAGGCAGCAAGGAAGAACAAGGAACCAGATGCAAAGGTTTTATCCTACACCCGTTACTATTAATATTTGATAAAGTTGTGTCTGTAATGAAATGAAAGCAGACATAACAGAACCAGAAATAATCCCAGAACTAATCAGACAGAAAATATGAAGGTGATGGCCTGGGCTTTACAACTGCAAAGAATTCACTGCTTTAATCATAGTCATTTCTTCTGAGTAAATTTACTTCAGACTGAGTATCTGTTATGAATGCTATTTATTTTTATTTACTACATTATGATAATTGTGATCATCACTGATTTATATCACTGATGTGACATTACTGATCTCACAGCTTATATTGCCGTATCCTGGAGTCCTCCTACTTGATCCAAGTGTTAATTTAACATTTGCCTTCAAAATAATCCCCCACATGAAGCCTACCATGAGAGATGGTATCCAATCTCTTACTGACAGTTTCTAATAACCAGTACATTGACTAAGTTATTTTTAAAACTAAAAGAAAATTAAAAGTTGTAGATATTTATTTGCACCTTGCAAGTATATGAGAGACAGGCATATTCCAGCACACACACTAGCTCAGAGCAAGATGCTTTAGAAGAGGGACTCTTGGACAGGCTAGCCTAAAACAGCAATCAGTGTTTAAATATGATTGTTTCACTTATCCAACAACCTCTGATGTGCAGTATGATCAAACTTCCAGTGGAGTCAACAGGACTACTCCAAAGAAACTGCTTCATCAGCTTCCCCAAACAGTCCCATATCACACATCATTGTTCAAATTGCAAAAAAGAATGTCCTCAACCTAAAGAAGGTTACTTTTAAAGAACACTAGCAATGATTGCTAGCAGCCCATTTATGTCCTTCTAAGTTTTCACATATCTCATTTACCACTTGCTGGATTTACCTCAAATTTCGGTTTTCTCTTCCCCAATACAAGGGCACTGGTTACGTTGTAAGACTAACACAATGTGGACCAGATGGTGCACCGAAAGCCACTCCAGCTTCTACAAGGAAGGAAAGGCAGTCCTTAGATACTCTCCTGCCTCCCTTTTCAGTGGGAAAACCAAGAGAGACTTTGTAACTGGGAACAGATGGTTCAGTGTGACGCTGAAACGAGTCAAACTACAGATCTGTATCACTCTAAAACAGTTTATTTGGATTTCCAGAGGTTTTCCTAAATTCCCTTCCAGAGAGATCATAAAAAAACCCACCCCACCCAGAACACCAGGCTAAATTGTCATGGGATTAGAAGGATAATCATCACAATGATGAATGGGAAAGACAGGAAATAAAATGAGGTTAATTTTCTCAATAAAGGGAAATCATCAGTCAAGCCCCACAGGAATATAATACTGCAATCTGTACCCAAACACCTTCTCCCCAAAATTAGTAAGGAGGTTATAACTATTTATGTTAGTAAAACTAAAGTTAGTCACAAAAAGCTGCATAAGTTCCTCACAGAGTAGTATGAATGGGCTATAAAGTGACAAATGAAATTCAACACAGAAAATATGAAGCATTGCACATCAAGGGAAAAAATAGTCAAACTTCACATGCACAAACTACTTTCTACTGCTCCGGAAGAAGATTGTGGTGTTACAAAAGATGATTTTAAAGAAAACATCTGCTTCAGACTCTGCCTCAGTCAAAAAGCAAACTGAGTATTTGACTTTATGTAAGAAAATGAGAACTGAAAATATTTTGTGCTTCTGTACAAAATAATGGCCTTAAAATGTGTCCCCTTTATTCATCCTCTCTTCTGTAAAAGAATATAGTTAAACTTCCAAGTGTTTAGAGAACAGTGGAAAAAAATATCTAGGACTGTTCAGCCTCAAAAAGAAAGGACTGAATGATGTGACCAGTACCCCCTGCTCCTGACCCCAGTAAACTTCGATTTTGTGTGACAAACAGAAATACATTTGCGTCTTGAGTCATGGAACACATGGAGTGGGTAAAATGGTTCATTGTTGTTTCTAATGCAGGGATAAGTGGTTATTAAGTAAAACCAGCATGATAACCTAAGAAAAAATTACTTCATTTATCACACAGGCTGTGATACTCTGTCATAAGTTATTTCAGACACTGAAACACTTGACAGAAGTTCAAGGAGTGTTTTACGGGGGCAAGGAAGATCAGTGAAGGGCTACTAACCACGAGGACACTACCTCTTGCTCAGGAAGCCCTGCTAGCCACAAGGGGCTGGAAACTGAACAAAAGCACCACTCTTATTGCCCTGTCCTTAAAGCTTTCCCCCCAGGCTACTGCTGGAGACTGGGTACTGCAAGAGGTACTGCTGTCTTGCCCAAAATAGCTGGTTTTACATTCTAGTTTCTCTCACCAGAAGCCATAGGCAGCCACAATGAGAGGTGTTGGGGGTAGGAGATCAGCTCCCAGGAATGCTGGAGGGAGATGGATGCAACAGAAGTCTGGAGTCCTCAGCTGGGAAATCCTTCATTTCCTCTCAATTCTGTGTTCTGCATCCATTCAAAACACCTTAAAAACCTCAATTATTTTCAAATATCCCCAGACAAGAGTTAAATGGTTGTGATTAGAGGGAAGTAAAGTCTTTAAGAGCTACCCTTATACTCAAACTGAAATACTCAAAGACCAGGAATCTCATCACTTACCTGGAAGCAAAACTTAAGTCACTGAAAACAGAGATGCCCTGGAAACTTTCTCTTGTTCAAACAATCATGAAAAGGTTTTAAAAACAATTGATTTAAAAATACTGACGCAAAAATAAGTCTGAATCTAAACTGAAGATAATTCAGCGAAAAGTTGTTCTTTCTTCTCACCAGGAATGCACCCTTTAACTTGTTTCTTTTTTTAAAATGGTTTAATTTTTTTATGCTTGTACAACCTCTTTCATTTCAGAATCACAAAATCATCTAGGTTGGAAAAGACCTTGAAGATCATCCCGTCCAACCATTAACCTAACACTGACAGTTCCCAAGTACAGCATACCCCTAAGCGCTATTTGAAGTAATAAAAACCTAAGAAATTATTGAAAATTGCATACTGAACAAACTGTTATTCCTTTCATGTATTTTTACCTATTAAAATGCATGCAACTGACTCAGCACTTGTTTTAACATAATTTAATCAAAACCAAATCCTACATTAACACTGCGCATTTTCTGTCACCAAATAGATGTAGAAAAGAGTTTCTCTGAAGCTAATACTTTTATCTTGAGGGAAACGCTCAATAACATACTTTACTGACTAAAAAACACATTGTGACTGACTTTCATCTGATGTGGGAGTAGTATCAGAGCTTTGATGAATTAAAACCATGCTCACAGAGCATCCTGAAAGGCCACAAAAGTGTCTTTTGACCAGTGACTATCTGTCCCGACCGCAGGATATCACAGATATGCCATGACGATGGCAGCTACGAGGCCCTCCCCAACAAAATGAAGGCAGGCCAATGCCACCTACCTAATCCAACACATTTTATGACACCTAAGGATTTTTCCCATCACGAGGCCTAAGAAATCCTCTTGACAGAAGGGCAGACTCGCTGGTTTCTTGGACAACCAGAGTTGGACAGGGAGGATGAAGATGAGAGACGTGTATGGATCACCAACATGGGAAGGGTGAAAAAAGTCACCATGGATCAAAATTAATAACATTTACCAAAAAGACCCCTTTTTATTTATCTGGAGAAGTTATTCCTTACTACTTCAGGG
>NW_020799095.1:122610212-122654128 GCF_003259725.1 Athene cunicularia
GGGGGGGGGTGCAGCATGATTTTCTTGCTTCATATCTACAGGAACAAAGGTTTTACTCTGCAGAACTACTGCCTACCATTTGATCTCCATTTGCGTAACTGACTTGTGTATACATCCAACACTTATTAACTGTACCTTCTGTTTCAGTTTTATTTTTCAGGCCTTTCTTTCAACTTGTCAACTTAATTTTGAAACCTAGGGCTCTATTACAATTTAAAGGAATCTGAAACTGGATTAACAGGCCCTCTCAGCTTGGTATCACCTACACGTTTAATGAGCATACTCAGTAGTCCACCACCCCTCTCCTTAACAAAAATGCTGGTAGCTACCATTAACCCAAGGCAGTGGCATATGGAAGCAAACTCAATGTTATCTCTTGTATTTCAGACAACAAACCATTCACCAATAACTATGCACTGTGGTTTTAAAATGAGCTTTCCATGTATTGTATAGCTCCTGCCTTCCTAGTTTGCTATCAGAAGGCCACTGAGACAGCACAAAACCACTTAGTGATGGCAAACTTCTGACATTCACTGTTTCTCTTCTCTCCACAAAACTTGCCAACCTCAATATTATTTTTTTAAAGAAAACTAAATTCAGTTTATACAATTTTCAACAAATCCAAAGGGACTGTTACTCATCTCCTTGTCTTCTAGGGTTTTGCAAGCCATAATGCAACGAAAGAAATAATTTAATTTCCTAAACCAAAAAAATTACAACTATCATACAGTAAAATTACATTATACCTCTAAAAGTTTACAATCCCCTATGATAGGCTGAATGAGATTCTATTAGATTTAAAAATGAATTAGATTAAGTGTAGATAGATTTACTTATCTTTTCAAACTCCAGCCATTCTAATTTTGCTGTCCTTGCTTCACACATCTGATTTTAAACAGAAAATGCTCTGGACAGGGAAGAATGCATTTTCTTTGTGGAGATAAAACTTGCAGCAAGGTGCTATATAAAATATTGTGCAAGCACACAACAAAGCCAAAGATCAAGTGCTGAATTTTTTACCTATGAATTCACTTCCTGTTAATACCAACTGCATCCAAATACAATAAAACTATAAAACCCACAGCTCTATGCGAGGGCCAGATCTGCCCAAGTTTGTATGTTGTGAAACCTCACTGAAGCTAAACATTTAAACCAGACTACCAAGACAGTGTTTCAAGTACTCAAGTTTGGTCCAGAATGGTTCCATGCTCAGTTAAACTTCTAGACGTATTTATTCCATTAGTCTCTGGACTGCACATAATAAACCACAACATACTCAGGAACCAAAAAACTCAACAGCACATGGCAGAAAGCACACAGGCTCTTTCGCAAGTAATGTCTGCTGATGTTAAACACCCACGCTGCACATAGGATTTTGATCCCTATTTCATTCTTGCAATCTACTGTGCCCCATTTTACTATGTCAAAAGTAGATGAAAATAGAAATAAGGTGTGTTTCTCATCCACCATCACATTTTACAGACCCATATGACTATACTTCTGCAAAACAAGAAACACGAAAATGTGCAATGCCAATTATAATTTAATAACTGACTTGTTCTCTTACTTGGCAACAGTTTGGCTACCACCATCCTCTGTTCAATTGAGCTTGAAATAAAACACTTAATCCAAGAAATAATATCTGAACACATTTTCATATAAATGTGTATATATATACACACATATAATTTTCAGCCACTTAATTGCAATTCTAATACTACACAAATGATTTCACTACAATCAATATAATAAAATGAGCAAATCTAGCTCCCCAACAAATATATCTAAAAAGCAAGTATTTTTGTAAATACTTATTTTTCTCTTCAGGACTTTTTAAAATTCAACTTCATTCCTTAACACATTTTACAAGCTAAGTCTCAAATATGAACCTTTATTCCTGGTTTACAGAATCACAAACAAAAGGGTTTTATTAAAGAGAGTGACATTAAGCATTGAAAGTATCAGTGAAACACACATGCTATATTCCTAATTTTCAAATAATTTAGCTATGGATTTTTTTACTGTAAATATTCATTATGCATTCAATATGTATTTTCTCATGGTAGGTATTAATTGATCCTCAGCAGTTTTTTCATAGAACAACTGCTCTCAGATAACTGGGTCAAACTGTTATTTTTACAAGTGTCTAAATAAATTTACACAGACCTGTTACATTCCTTCGAATAAACAAACATGCAGTATATTTGAGCATTGACTATTTCTATTTTAAAATAATTGCACAAACATTTGGAAAAGCAGAGCCGATCATCGCCTATCCAAATATTTCTCCTAGAAAACATATGCAGAAAATGTAAACATACAACTTCCACAGTAAAATTAACTTGGCAATAGCTGCATGTACCCAAGACTGAAGAAAATATCCATGCCTATGGTCTGAAGGCATGGCCTATCCATGCCATGGCCTATCCATGCCAATGGTCTGAAGAAAATATCCATGCCTAAGGACGATGTCCATTTTCCATGTGGTTTCTTTAGAAGTAATCCATGTCTTCACTAGGGAAGGAAGAGACACTTTAACCATCCATAGCATACATCAATTAAGTACCACACAGAAAGAGGTGGCTGTCTCAGAAGCAGAGTGCAGGTGGATAAATCCAAGACACTTGATCCCTTATATTCTAATCAGGTACACGTACTGAGAAATCTTCCATAGGACCCAGAATTCTTTACTATCTATGCTTACTATAAATTAAGAGAGATCACCTTTTCAAGCAGGAGGTAACCCTTCATGCAGTAAGGCCTAAGCAGGTGCAGTTCTCCACAAAGTATGTCCTCCTCTTCTGAAGCAGCCTGTGCTACAATTGAATGTTATGGAAACAGGCCCTTTTTTTTACTTTGCATGGTGGTCTTTTACTGCTAGAAGGTTCTGATGGGTTCCTCTGAAGTGATGCATGACCCCAGGCAAAAAGTCAAACATGAATAGAAAGCATTAAATGGGAGATAGTTTTTCCACGAATGTGTTTTTATCAGAGCAAACTGCAGATTTTAATTCGCAGCTGAATTTTTAGATCTCTCTATATATAACCAAAAACTACTCAAACAGTGCAGAACAGGTCCATAATGGTATCTGCCAGCCTGGCACACACAAAACCAGTATGAGCACTGCCACTCTGCTGTCACTCAACAGGCAAGGGTAGAGTGAGAAACTTGAGAAATGCTCCAGTGAGGTGTTAAAGTAACAGATTACTGTTATGCACACAACTGGCATGGATTAAATAACCATTCAGTGACTAAGTAATTAGCAGGATTTCTATGCTGCTGTGACCTGCAAGCCTCCTCTGATGTGATTTACTGTGTCATGCAGAGTCCCACTGAAGCAAATAGGGTGTACCTCGAGATTTAAAGACACACACAAGTATGTTTTTCACTCAATCTTGTTACTTATTATAAAATATTAATACCAGTAAAGACTGGTTTTGGTACTGTGGTTTTGTAGAGTCAGCCTCCAATGAAGTATTAATGTTGTTGTACCTACAATGAGATATTTTCAGGCTTTCACAGACTGGATGTAGGTGTTTAATTTCCACTGAAATTCAGTGAGAGATAGAAGAGCTTAACTACTGTTGGTATCTCTGGAAACACCCTCAAATTTACAACAATTTTTCTTCTCTTCAAATACAAGTATGGGGCATTTTGACATTCACACAAGATGCAGTCTTACAAATTCTGGTGTTTTAAAAATTGCAGAAATACATGCTTTTCTACACACTTTACAGACACACCAGCTTGAACAGTAGCTACCCTACTGTCTTGCTGAATATGTGCCTCTACACACACAATGTTATCAGTTCAACTTCATCAAAGTCTGTATCTCTATTTCTCATTGTAAAATCCAACAACCTAGTCCTGAACTTATAAGCATTTTCATTGTTTCATTTTTAAATAACAGGCTTGGTGTTACTGGTTTTACATTTAATCTGCATCATCCATCCTGTAACAATATATGATTAACTTGGGCAACCTGATATTATGTTCTCCCTACCAGGACTGTAAATAGGCCATAACCTTGGAAAGAAGTATGTATTAATAATTCTTATATCATCATAATTCTTAAAAAAAAAAAACCAACATAGTGATTCCCAATTTGAAAAGCATCACCACAGGTCGTCAACGTTTTAATATCTTCTCAGACTCAAAGTTCAAATTCTCCCATTTCCCATTTTAAGGCAAATATTGTACTCATTGTCTACAGTGTCCAAACCCAGATTTGCTCTGCAGTTTTAACTAGCCCTTCCTTCAACTGCGGGCCACTACGCGCAGCAAGCCACTGCAAAAGCTACTTTTATTGGCAGGTATCTCCCCCCTCTCCACATCCCCACATCCTTTCTTTTTAAGGCTACAATGGTGAAACTGGATGGGAAAATGCTTGGCTGCTTTGTTTCAGGTCTGGGCAGCAAGTTGCTTTCCCACAACAGGTAGGCACAAGCAGAGAGTGCTGCTGAATGCAAGGAGACCTCGCCAGAGGCTCAAACCACTAGTTATTGCTGCCCTCTCAGGCACAGCATATTTTCTACTGACCATGGCTCTTTGCCAAGCTCTAATTAAGACACTTCAGTATGTCAAGAGAGTTAACCCTCTGCTGCACCTACCTTCTCCAGAAGCAACCAAGGTATAAGCATCTTTCTAGAAATACACAAGCAGTTTTCTCATTACCAATACTGTTAGGGCTCCAAGTCCTCCACATTTTAACTTGTCAATTCTATAAATGAAGATGAATTAACCAAGTAGTTGGCACTATGACTTTTAGCAGCATTTCTAAAAGTGAGTAAGTATTCCTCCTGAATGAATTTGGTGTGTACTGCCATGTCTACTTTCCTTCAAAGAAGAACAGATGGATCTCAAATTATCAAAAAGCAGAAACTCATTTTAAAAAATAAAGCAAGAATAGACTGTTGAAAACTCTCTACTCTCCGAATAGTTATTTTGTTTCATTCTTGAAGGCTGCAGAGCAGTAACGTTGTCATGAGGGAAATGAGGAATTCTGAACGATCCAGAACTACATTTTTATTTATAAGAGATCAAATATTTGCTGATATATCAGTACTATCTATTGGTCTCATGCAAAGAACAACCACCAGCAAACTGAATGAGGGGAAGCTGTGACAACAGTCAGAAGGGGTAATAAAAGGAAGCCCATGTCAAGGCTGACTTGCATCGATTAGAATCTATATTTTCTTGTTCCAAAACCCTGCTTTAATTACTGCATCCTGTCTATACACTGAAATCTTTCCTAATGAAAAGCAGTAAGTCACAATGCAACTGAGATAAGTTAATTTCATTTTAGTAACTGGGGGAAAAAAAATATCTTAACTTGAATATCAGAAATGTCTGCATGCAATAAAGCCAATAGGAAGAAACAGTTTCAACCTTTAAACAGTTACAAACCCAGAAAATTTAGTTGACTAGCCAACTGCCTTCATATTACGGAGGCATTTGTAATGGAAGCTTTGATTACTCTGAGGCAATAAATCTGGGTTTTACACAGACTAAATAAGATAATTTGTAAATCAATCCCAATTCTTTGCTCTTACTCTGCATTAAGTACCCATGGCAGGAAAAACAGAGCTGTCTTCCAAAGCTATTATTGATGTGATCTTGGTTGTGGACAAGTTTTCCTTTTTTTAAGTGAAATTCTCTGCTTTAGACAGTATGTTAACAACTAAAATATCTGATCCTCCCTATAGCTGTGTTTCTGTAAAGCAACATCTGAGCTCTTCATTTCAACACATCCAGAAAACTAGATTACATGAACATGCTCATAATGTGTCTCAGTATTTGATGATACTGCACATTTTTAAACCTAAATAAACAAACTACCTAGTGGGCTTAAAAACTATTACAATTTTTTAACAGTTAGTAAGAATAATTTAAAATGTTTTTTGCTACTCCAGTCTTCTGCTGAGATAAATGCTGAAAAAAAAAAAATCATCTTTGTAAGGAAAATGGTTAGCATTCGGTAGTATTTCAAGTTCACAGAACCACAAATCCTTTCCCACAGGCTGTACAAAGACAAATCCTACAAAGAGCAGTGCTGACAGGTTAGCCTTCATCTATAGGTATTGTCCATCCCTGTGCTTCACTACCGTATTTTCTTCATAGCTGTAATCCAGATGCTATGTATTGGAATATGTCTGTCCCACAGTATGTTATCAGAATGTTATTTCCAGTACTCAAAGGGTATGCCCTCAAACATATTTTTAGAAAGGTTATTTCAGTTTCCATAAAGTTATTTTCAGCTCACAGAGGCAATGCATGCCAAGCGTTGTTTTTACACATAGGTTATGATATCCTAGGGCCCTTTGTTGAAACAAGCCAACTAATTTCTCTTAGAAAGCTTTTTTCTTTTTTGGACTCACATTTCATTCTCCTTCTAAGAAAGGTACGTGAACTATACCCATTTAGATTATGGCTACATATGCATCATATTTAGGGCTGACTTTACCAGTAAGTATACCAGTTTCAGGAAAAATATTATTCATTTCTATTTCCAATGCATAAAGATAGATAGCAGTTGATAGGTAATACTATTGCTTTGTGAATAGTCTCACATAGGCTAACTCATATTAAACTAAAATAGAAAAAGGTATATACTAAACTCATAATCTAATCCACTACAGAAACAAATCACTTTTTAAAAATTCAAGCAAAATTCTTTGTAAAAGGTTATAATAAATCTTTTTCATGGGATACATGCTGCTACTGTGAAAGAAAGGAAACTGTTAGGCATTGATCAGACATCTTGTTTGCCACTTAACAGTAAGCATTTCAAGTACTACCACCTCCAAGAAAAAAAAAAAAAGACAAAGAAAACCCCCTCATTATTCATTTCAACTGAAATTCTTTATGCTTATTTCCCTCTTCTGCAAGCTACCAGTGCTTTGAGGAAATTAATTAGACTAATGAAGTAATTATGAATTTTCCATTCTGAGAAAACATGAGTCCACATTGTAGTTGTTCTCCATGAAGTGCAGGCCAGGATGTTTAGTACACATACCACATGTGCAGGTAATCAGTTTTCAGTGCATATCCAAGAAGTCTACATTCTTTGCTCTCTTACTTTGTATAGAACTTTAAGAAGTTTGTCTATAACACCTTGTTTGTTGAAGCAATAAAACTAAGCTACATATATACCATGCAAGGTTTCCCCCAATCACATTGATGCTACTACCTTAACGCTCCAAACCACTAAGCTCGCAATTATTTCTACATCTAGTTTTCAACCTTCCTTTCATTATACAGCGGCACTTTCCAAATGTGCAGGAATGGTGCAGTGGTTAATGCCTATTGCAGTAAGTGAGGTGAAATATCTAAAGACAAGAAGTCCTCTTTGAAAAAATGTATTCTCATAATTTCTTTTGAATTACCTAAAGAGACATTCAGAATTACAGCTGAGACATCACAGGATGCACACAGCATGAAAACTGGAGTACCCAAGATAACAGTTTGCTCAAGTTTTACTTATTAGGGGAAAAAAACAATTTAGCCAGGACGCTTCTTGATCTCTGCTGGGAATTCTCATTTCAAGTTCTCATTTCAATTTGGAGTGGAATAGGTTTTCTTAGTTATAGAATTAAAGTATTTTAGAAGGTGTAAGACATTGATAGACTTCTACAAGATAAATCCTTAGTCTCATTTATCTCCTCTACAGCTGAGAACAACACTGTTTTAGACAACTGAGTTCTTTAGATAAACATTATTCTTTGTTATTCCCTTTACAATAGAAAAAAAAATAACAGGTGCTGAAGAGGAAACACTCTATTTTGAGTATTTTCTTTTTTTTAAGCAGAGAAAGGGGCAAATAGTTTAGGAGCTACATAGGTGAGGAACAACAAATTCATAAGACAAACAGTATTTTAATTAAGTTAATAACTCTACTGGGGAATGCACAAATAGAATTTTCTGCATATCTGGAAGAAATTTGTCTTGACACACAGGCAGCAAAGAGACTGTATGTAGCCCTGGTATGTCCTAAAAAAGTCCCTAACGACATTTATTCCTTCCTACAGCAATAAGTATCTAAGAGCCACAGAATCAGATAATTGTGAAAATGTAATTTAACTGTCTTTTGCTGGTAGATGGACCTCATCTTTCCTTGCTGTCCTCTACCTGAAGAAGATGCTAATGTCAAGAAATTTCTGGATACATTTGAAATATTTTTGGTTTTCATTTTTTCACCTTTGCTTTTTGCAAAACAGTAAGTTCTAGAGAGGCCTGTAAGACAGAAAAAGGTAGAAATCAAGTAAAAAATAACCCACAGAAAAAGAGAAAAAGCTAATTGCATAACAGATGTCTGTACAAGACAATTTTAGAGATCCACAATACAAGCAGGTTATCACGAGTCTGAGCAGACCAGCTTTTCTCCCTCCCTGTTCCATGAGTGAAGAGCCAGTCCTCTGCTCTGCAACAGTGGTCGTGCCGTTGCAGGAGTAAGTTTCATGCTATTAGAAATTACAGTCCTCCCATAACTGTGAAGGATTACCTATATATACATACCTACTCTCCCTGTTTCATTACACCCCACATTGCAACAGCTCTCCAGAGTACTTGGCTCCTAAGGAGCAGCACTGGGATGAAAATACAAGGAGAAGCAGCTAACCATTCATTGATGCAAGAGATCCCTTACAGCAGGGATTTATCAGCTGGCTGCGCTCCCCTCCTGCCCTGCAGCCAGGGCTGCCCAGCAGTGAGCGTGCTCCCAGCTTTGATGTGTCATGAAAGTCACCCAGGGCCATGTAACCCTCTCTCCTAATTTCCAAAGTGGTGGTTGTCTATCCAGTCACTGAAAGTTGCACAGGACAGAAAAGCACACTGTTTTAATAATTATGTAACGTAGAGCCTTCTCTTCCCTCCCAGCAGAAGGTGGGAGAAGAGGGGGATGAGAGAGAGGATGTGTCAGATTAATTTACATGCAAATACTATGCCTCAACTCCAAAGTACATTAAAAGAAAAAGCAGTTGCCCTAAAATAATTTATGGCCAGCAATGTTTTATTACCTTCGTACACTTACCACTAAGTTTTGAAACGCTGGCCTACTGATAATGAAGGTTTGTTATCTGAAAATCCTGGCAACCCAGCCCTAGGGACAAGAGCTGTTGTAAGCCACATGAATTAGAAAAAAAAAAAAAAAAATTTACTTAACGTGGTAGCTGTTCACAGAGCTATTCTGCACAGACATTCTGCAAGACAGGATGACAAAAGAATTTTGCAGCCTCTCCTGATCCGCTAAACAGTAACTGCAGCTATGGGAAAAATCTGATGCATAAGGTAGCAGAAATACCCAAGCAACTGCACTTGGACTTATTTCTGCCTACATGGATAAAGTATCCACCTTGTTGACCTGTCAGTCTCACTAATCCACCCTCTATTTTCAGTTAATATCATTAAAGTTCAGCGCTTGAGAGCCCAGAGGGAGAGGCGAGCACCCCATCCCCTTTTTCCACGGGGCGGTAACCAGATGTCAATGGCCGCAGCTGTGACTACATAATTACCTGTTTGCATGAACGCGGACCGCAGTTTAGATTTAATAGGTCAGACGACAATGCAGCAAAACGCATTTAGCCCACGATTACCCCTTTTCAAACATTCTCTCGCTCGCAACTTCGACCCTGGGAACACTGCGGGCACAGACTCGGGTCAATAAGAAACATTGGCCGGCACAATGGGGCTGGCCTCAAACAGCGCTGTTGACAGACACCGGCACAAAGGCGGTGAATAGAGTCCCCCTCAGTTCTCACACAGAGCGAAGAATGAGTCAGTGTACTGCCGCTTTGGTGCTCTGTTTGTACAGTGTATACAGCTTTTGTCCCTCGCCACTGTTCGCCGCTCAATGGGGGCTAAAGAGCCGAGGAAGTGAAGGCGGAAGAATGGCTCCACGCTCACCCCAGCAGCCAGCGGCGGATCCCCCTGCACAGGACAGCTCCGGCGGGAACACCGGGGCCGGCGGGAATCTCATGCGGCTCCCATCACCCCAGCGCACAGTGGCAGCCTTCTTGCTTGCCCAGTCTGCGCCCGACGATGACTGCAGAGACAGCACCATAGTTTTAAAGTAACCTGCTTTATCTGCTTCAAAAACAAAAGCACAGTAACGTGCCCCCCAACACCCCTTCCCTTCCACCATGACCCAATTCATGGCTGCAACTTTGACCAAGAAGAAAAACTGAGCATGGGATATGGAATTACAACAGCCCTATGTACCTTCAAAAGGTTTATCAAAGACAGTAACAATGTACTTGTCATTTTAAATCCACACTGCAGAGACTTTTAAAGGAACTGAGAAAAGTAACAAAAGACAACCACAGAAATACATCTGTATTTCACACAAAATATTCAAATTGTGCAAATAAAGGGTCAGGGAAAATTTATCATATACATAATATTGCATATGCACCTGTACATTAGTTACCTATTAGCAGAGAAAAAAAAAACCCACTTCATATACATTACCACTACTCTTCAAAAAATTATTTTTGTCAACTTTCCTTTTATGGAAACCATACTTCTGTTATTTACATTACCGTCCTTATAAGTATGGTTAAGAAACAAAAGTAGCCATCTTGCACAATGTCAAAACTGTTACTTCACCTACCTCATATACAAGAATATGAAACAAAACATGTATTCTAAGGAGTGAAGTCTTTGCTTGCAAAAGGTATGTAGACCTTGGAATCATTAGCACAGAGCTAATAAGGGAGTTAGCAACTGCTCTTCAATTCATGCAGACTAAACTAGAAATAAAGTTACACATGATAAAGTCAGAGTGAAAGAACTTATGTGTTTTAAGATTATGAACTGGTTAAAAAAAAAAAAAAAGGCAAAGAAGAAAAATGCATTTTAAATTAAACAAATCCCTGGATTTCCATAAATGGAACACAAATAACTTTGCTCATTTTATCAGTAATAGCCAAAATAGTATTAGCACGCTTCCTAGTGCTCTTTCAATTTTATTTAAGCTTGAAATACTGGAATGTTATTATGTTAACCAGCTGCAGAAGAAAGCCCCAAAATATTAAAAAAAAAAAATCAATGTATTTAATGACAGAAAACAAAAAAAAAATCCCACAAACTTAAAGTTTCATTATGTGTGAAGTAGTCATAAAGATTTGGGGAGTCTGAAGCCATGACTTTCACTCTTGGCAAATGAGTTGTGAGAGAGTAATCTGAAAGATATGTGAAGACCATCACCTTATTCTCACTTTATTTTAAAGCAGCACAAGAATTTCTACTTGATATGTTTACATATAGCCTTATTTAAAGAAAGCAGGCCTGCCTGCTTTGAACACGAGCTATGAGACACATGACTGCACTTGAGTATATGGGCACCGAGTATGTAAAGTAGGTAAACGTTTGTACCAATGCCAAAGTATGCCTGCAAGCCTATCAAGGATCTGATCAATCACAATCCTGGACAGACAGTTTTTACTTCACTTTAAAGGAGGAGAACCCTCACCTTTCAACTACTAGTAGGTTTATTACATACCCTGCCATGGGAATTCTCATGGATCTGAAAGCTAATCAACAAAGTTGGAAGAATTAATATCTAGCACAACTTTTTTTTATAATGAATTTTATAATAAATTCTTAAGAGAGAAAGACCTTCTAAGATTGCCCTATGATAAGACAAGCCAAAAATGGAGACAGAAATTCTGCTCAGCCAATTCCTTTAACAGAGCGATTCTAAATCATTGCAAAACTTTTTTTCTTTTTTTTTTTTTTAAGCTTAAATCACTGCTTAACAAGTTAAACCTTGCTTAACCTACTTCAGACCTACATTATTCCTTCCCACTGGCTTGCTATAGTTTTTGCTAAATGCACCACTGGTGTGTATACCAGGCCAAAGCTTAGCATCCTATATCTTGCAGAAGCAGAGGAATATTTCACAAACCTTCACACTACAGCAATGTGTGATTCAAAGTCAGCGAAAGACCCAGAAAGGGATATTGTATTTGCTGCCACACATCACCTCTGCTCTGCATCCCCCAGAGGCTGGCAGCAGTGGCAGTGCTGCCTCCTGCCAAGCAGAGGATCACAGCTTGTTTAACTGAGCTCTGTCTGGAGGAAGCAGTGTGCATTTCAGTCTCGACTCCAGCAGCCCTGTCAAGCCAGCTGCCAAGAACAGTCTTGAAAGGCTTTTAAGGAAGCAGAATCTAGGACTTAGGTGGTAAGTAGACTGGTCTGGCAACAGGGACCCAAAGATGAGTGAGGGGGAGCAGGCACTACCCAATCTGAAAGATTAAAACACTTTCAGGTAACTTCAAAGGTATAAAGTCATAGGAAAAGAAGTAACTGAACTCCCTAAATGGAAGGACAGATTAGCAATCAACTTATAATTACCACTCAGATTAAGATCTCTACCTGAATACTTGAAGTTAATGAGTACAAATTGCAAATAAATTAAACTTGTATGCTATTTGGCTTTCCTTATGATGTATGGAAAAGGCCTGAAAAGTTTGACTGTGATTTCATCTTGTAGAAGATTATAGTTTAAATATTTAAATTTTTAAAATTAACACTCCCTTACTTCCAGAAGATTTCAGGAGGGCTAAACATGTGCACTGTACATTTCTATAAAGACATGCTTTATATAGGTTTATAAGAACCACGAAACTGGTTTGTAATATCTCATTGCCTTTGGAAGAGCCCACTAACCACTATGAAAATAAAGAACAAGAGGTTTCACAGAGAACAAGTAAGCAATACTTCATTCCTTCTAATAAAATCATTAATCAAAGAAAAATTTCTTAAGCACATTTCCTCTTACGCTACTAATGGGAAGTCACCAAACACTAATAAATGATAGGCGTTTTTCATTGTACCCAATGGTTATTTCCCTGCCTTTAGAGTCATATCTCAATTTCTCGGTTAAGCGGGTACGTGCTCACACAGTGTGACAGCATTATGTGTGCTTTTCCATGTGATCAGAGCCTGCCAAGTCTCAAAGCAGGTCATTTAAAATATAGCTTCAGTATTTCTCAGAGGAATCCCTTCAGGATTTGGAGGACTGGGGCAGGGGTTTATTTCTCAAACAAGCTGGGTGGCTAGATTTTGAGCTCTTTAGATAAAAAATATCTGTAAAATTCTAAGACAGGAAAATAGAAAATTTGCCTCTCTTGACAGGTATCACAAAAGGAAAAAGTAAAGAGCTTTGCTTTTGTTAAAAAAAAAAAGCTCCGTGACTATCATCATACTTCATATTTCAGTGTCCATAAATCATAGCTATGTTCAGCAAGTTCACAAAGTAACAGCCATCTGCATCCCTACTTGGCTGCTATCATGCCTAAAATGCTGACAGAGCCATGGCAGCAGTGACCACACACAGACTCCAGAATCTATTAAGGCAAGTTTTAACAGCTACTGAATACTCTTAGAAGAGTAACTTTTTTTTTTCTTTTTAAATATATGAGTACTTACACGGCAGCACAACAGAAATATCTGCCTAAGATTTTAAATTTAATCTTGAAAATTTAAGAAAAATCTCGCAAGTAAATACCATAGCACAGACTGCGTTATCAGAGGCTCCTTACTCAGTAAGGACAAATACATACAACCTAAGTGTTGCTTTAGTTCTTCTATTGCCTCTGTTTCTTCCTCCAAAACGTTTTATACAAAAGTTATACCCTATTGCTATTCCCATCCTAATTCCATGCAAGTGCATGTGAAAAGAGAGGCGGAAAGGACTTTTTTGTTAGCATATTAGCAAGAAGAAAAAGAAAATAAATTACTCTAAACAATGGACATGCAATAAAATGTTATTTATTTTTGCCTCAAAACAATTTTTAATTTTTATTCAGATTTGCTGAGCTGCCTAATAATAGCAAAGCAGCTGAAGTCCCTACACAGCTCAAAACAGTCAGCCTTGAAAGGCTTACTTTGATTTGTAGGAATTTACCTGCTTTTGTGCCCTGGTTGGATAAGGGCATCTAAACAGGCTGACAAGGAGTTACAGAAAGCGTCAGGGGAAAAAAAGCATCTGTCAGGGGTTCAGTGTGTAGGAGTAACATAATTAATTTTATCAGTCTTTCAGGCCTATTCCAAGCATCAGTTAACACCCACTCCTCCCTCTGATGAACCATTCCTCTGTACAGACACTTGACTGCAAACACAAATGTGTGACTAAATCATCAATGGCCACAGACAGCTTTTAAGTATCTCCAAGGATGGTGACTCCACCACCTCTC
Organism: Athene cunicularia; assembly: GCF_003259725.1. Taxonomy (NCBI): domain Eukaryota; kingdom Metazoa; phylum Chordata; class Aves; order Strigiformes; family Strigidae; genus Athene; species Athene cunicularia. Next base: position 122,624,408 of record NW_020799095.1, read on the forward strand.
TGGGCAACCAGTGCCAGTGCTCGGTCACCCTCACAGTGAAAAAGTGTTTCTTGATGTTCAGAGGGAACTTTCTGTGTTTCAGTTTGTGGCCAGTGCCTCCGGTCTTGTGACTGGGCACCACTCAAAAGAGCCCAGCTCTGTCTTTCTACACACTGATGAAATCCTGCCGGAGCCTTCTCTTCTCCAGGCTGAACAGTCCCAGCTCTCTCAGCCTTTCCTCCCTGGAGAGATGCTTCTGCCCCTTCAACATCTTAGGGTCACTTCACTGGACTGTCTCTTGAACTGGGGAGCCCAAAACTGGACCCAGCATTCCAGGTGTGGCCTCATCAGTGCTGAGTGGAGGGCAGGATCACCACCCTCCACCTGCTGCCAATGCTTTGTCTAAAGCAGCCCAGGACACCATTCACCTTGTCAGAAGGACACACTGCTGGCTCATGTTCAACTTGATGTCCACCAGTACCCCTAGGACCTTTTCTGCCAAACTGCTTTCCAGACAGGTGGCCCCAGCATGTACTGGTGCATGGGGCTGTACTTCCCCTGGGGAATGTCTGTACTTTTCTTTGTTGAACTTCATGTGGTTCCTGTCAGCCAGTTTCTCCAGGCTGTCGAGGTCCCACTGGATGGTAGCACAACCACCCTGTATAACAACTCCTCTGAGTTTTGTAAACCACACAAACTAGCTGAAGGTACACTCTGTCCTATCACTGAAGTCAATAATGAAGATGTTAAACAGAAATGGACCCAGTACTGACCCCTGGGGTACACTGCTAGTTACTGGCCTCCAGCCTGAGCAGTCTTAGTTTTACGTAGCAGACTGAGAAGAATTATCAATTAAATAATTCTGTACAACATCTCTAGCTTTGCTAATACTAACAGCTTTATCATACCTTTCTGACATTTAGTGTCTTAAAGTCCTGGTTCTTGCAGTTATACTGTTACACAAGAAGCTCAAATATACAACAAGGCTCAATTGCCTTGCTCAAAATTAAATTTGATTTAATTAAAATTTCTATTCTGTCAAGTTTGGGGTTTTTTTTTAAAAAAAAAAGTGATGTGAACCCAAAGACTAAAGAACCCCAAAAGAAATAAAACAGAAAATAAAAAAACTTGAGTATCATGACTTGTGGGAGGCCTGACTCACACCTCCTGAACAGCTCAAGGTTGATATGTTACTTGCAGAGTATTTCCCTAGCTGCATTAATTCCCTTCTCAGACTCGTTTACTGAAACTATTCCAAAGGGATGAACAATTACCACTCTATGGTTATATGATAGCATTAATTTTCCTGGGTAAGATCTATGGTATATGAAGGCTTATAATTCACATTTGGTCCAAACCATCATTAATTCAATTTCTCAACCTAGAAACTAAATAGCTTCTGTCTTTGGGCAAGTCTACACCTCTCAGTGGATTGCTGTGCAGGGCCCATGAGCTGGCTCCCAAACTGAAATCAAAGGCCACATCAGCACAGCACAGCAGCTCAACTCATTATGCTAAGAGGGTTTAGCACAGTTACACCCAACCTACTAAAGCAGTTATACTGCTTCGGTAACCTGTTTTTTCATCTAGCCCTTACCGCTGTTACAGGAACAGGTCAAACTGACCCAACTTTAAGCCAGGAACATCTGCACCTTGCTCTGTGGTCTAGTAAAGTACAGGTCCCTCTACCCCTGAAAAGTACCATATGCTTATATCACCGGTATGTTTCTGTCTCATCCACTGTCAGCAAGTCATTGGTCAGTGAAACATGTTGGGGAGCATTACAGTTTTCGCTAAAATTCACCATCTTCTGCATCTGAAATGGCTGAGATTCCTTGAGCCCTGCCTAGCTATTGAGGTAATTAATCATACTTTACTAGAGTACTTAAGTGAGAGAACTCCTACCTGCATGCAAACAGCAAGGCTTTCTCAAAGTGTGGGGGGAAAAAAAAGAATTTCCAAATATGCTGCATACAAAGATTCAAGTAATTTATTCTCGTTAATTTCAAAACAAAATACTGGAAATAGTTTTAATTCTTCTGCCAAGTCATGAGTTTATAATTCTACTTTATATAGTTCTTGACAGTCAATACCTAGATTAGGGGAAAAGAGAGAATTGAACTACCTCATCTTCTATAGACAATATTCATGTCTTCCAATGCAATAGTAAGTTTCCCAAGCCTTTTTTTCCTATCGTGTATGTGTGCACGTCCACATATGAGAAAAAGTGTGGCTTAAAGAGTATTTACAGACTTTGACACCGCCAAAAAAGCTCCAGGCCACCTATGGACTGCTTTGTTCTCCCAAGATGTTTTATACAGCTTATTCCATCTCCTATTTATCATGATGCACTGGGAAGACAGAGCTGGCACAATGTTTTCACCAGTAAATGCTACTAGTTTTGTGGGGTTTTTTCCTCTAAAGACCAAATCCCATAACTCTCTGCTACTTTAAACTAATGACAGAAGTGAAAACAAAGATGAAACAGTGATTAGCAGGCTTGCAAGCAGTGCTGTGGCTGCAACCCATACCAAACACTACATACTCTGTATGAAATGCTGCACAGGGTACCTCATTAATATGGATTAATTGTACTTTTGATAACCAACACCTGTCCCATGGCATTATTACATTAACTAAACCCTAAAGTATCCGGAATGAAAAATTTACAGTATAATCCAAAAAATGTTTACAGGCTTTGGGCTCCAGGAACTCTGGAAGCACAGTCTTGTGTATTACAGAACCACACAAAGCCAACACCTCCATTTGTGGTTGAAAACAACCACTGAAGAACGATATACAGTGGGTGGCAAAAACAGTCACAATTGTAAAGTAACCAAGCAAATCATAAACTATGTCCATAGGGGATAAAAATGCTATAATTTCCAAAATGCATGATGCTATAAATAAGTTAGAGGTTATTTGCTGCAGTACACAGATTAAGTTTGCAATCACATGGCTATTCTGCATGCCTGTTTTTAAAAAAGAAGAGAGCTGAAATTGTTTGACAGCAGACAGACTGGCACCACATGCATTGTTTGGGCTCCGAGCAACTGTGAATTGCATTGCGCTATGAGGAAGCTTTGTAAAGGGAGTTCATGCCACCCCCTTGAATTTAGCCCTTGTGCTGATTTTGGCTGGGATAGAGTTAATTTTCTTCACAGTAGCTGATATCAGGCTATGTTCTGGATTTGTGCTGAAAACAGTGTTGATAACACAAGGATGTTTTCGTTACTGCTGAGCAATGCTCACACAGACCCAAGTCCTTTTCTGCTTCTCACCCTACCAGAGAGTAATCTGGGGATGCACAAGTTGGGAGGGGACACAGCCAGGACAGCTGACCCCAAATGACCAAAGGGACATCCCATACAATATTTGACATTGTGCTCAGCAATATAAATCTGGGGGAAGAAGGAGGAAGGGAGGATGTTTGGAGTAATGGCATTTTGTCTTCCCAAGCAACTATTACACATGATGGAGCCCTGCTGTCCTGGAGATGGCTGAACACCTGGCTGCTGATGGGAAGTGGTGAATGAGTTCCTTGTTTTGCTTTGCTTGAGTCTGCAGCTTTTGCTTTACCTATAAAACTGTCTTTATCTCAATCCACGAATTTTCTCACTTTTACCCTTCCAATTCTCTCCCACATCCCACCGAGTGGGGTTGAGCAAAGCGGCTGTGTGAGCCTTAGTTGCCAGCTGGGGTTAAACCACAACAGCTCTCTTCAATATAAACACTAAGGCTCCCTTTTTAAGTTGCAATGGTGGTATGTGGGAACAGGACAACAAGATCAGTCCTGCTTACCATTTCTCACAGGAATTTGGGCAAAGTTTGAGACCAAAGGCTGACCAGAGTGCCAAAATCCAAGTTTGCTGATGACTAGTGCAAACCACCTTGGTCCTCAGAGAATTTCAACATAACATTCTGGTAATTTTAATCACAGCAGGAGACTGGTTTTCACAGTGTGGAGACTGGCTGTCTGGTTGTTTTCCATAAAACATACAAACTGGAAGAGATTCAGGAAAGTGTGTGTGCACACTTTGGTTTATACTTCAGCAAATTTGACCAGGTCATAATTATTCAACAATTCAAAAATAATGTGGTCTAAGTTCATCTTTCAAAATGCAGAGGAATTTTGCCCTCCAATGAGTAGGTGCTTACCTGATAGGCAGGACAACTTGGAAGCTAAGGAGGGTGAGGAAGGAGCATGAAAGTACAAAGATTGCTTTGATTTCAGATAGCTATTTAGTATTACAAACGTATTAGTCAGCAACATGGCACTGATGAATGTAAACCATTTGAAGTTATAGGCACAAAGGAAATCATTGTCATATAAACTTACCAAATTCTCCCAGGTGGCTTACTAACGCGACCACTATTTTTTTTTTTCTGATCAGCAAGAAATACTTTCCAAACAAAACAAAATCAGAGCTGATGACAAAGGAATTGAGCAAATTTTGTGTGAAAGGCCAGGTGAGTGTTCATGTTGACTAAGTAAGATTATGTTAATAGGTATTTTAGTAAGTTTTGCAATTTCCACCTTAATTATGTATAAATGAGCAAAAATTATTTACAAAACCTTCCAAACGCATTATTAGAAAGGACATATCATATACTGCTGCAATATAGCCACATCTAAAACATGGTGACTACCTAAAAACATACAACAAAAGCAGAAGTTCTAACAATTCAGTGGCAGTAACACTGGTAAAAAGGTGAGTAATAATATGGAAGATAAAAAGGCTTACTAACACATAATACTGAATAGATATAATAATACTAAACTGTAATTAATTATAAATGTAACTACATTATGTTTGTATTTTTATGTATTCGCAATCAGTACTGGAAAAAAGAATACAAAGAGTAGGCCTGGAAAGAGTGCAAATAGTTAGTAACAGAGGACATGAGATGAGCGAGGCAACAGCAGCAAAAGATGACGAAAGGAAGGAATGTAATGTATTCCCTGTAAGAGACTGGTTACACATTTTCTCCATCTTGTTATCAGAGCTTGTCTAGAGTGTGGTTACTACTAGAAAGACTTGTGAGAAAAAGACTATCTGTTGGGAATAAAAACTACAACAGAAGGGAAGCAGCACAGGAAGAAACCACCTATTTAATGCTCATGAGCTAACAGCAACAATTTGAACACATAAATAGAATGGAAAATGCTGCTAGTATAGTTACTGGGTTCATTCTCCTCACTTACCAAAAGTGGGAGTTCAAAAAATTTTCCTCAGCAGACCTTGAGCCTTTTCTAAGCAAGACTACACCACAGAAACCAAACGCAATTTTACACACTGACCCAGCATGGTGTAAATTCTATCAGTTACTTCAACATGCATTAATAATTTTTTTTAAAAAGTACAAAATTTCTATAGGTTTTCAGTCTCTTTCATGTGACCTGTTTTTTCTACACCTGCATGATTTTTAACACTGTATTTCCAAAAGCATCATTTATTGCATCACTTGTACTGCTGGTTAGCAATTTCTTTCTTTACCCTGGAGAATTACACATTAGAGATAGATGCTATTTTGCTGGCAACAAACAGTGAAAAGGAAGTAGACCAGTGTAAAAACAAACATGTAAAACAAAAATCTGCATTAATGCAGCAAGTTTTTTTTTTTTTTTTTTTTTTTTTAGCAGTAATAGTTCCAACAGAAGTTTGGCATAAAAGCTGTAGGATGTGCCAGGCTGCCAGAACAGCACCACTCCAGTCAGCAGCAGTACAGGATAGGGAAGAAATACTTATTATAAAGAAAACATCTTTAAGTCTCTCCACTGACACCAGATCTGTATCCTAGAGGTGACCCACACTGCTGGTCAAGAGACTTTGCTCCCATTTAGTCACAGACACCACGTTAACCCTGAATTTGATGCTTGTGATTCCTCTGGCAAAGGAAGAGCAAAGGCCCCAGGGAAGGGAGCATAGAGCTGGGTCTCTTATTGGGCCAGCCTCCTGCCAGTTGTCTGGTCTTTATTTAATTTTAAAGGAAATAGTTAGAAAGGTTATGTCTTTAACATCAACTCTTTAAACCTTTGCACAGTAATCTCGCACCATTATATACACAACAGTCAGGGAAACGAGAGTTCAGCAAGCAAAGGGTGGATGTACCACACATTGACATCTTCCATTGTGCAAGTATCTTTGCCACACACTTCGAGGTGGAAGTTACTTACTAGGTGCTTCGTGTGAGGTAGCTCATTCTGGCTGAAAGATGCACTAATTGTTCAAGAAACATATTCGCATGGCATTAAAAATGGAGTAGTTAACTCAAAACCCACCCTGTAGCTTAATGCACAGTGACTTTGTTTACTACACAAACTGGAACTAAACCAAATGGTGTCTTACTGAAATCCTCCCCCCTGCAGAGGACCTCTGTTTTTTATTCAAAAATTTATTTTAAATAGTTTCACCTATCACTATTAACTTAAGACTGTCTTAATAAAATGAATATGCTAGAAAACAGCCAGCCTTATTCACATTACCTAGTCTAAAAAGATACATTATTTTTAATTGGATTCCATTCTGCCCGTATCTGTATTTTAAAAATAGAACAAAAAGAGAAGAATTTAAAATGTTTCCCAAATAAAATTTACCCTGGCAACCATTCAAACAGCATAAATATTTTGATACAATTTACAGGAACAGCATTAAGTAGTATTTTATGATGCTCATTAAGCTGTCATGTTCTAAATCACAACCGGCATCAAATGATTTCTTCCCTTCTCTACTATTTAAGTTTGGCAAATATGCACTGTATAAAAGGTGTCAAGTAAAATCGCCACAGGATATACTGGAAATCCCTACACCAGCTGCATACTCAAACATAAAGGAAGTGTCTTTCTGATCCTACAGCCTGATAATACTGGAGTTGCTGGAGGGTTCCAGCAGTCTTTGAAAATAAAGCTTCATTACACTGGCATGGAGAGGTGTAGTTTAATCCTCTTTGGAAGCTGGTCCCGCAATCCTGCATTTTAGAAAACTGCTGAAAGCAATTGCACTTTTGATGGGAACTGGTCATTAACAGTACAGGTGCAGACCATGCAACAGGCAGTTTCAGCACAAACCCCTTCCCACATTTTCTGGCTCTTAAGATTCCATCTGATAATGGCAGAAGCAGGTTGTAACAGCACCTTTTTGCCATGGATTAAGTTGTTGCTCATTTGGAGATCTAAGACAGATACTTTCCTCTTTAGGACTTCACTACTTCTGCACGTTAAAAAAAGGCAAAAAAAAAAAAAATACACCACTTGCTTTCTATAGTCGAAAAGTTACTTCAGCCTTACCTTCCTATACACCCTTTCTCATTTGTATAAACTCCGGATGCTTTACAGAAGCATCATGTTGTTGGCATAAAACACAAATTTAATAAAGCATTTAAGTCAAAGAGTATCAAGAAACATGTTTTTACTAATTACAGTATATATTAAATAAGTACAGCACATATTTAATAAGACCTTGAAATCATAATGGTAATAAATACTCCTGTCACATCAAATAACAAAATGCTGTTGATATTTATAACCAAATACATCCCTGCCTGACCCCAGTGAGATTTTACTAACAATATCTTTGATCTCTAACTAAAGCGATGCATGCTTCCAATTGGAATACCATCAATGCTGATAATGAAATATATTTTTTGCAATCCTATGCAACAGCTTTCCCAAAGACGATAAGAAAACGGAAAAAATTGGCAAAAAACAAAAGAAAATAGGTAGCACGTTCTTTAAATGTTTAGTCAATTTAAATTTTGTATCATTACTGTTCTAAGGTTTCTTTTATTAATAGATTGTGGTGGTCTGTTTTTTTTAAAGATTGAAGTTCACTTTAGAAAAACTGATGAAAAAAATGTATCTATGTAGCTAATACAAATTTTCAAAGGGACTTGTAGTTGCTCTTTTATTCAAGACAATCTTGAGGGTGGAATCCTTTCATACAGCCACATGGTGGTAACACTGTGGGGTCTTTCACTTGGACATCCCAACAAATCACAACTGTTAGGATCAGGACTGACTGAGTAGTTTAAGAGAACAAGCTTTACAGACAAGAACCTCTTATAGGATTTTTGTTTATTTTCAAGGAACTTCCAGCATTTTCAAAGAGCAAAGGATAAGAAAAAGAAGACTGTATTATAGTATCATGAAAATAGCTTAGTTCTGGTGAAAAAAAAAAGCCAGATGACTAAGGAAATATCCAGAGCACAAGTCCTTATGGAGACACCTCCTTACACAAATGGCAAGAGAGGGTTTTTTCCTTTAAAGATGCTAAACTAGTATTTTGGAGGATTTGCTAAATACTTGAAAAGACAATACAAGTAAAACCAAAGATCAGCATCAAAATACAGGTACCAGAAGAGCCATTCTCTCAAAACTGACTTTATAAAAAACGATATCATGAATTTCTGTGTCTGAAGATTAAATCTGGTTCTTCTGTTCTGAACTGGTGGCCTTCAAGAAATCATCCATTATATGTAAATTAAAATGCCCATTCTTCTTGGCACAAACAACAAATGTTTTACCAAAAAAAAACAGTAAACAGTTTTACTGACTACATGCACATACAATATGGTTATAGTCACTTTTGTCAGCAAATGAACCAACAGAAATAACACTAACAAAGTCTTACTGCAGTGACCAGAGTAAGCTGGTACAGATCTAAATAGACACTAGAAACTCCATCCAGCTTCTTTCAAGCTTTAGAAGCGACACTAACACTAGTTTGACCTTTATTCTGGTGACCAAAAGCAGTTACTACCTTCCAAAGAAAAGTCAGCATCCATCAAAAGACTAAGCCTTCACACTTACTAAGAGGCTAGAGTAGGAAAAGATATTTGTTTTGATAAGGTAAACTTTATACATAAGTATCTGTTGTCTTTACAATGCAAGCAGACCAAAACAATTGTACAAGCAAAGGTGTAAGTCTTCCCACTACTTTTTAAAATGCAGGGAGACCCAGATTGAGCAGCACCTAAATGCTATTGGTGAAATAAACTTGGAAAACTATCTTACCTAACTGTGTATTTTTGATTCCACAAGTACTTTGCAAATTTTGTATTACAAATCCCAGTTAGAAATTAACTGGTACAACTATGCTATATGACACAGCACAATATCACAAGCTACAAGTTAAACAACAAAACAAAAGATTGCCTGTGACTGCACTTTTTTTTTGTAAATCCAGTAAGCTTTAGAAATTCCAATTCCAGAAACACAATGAATAGGAAAAAGAGGGCAAGATTTATTTGAATTATTTAATTTCTTATACAAATATTTTTATTTAGAGTATTAAGTCCACATAGCATTTAAACACTTAAGAAAGAGACAAATTCAGGTTCCTGAACTGAATTGAAAGTGGATTTGAACCAGTCACCTCCACCTCAAATGAATGCTCTAAGTCCATTAGAGATAATCAACACTACTACTTCCACTGACACTACATCCTCAGTGTTGTAAATGCTGTCTGTATCATTTTGTGAACTACCATTTTTAGTTCCAAATTTTACTTCATTAAAAATGCCCCAGCTCTTCATTTCCCTCTCTCCACTCCCACTCAAAAGCAGCAAGAGGGAAGTATAAACAAGCCTTACAGGGATCTGCTTGTTTTTATCATTGTAGCAGGCAGCCAAAAATATAACTGCCCTAGATCTTCTCAGCCCCAGGCTTATGCTCCCAGCATTCAATGGACAACTGCGTCTGAAGCCTCTGCTCCAACAATGGTTTCCTTGGGCCTCATTTTTCCCTGTACCATGCAATGTGCACCAGAAGAAAACACATACAGCATTAGGAAAAAGATGAGAGCAGGGAAGGAGTGGACAGACACTTGACTGCCTGTGAACTTTTTTAGGAAGATGGATTTCATTACTTTCCTGAAATCTGTCTTGCCACCCAAGTATTCCAGAGCACCATGACAAAATGAGATGCTAACACCACACAAGGAAACAGCAAGTGGTGGGCTCAGCATCCACAAGGTGAATGAACCCTTAGGGATTTGAAGACAATGCATGAAGTTGTGGCTCCCCAAACCTGGGAGGAAGCGTGCAAGCAAACATGGGACAAGATAAAGGGGGCTACACTGGAAGCAAGGAAAGGGCATGAGTGCATGGAGCCCTGCTATGAACTATGCAAGGAGACAGCTGAAAGCTATAGGCTGGAATCAGAGAGGAAACCAACAAAGACAGTGTCACTGTGGATGTCTGCTATGGGCTGCCTGATCAGGAAGAGGGAGTGGATGGAGCCTCAGACAACCAGAAGCCACCTCATGATTGCAGGCCTTGATTCTCACAGGGGACTTCAAATGTCTTGATGTCTGCTCAAACAGAAATAAACATGGAAGGGAGCAAGCAATCTACAGTGAGTGCCCTGAGGACATTTTTTGGCCAGAGGTACAGACAGCCCAACAAAGGCAGGTCTTCTGTTGGACACATTACAGGCAGGAAAGAAGTATTTGGGAACATGATAGCTGATGGCAGCCTCAGCTGCAGTGACCACCAATGACAGAGCTTAAACACTGAAGGAAAGTGAGAAAGCTAAATGGCAGATGAGAGATCTGGGCCTCAGGACCATAGACTTTTGTTTATTCAAGCTGTCCTGACACAGGAAGATGACTGGAAAAGGCCATGGATCTGTAAGGAAAACTCCTCAGTGCTCTGGAAGGGTCTTCCCCAATGTGCAAAAAATGGAGCAGGTCTGGCAGAAGGCTAGCTCAGCTGAACAGGGAGCTTCAGACTGAACTCTACCACAAAACCAAAATGAATGGTCATGGATTGAGATGAATATGGAAACACTCCTCAGGCATGCAAGGACTCATCTCAATTCAGAATTAGTACAAAATGCAAAGAGTGACAAGAGCTTTACCACTACAGCAGCAGCAAAAGACTAAGAAAACCTTTGCCTGCTGCCAAATGTGACAGGCACAAAGGATTCCCTTCATCATGGGCCAATCATATTTGCTTTGAAAGTCATAGACCTGTCAATAAAAGGAAGTTGAGTATACAAATGTTCTGATAAAATACCATCACAAACGTGCACACAAACATGTGATTATTTCTGTTAAATCTTTTTTTTTTTTTTTTTAAATCAACTGTTTCAGAACTCTATCACAGGAATCATTATTTATTTTTTTAGACACAGTGATCTTGCACATTAACAAGTATGCTCCCCTCCTCTCTCAAGGAAAAGAAAAAAAGAGATGGACTAAAATATTCTGATGTAATGAAATCAAAAACATGGTATTTTGCCTACATATTAAAAACTGTTAAAGCAACCTTGAGATACCTTTGAATTATACATAATCATAAGGTGCTAAAGCAGTTTAGGAAGCTTATAAACGCTTTTTTCACTTGAATTCGTTGCTTCCCTTTCTTTTAGCTCTAACTACTACATTCCCCAGCACAACTGTTCTAGTTCAGGACACCTTGCAACCAAAATCTATATAAAATCTTCTTCTACAACATAAAATATTTGACCATATTAGCACTGATCATGTATTATGACCAGTATTATCACAAATAATGTATAAACTCTCCAGTACATCACCTCATGTATGTATATTTAGGATAGATATTTCCTAAGGGCCTTACAATTTACATGGGATTAAAGTTCCACATTCACAGAACTCCCAAGTATTACAATAAACAATGCTTGTTTTAACAGCTGAGATGATAACTATTTACCCTTCATCAGTGACAAAACACCAGTAACTTCCTTTGGTTGTCATAAGTTGGAATAATGTAGATAACAATAACACAAACTTGCAAAGGAATATTCATTCAAGACAATGATGTCTGAGCTATGCAAATCTCTTTGTGATCATACTTTCATTCTGCACAATACAGTTTAAACCACAAAATTAATACGAACTATACAAGCTCAGACCAGGAGATGGTCAAGTTCCATTAGCTAACCATTTCAGCACATTGTTCACATATATTAATTGCTTACCATAAGTTTATTACTTACTTTCCATCTACTTCTGGTCTTCTGCACACACAGTGAAACTTGCCACCAAAATCTATATAAAGATCATCATCTACAACATGGAATATTTGACCAATGGCAATTTTATCTTTGGCAGGTCCCATCTGAATTAAAGGAGAGCGTCTCAACATGGATGCAAAGGATTCCGATTTCTTTGAAGGATCCTACAGATAAATAAATTTAAAAAAAAAATAAAAATCACAAAACATACTATCTGAAGGCAGAATTAAATTAAACTTGTAACATACAAAAATAAACATATCATGTGTCCAGAGCATTTTTAGTAAGACTTCTAAGGAGACAACTAGTACATTTCTCCAACCCCAAGCATTTTACACATTAAAGGTAAGCTTTTACTAATTCAGTCATACAAAAGCGTAACACTTTGCATCTCCTGAAAACATCTGCCAGTTCTACTATTGGTTAGATTTAAGCTGATTTAAAAACCCATTCCCAATATTAGGAGATATTCCTGAAAAGAACATCTCTCATCTCTTTGTCACCTCCTTGGTGAAAACCAAAACAGAATTAATACCCTCCCAACTCAAACCATTCTAAGATTCTATACCCTGCAGCTATTCATGCAGATATTTAATAATAAAAAATATTTAAATCTTTACTTTAAAGAACAAAATCTTTTTCCCAAAGCAGCAGAAGTATGAAGAATGCACAGGACTGATCTAACATATTAAAAAAATTTGAACCATCACTGCTCTAATTTATCACTCTACAATATCAAAGTAAATATTTTAATTCAGTAACTAAACAAACAAAATGCCAGCACCTTCTCATAAAGCTCTGGGAAAATGGGAGACAAAAATACTCCTGCTCTTCATGAAGACATCTGTTCTGTGATCTCAGAAGGCTATTACAGGCTTTCCATCATATGCTAGGTGAAAATGTCCAGCTATATCAAAAACTCATTCTCACATAACTTTCCCTGATACACTAAATTTGACCACTTTTTAAGATTACTGCCTTTGAAATACAATTAGTAAGAAAAGCCTTTTTGCCAATAACAAATGAAAGGGGAGATGCTTTTTGGAAGCAATATATACCTGAAATCTTAAAAGGGAATGTAAGGAAATATTAATTTCACCTGCATTTAGCAGTAATTAACTGATACAATAATTACTTCACACAAGATTTCAGACTATTTTCAAGCCAGCAGAAGAACTAAACAGAACAAAATAATCAAGCAGTTAAAGGTTTAGAGATCTGTTGGCTTCAGCAACACCTTGACTACTTCAAGTGGATGCTAAAAATCCATCTATATTTTATATGAACACAGAATAATGCCATCATTTTCCACTTGTTCATTTGGAAACATTTATTCTTGGAGAAGTCAAGACAAGAGACAGTTTTGAATTCCAGCTCTGCTGGAAGGCACAAACAGCATGGGTTGTTCTGACATGACATAGCCTCGGGAATTATAAACTAGAGATCTGACACCTGGTAAATTTACAGCTTCAGAAACAGGAACTGTGAAATGTAGCATCCCAAGGACAACAGCTGAACAACGTGCAACATGCACACACACCACAAAACGAAAGTGGCTGGTGATTGTAAACCAGAAACAGAGCGTAGGATTTTATACAGGAAAGCTAGTATCAGGTAAGTTCACAAACATAGAATTGTTTGAATTTCACAATGCAGTCAAAATTCAAGTACATGAAAATTAATTGCACAGGATGCATTTGTAAGTGTTTCGAGAATAAATGCAGAATAGTGGAAGCAATAAGAGGAAGTATTTAAGTGAGTTTTAGCATATGAATTGAGGGGGCAGCAGCAATCTAGGTGAAACTTTCAATCAATGTGTAAGTCATAAACTAACAGCAATTATTTCAAAATTAACATATCAAAATTACTCCATGTGGGCAGGAGATTATAAATCAAACCTCATATTGAAATGCCAAAACCTGTTTTAAGGGAAACTGATGTACAAAGTGCAAAATTCCATCGTCTTCCACTGATTCTCTCACTATGAACTCACTAGTTTGCAGAATCACCCAATTGCCTTGGAAGTCAACTGCTTGTCCATGTAAAGTGTAAAGTAACAAACATTTTTCCATCATCCTGTATGCTCACGTTGTTTTCAAAGATTATACATCTTATCTTAGTTATACCTTGTCACTCAACACCAAGTTACAGCAGTCAAATACAACAAAACTCCACAGTCAACTACTCTATCCGCTAAGTTGATCGTTCAGTTCCCAACTTCACTATTACCCCATTCCCCCACCCTTCACTGCTGACCTAACTCGATTTGTCTGAGAAAGATGATGTCCATGAAAACAATCAGAAAGTGATAGTAGTAACATGCACAGCAGAGGATTTCCAGGAGACATTCAGTCTCTCAGATGGGAGCAGCTGAGTGCTACAAACAAAAACGACTTTCCCAAGTAAGAATTAGCATTATCAAGGCAGGATGCCTGCGGGGACACATAATGTAAATACAGAAGGGAAGCATATACAATACTGAAGAGACAGACACAAGCACAGTATCATCAAGTGGCAGAGATGCTGGCTTTTCAGAATTGGATGTTTAGAAATAGATCCTTCTTCCAAACACTTTACCTGCTCCATCTATGAGATTGAATATCTGACAAAAGTCTTTCTGGGGTCCTCCAGAAATTCTGTTAATTCTTCCTAATTTAGAACACAGACCTGTGAGCATTTAAACCAATAAAGCTGGCACTGCCATGCCTCATCCTGCCCTCTTACTCCCTCCCAGAAAGAACTCCTGTCCTCTTATGCCACCACTGAAACTTGTCCTAACCTGGAATAAACCTGTTTCAGGAATGTAAGAAACAAAAGCTATTTCCTTTCTTGTAAGGACAGCTTTCTGTGGTCTAGTTTCCAAACTAAATCACCAAGTGACCAAGTGAGTATCAGGATGAACAAACATGAGAGTGCCCACAGACAAGGGCAAAGGTAAGAATACGGCCGCAAATCATAAACTCAGAATGATATGCACTACTATCATTTCATCCCAGAATATTTTCAGTCATCCTTCATAGCAAGGCAAACTAAAAAGAAAACTGGTCTAGGAAAAAAACAAACAAAACCACCAAAACAAGCGAAAAAAACCCCACCAAACCCCAAAGAAAGGTTGATGTAATCATTTGTAGGCTAATGTATATATACTCCACAGCTAAGTTCAGGTCTCAGGGAAGGAGGAGCTTTGTTTTTCATATTTCAACAGGATGCGAGGAGGTCCACCTATGCTTTGAATTAATTCAAAGAATGATAATGGAATCAGACAGTACACTAGATGATTCATTTCCAACAACTTTTCTTATATGTAGATCATCTGGAAAAAGCCTCAGCTAGTATAGAGAATAAAGAGAACTTCTGACTGTGGTTTGAAGGAGATATTCCTAAATTATCTGGAAAGATGGCATTAGTAATGGCCATTGAACACACTGAGCAACACCAAGCTTTTTTTAAGCAATAATACAATTCACAGTTAAGTTCCTTCATGTCCTGACAATTATACTCATTAAGTGGCAACCACCTCATTCTTGTTGCCTTCATAGCATGGCACACAAAGTAGGCTCTCTACCCTAAAAAAACTTGTTGCTTGTGAAATTTTTATCTCCACATCATAAGATGGGTACAGTAACATTCTATAAATTTCCTGGTTTTATGATCTAAAAATGGTCCATTCTGGTTAATAATATCCCTCTCTATCTCCCTGGCAGGAAAAAATACAGATACAAAATTCTCCCATGTGCAAACTTGCCTGAGAAATAATCACTGTACAAGATGCAGGTGCTATCTTGACACACTGACAGATGTGCTCATTCCTTATTAGAACAGAGATTAAACTCACTAAGATATAGATGCTAAGGTACAAAGAAATCCTTGGCCATTTTTCACTGTGAAGTTTTCCAAGAAATCACCGGTAATCTGTTTGAATTCTATCCCAGGTCTACAAGTCTGCAGCAATCTCCATTCTGCTTCCTGGAGAGGAACTTCTCAAGAGCACAAATACGTAACTTACGTATATGAGAATCCTCAAGAGATTGGTTACAGCCATCATGGATTCTTTTGTGGACAGTCTAGAAACAGTGAGCTAAAATACAGTATTTTCTCAAGTTTCCTGCATAACCTAAAGGAGATCTCATTAAACAATAATTTATCTCAAGTGTTTAAAAAAGATTTAATGACATTTTGAGTACTTCTCTCCATGATTTCTAAATCTCCTTAACTGGATTCCCCACAGTAGCAGTGCAGAAAAACAGTAAAACTTTAAGATAACATGGCAATATATTTTAATAAGCATTCTATACTTTTCTGATTCTCAAGGAGTGTTGGTTGTCCAGCTGTGATAGATAACAACATGTCAAGTTGCAAAAATTGGAGAATATTACAAAACCCAGAAGCACCAAGGGCACATTATTTTCAAGTACTTTAAATATAAAGGCTTTTTTTCTCCTCCCCCTTCAATACCTAACCTATTTGGTTTTCCTTCTAATTTCTAGGTTTTAAAGTTTTTCACAAATATTTGATTGTCTTTTACTTCTGTGCACATAGTTCAATTAAAAACAGTAGCTCTTTCAACAACAGATACTCTGCAAGATTAAGCAGAGAGTGGAAAAAGTCTTAGATTTAAACCCCAGACAGATCCATAGGAAAGAAGCAACCCCAATGGAGGAATGTAACATACTCCTTCTGCAGCAAAGCCTATGATTATACAGGCAGGGTGGTCCTGTCCCACCCACTGAGCAGTATGTCTTTAAACCCTAGCTACATGTTTTATGTTTGCTTGCAAAGGCAAGTAGGATGCATGTTGGAATGTGAGAGATATGGATGTAACATGGAAAAGTGAGATGGGAGATTGGTAATCTGACTGCGACAATTAAGGGGTGAATGACGTATTAACATCAAGCAGCATGCAAAGAATTCAACCCTCTGTAACTATCAAATTGGTTTTCCTCAGCGCTGTCATTCACAGCCAGAAAGATTTTTCTGTCCAAAGTTAATTGCACAAAACAACAAAATGGGAAAACTGATTTGCACTAACAAGTTAGTATGATGTCACAAGAGCTAAAGATCCAACAAGCCAGCTTGCAGATATCCAAAACTTGACTGGAAAAGGCTCTTATCAACCTGAACCAAGTTTGTCCTGCTTGGAGCAAGGGGTCTGAACAGATGACCTCCTGAGATCACTTTCAACAGGTATTATTTTATTTAGGAAAGAGAGAAGACTGAGCCTGCTATAAAGAATATTAAAACAAAACCCAATACTTTGAGCTACTCTGTGACTAAGTATATTTGATAAGGCACTTATTTCAATGAGCAACCTAAAAAAAATTCACTACTAGCCCATCAGGCCTTAATTTTCCACACCTTGTAACTATTAGAAGTGTCTACTGTTGCTTAGATATAAACCTAAACCTCGGGAATCTTTTTAAAAGTCATTGTAGGCATTACTAAGGTAACAGGTCATAGTGATTCACGCAGGCTCAGGAGGAGCACAGAGAGGACTGATATCTGACTACAGTGACCAAAATTCCAACACACAGGCATACAAGCAATTAAGCTAGAAGTATTTTCTCTGGGTGCTGCCTTCTTTCTATTTATTAAACTATTCGGTCTAACATGACTCTTTATTGAGAAGTTCAGTATATCTTATTCCAGTCTCAGAATATAATCACTCAAATTTTAGGCCTCATGTCTTTAACTCATCTCAGAGATGTACAGCTCTCAGTCTCCACCAAATAAGTTCAAGTATGTCCTCTACTTCTAACTTTGAACACCTTCACAACTTTGTGCCTAGCAGTAATCAGTAATTTTAGAGCTTTCTCAAAGCAAAAGCTCTGCTTCCTGTATGAGTAGAAAAGAAAAATTTGGGGAAAAAGAAAAAAAAAATTAAGAGCTGACACTAACATTTATTACTCATTTACTCTAAAATACTGTCAACCTCTACTAAGTACCTAATCTAGACCTCTTAAAAAACAACCCAATCTTGCATCTTCAGGCTCATTCCACCATACAGCTATTATCTACCAAGACAGCATTCCCACTAAACCTGCAGAGCCCTCCAAATCTCCTGCAGTCAGACTTTTTGTCCCCTCTTCTAAAGTAGCTCTGCACTGGGCAAAACACCCCTCGCTGCCCACCTTGGGTTTCTACCACTCACATCTCTACCCAAAGGACAGGCTGACACAGAATTGTTCTTCTTCCTTCCAATGTTTTAAATCCTGCCCCACAGTTTACAAACATCACAAGATGCCAAAAACACCATCAGTAATCGTCTCAATATATAGCACTAACATAGTATTATGCATCCTAATCCTTTGCAGAAGACTTGTGCCTACCATTATTTTTTCAGACAACACAAGCTATAGCTCTGCAGGCCAGGGGTTCACCTACTTATTTGTTATCAACAGATATGTAAACAATAAAAAAACCCAAAATCTGACAAATACTTGTCATATACAGTACATGATTTGCTTATATTTTTAATACCGGGAGAAATGAGAAGTCCAAGATGAAATATGACTCTGGAGCATCATTTGGGCTTTCATGTGAATAGTAATACAAAGACACATCATCTCTTCAGTACAACACACACCTCCTCTTCTCCATCTCCATTCTATCATTCGAAAAAGAGACATTTCCCAAAAATATTAAATTACTTGTTAACCTCTTATTTGCAAACAGCATTTGTCTCAAGTAGTATTAAACAGGACAATATGCAAACCGCTAGCTAATATAGATATCAAGAATACATGCCATACATACCAGCTTGGCTCCAGTAACTAAAAGATGTACAAGGCTATTTTAGGCTTTTTTTGAAGGCTAATGTTTAATTCTGCTATATGTACCAAGGCAAATATTAAAATGCTGTTATCTGAAAAACCTAAATGTTTATGTATAAAGCAGACATGTGAAACTATGCACATAGTAGAAACTAGGAAGATTATTTTTTTACAGCTCTGCATAATTCAAACTAGGACACAACTTTTAGCTAATACACAAGTAATTAAATACAACTATCACAAAATTCACCTTCTAATGCTCATAAGTAACAGCAAAACATCATCCCAGTTACAGCACACAATTATAATCAAAGACAGCATGAACTCAGAATTTGTTCTTTTAAAGTCCACTGTCTGTTTTGCATTTTTCCCCACCAGAAAACAGCTCTTTTTCCTCCACAATTAGTGGCCTGAGGTTTTGTCCTATTAAAAAAATATCAACTGAAGTTCATACTGTTTCCCAACAGATTCAATTTACAACACAAATTGACGAGATCTTCCTGGTCTTTGTGGTCGCCCAGTTTCCTTTAAACAAGATACTTTTCCATTTTATCCCATACAAACAGATAAAAGTGAAGAACTAATATAAACTTCTGGCTAACAAAGGGTTTTGAAGATTAACTACAGTATAAAGCTGAAACAAAAGCAAGATTTGTGTTATTTAATAAAACCACTAAAGGAAAATAGTCCAAAGAGAAAGCATAAAAGGAGAATTCGTGATTCAAAGCAGAAATAAAAGCAGTGATTTAAGGAAAAATCTAAGATTAATGACTGCAAAGTCACAAAGGAAAGCTCTGAAAGCAGTCAAGAACAAACTAGAAGCTTCCCTGCTAGTAAGCAAGAAGATATTTATAAAAAGCTTCATATGAATCACTTCCTATGCAAATATTGCTGCAAGGCCAAATTCCTGTAAAGACAGCACTTGCACTCCAACTTACACTATGATGACCTGAATTCTTTGAGGGAATTATTTTAGTTGTAAGGATTCTAATATATTCTAATATTATTTAACATCTACAGGGCAGTAGAAGAAATATCAATATAATTAAAAATTCCATATTCACTGATTTAGCCCATCGCTAAGTAATGATTTGAATTGCACCTTCAATGGCAGCAAGCAAACCCCAAATTATTCAGTTTTGGAGTGAACATAAATACCCATCTTTTTAAAACAAGTTTGAAGAAAGCAGAAGAGGGGAGAAGAAAACAGAATCAATTTTTAATACAATATGGTACTACAAAAGCTGTACCCAAGAAGATCACAGTGAGCACTGAAAGCTCTTCCTCCAAAACTTTAAAATTTGGAGGGAAAAAACTCAGATTTTATGACTGGAAAAAGCAAAGGAAAACAGCTCTTTTTGTCTAGAAGAGGATGAAGGAAACTGACTGCTATATTTTTATTCGTACCTTTATTAAATCTTTATTAACTTTCAAAAACCTTGCATACTTAGGGTTTTAATTGTCCAATGTTGTTTTCCATCATAACCTTAAAACTACAAGCACCCCCAAAGAACCGACAGAAAACAAACAAACTTCTGCTATTTCAACCAAAAGATGAACATACATTCTCCTCAGCACAGTGAGGAAATGTGGGTTTATTTTAGAAATCAAAACAAACAAAATTCTTCAGCCAAAAAGGCTGAAAGTAAAATGCTGAAATTGGGCATTTAACCATTCCTTGGTGAGAAGCAGTGACTAAGTGTTTTGGCAAAGCATCATGTAAATTACATTGCAGATATTAGGATTTTTTTACACTAAATTTACTGTGCAACTCTAATAGTATTTTGTAAAGAGTTCTTCATTAAAACTGATTAATTTTTTTAAATACTGCAGGATTAGGCTTTAAGGAGCATAGGTACAGAAACGAAGGTATCTTCATACTCACTGCTAACTTGAAGGTAAAATCTGGCAGTGACTTTGCTGCATACAATGTGCCAGAAGTCTCAGTGTCCCACCGTGACTTGGGAGCACACCTGACTTGAAGTCTCTGGAGAAGAGCACCCTCTCCCCTGTGGAACATCTGAGAGAGCGTGATTTACTCTGTAAGCCTTCTGTGAAGCCTGAACAAACTAATCAGACAGTATTTTAAGCTTCAGTTGTAAATCAGAGAACTTAAAACCGCTCTTGCTGATCTATTTGAAACTAGCTGTGCTGTAAGTCTCAGAAAATGAAGAATATCTTATTTTTCAATTTAATCCTAAGTAAACTACAATAATACTGAAAAAAGCCTCTAGGAAATCCTATTTAGATCATTACACTAAGTGGTTATCCAAGCTGCCATCATAAGGCAGAAAACACCAAAAGTAATAATGGAATAGAAACTCTGATGTTGCTTTCTTACACACATATTATGACTGACACTTTTTTCATAGAATGGTTTGGGTTGGAAGGGACCTTTAGAGATCATCTATTCCAACCCCCCTGCCGTGGGCAGGGACACCTTCCACGAGATCAGGTTGCTCAAAGCCCCGTCCAAACCGACCTTGAATATTTCCAATAATGTGAGCATCCACAACTTCCCTGGGCAACCTACTCCAGCATTCCACCACCCTTCATCATTCTTCATTTTGTCCAACCTAAATCTACCCTCTTTCAGTTTAAAACCACTGCCCCTTGTCCTATCACTACAGGCCCTGCTAAGAAAGATGGAGACTTTTTACAACCCCTCTAAGTATTGAAAGACCACTATAAGGTCTCCCCAGAGACCTCTTTTCCCCAGGCTGAACCACCCCAACTCTCTCAGCCCTTCTTCATAGGAGAGGTGTTTCAGCCCTCTGATCATTTTCATCACCCTCCTCCGGACGTGCTCTGTCTTTCTTGTACTGGGGACCCCAGAACTGGATGGAGTACTCCACACGATGTCTCATGAGAGCAGAGTAGAGAGTATTTATTTTTAAGTCTACAAATTTATCTGAAAGACAAGCTTGCTGGGGTAAGTGCAAGAGTCTCTGGCTGAAATTTAGTGCCTTATGTCAGTCGAAGTCAGTCTAATTGGCTACAGTATCCTTTCCAGCCTAAAAATCAACTGTTTCCTCTTCAGTTACATAAGTACATGTTATGCTTTCAACAATACAGATACCATTTTTCCAACATACTATGTAAGCAACAGAATCTTCTGGCACATAACTCCTAAAGATCTGTCAGAGCTGTATTGCTTTACTGACTTCCACCTAGGAAGAACTGTGACTAATTAAGAAAGCAGCTACTACGCAAAAATATCTACAAAGCTATTTTGAAATGCATGTAATGCAGAAATAACTGATTTTCAGCCAAGAATATCTTGTTTTGTCCAAGTTACAGGTCCTATTTACCAACCTTTCTCATCCCAAAAAGAAAAAATATGAAAAGGACTAAACATCAGTTTTACTAAGAACAGGACTATTCATATTTCATAAGATTATCCAAAGGGAAACAAACATAGTTATAGGAAGTTTTAAGAGTAATAGTTAACATACTTGGAAAAGAGCACTGGAAGATTTTGCTTGGCTACACACACAAATTTTAAGCCAACTTCACTTACTGAAATTACACTTTTTAAAAAAGTCTATTAAATTATATTTTGATCACAGGTTTGAAAAGGATTACACTTGAATTTCAAAAACAATGAAAAATTTATTGTACTCTTTGATATCAGCTTATGTTCATCAACAGCGTTCCATCAAGCTCCATATTTTAGTACTATCTGCAATGCTGACTAAATAATATAGTATATTCCAAAACCTAGTTTTATTTTTGCATACAGAATAACTTTTAATTAGAAGTATCTCATCTGTGCAGAGAACACGTCATATACTTGCATATATATATTTGTATATATATTGTCCTCATAATAATGAACAATGTAATATTGTGAACCAAGCACATTTTTAAAAGAGATGCAAATAACAATTAACCAAATACATGTAGCACTTAACCAGTAAAATACCACAGTGAAAACAATCTTTGTTTCTCATAATTACATTTTTCAAGTTGGATCATGCAGATCTAAAAAAAAAAAAAAAAAAAAAAAAAAAAAAAAGGATCACAGGAATAGGATTTGTATGCTGTGCATAATATTCAACAGGTTTTGCCAAGTTGCACTTTTAATATCAAAAACTTTTGTTGTCTAGAAATCTCTTTCTGTTGTTAAGGCTATCTGTAGCTTGCTTCTATTTGAATATGGATCTTGCTTAGACTTATCACTAAGATGCACTACATGAACTGTTCATCAAACAAAAGAGCATAATTATTCAGAATACTCTGCAAAATAAGTTACCAATGTCTTATTACATGCTGCTAAATCAAATGTAGCAATACTGTTTATAAAACAAATGTATTTTCTTTTCAATTAACAGACTAACTTTGTAAGTCCAATAAGAAGTACTGCGCTATCATAGTAAATCCAAAGACAGGTGATTTTTTAGTTGATTATGGTGATAGCTTTCTCTTATCAGAATAGTCTAAGGTAAACTCTATTTTGTTTGAGCCTGAATTTTTTTGTTATTATATACAGCAACACACAATTAAAATTTAAAACTATACTTCTTTTTTCCTGTGACTTTATGCAACCATGCTTAGGGGAAATATCATGAAATAATAAAGTACATCTGGGATAGGGAAGGACATCACAGCTGTATCAAGAAAATTAAGTACCTACAGCTGCTTCTAGACCCTTTTTTGAAACTTCATTAATCAATTGTCCATTTATAATACCAGAAAGCAGCAAAGACATAGGGCTAACATGCTATAATGTTACCCAAACCACTAAGGCTTATCCAACAAATCTTATAAATATACAATCTGATGCACCGGTTGACTCAATACCAACTTCTTTGTGTTTGTAGTAAAAGGAAGGTTTTCCAGTTATCTTAACGTTTTGACTGGATACACATTCAGAGACTGCAAAAAAATACTTCCATAAATAATTTCAAGTACAGCTTTGAAAATATGCTGTTGACCAGCCAGAAAAAGCATTTGCTAAACAATGCTAAGATTTTATTTTATAACATAAAATAGTACACAATTTGGTCACAATAAAGCTGTTCCTTTTTCTTGCATTTACATAACTTCTATATATAATTTGAAACATTAAGTATTTATATCTTTCTTTCAAGGATTATTTTATAGCAAGAAATCAGAACACTGCAATGATACCAACACAAGATTAACAAAATGAAGCTTTCAGAGAGATGGAAAGGAAGAACAGATAAAAACAAAGAAGTGAAGACAACAGTACAGATGAAAGTTCATTGATGATCTGCTTAAAGTACTAAAAGGAAAGCCAAGTCTTATTTCAAGTTCTTTATCAGTAACAGGAAAGGAAACAAATTCAGATCACTTATAGTTATCTAAATATGTTTACCAGTTCACATATTACATGGAAAAGAGATGAAAAAAAACAGGAACAAAGACATGATTCCTACAAATGCCCTGAACCTGTACGTCCATAGCTTTTCACATTCCTCCCAGCTACCTCCAATTCATACAAACTCCTCCTCTGGGCCTGCACCAGTTCCTAAATGAGGTGGGATCAGCTCTCTCGACAGTAAGATTCCCATCCAGCTAGCATGCTGCCAGTCACCCTGAAGAACACAGGATCACCAGGTCACCTGCTGGTGTGAGCATACCAAAACAGCTCACAGAACACCTGAAGTGTCTTACTCTCCAGTGTTAACTCTCCAGAAATCAGGGGAAGTGGGTGAACCAGTTGCATGGATTATGTCAAAAAGAAAATCATACCAGATGAGCACACACAGTCCTAAGAACAGCCTAGCATCTGCCTGTGCAGCTAGATTGTTTAGACAGAACTCTGCAGCATTTCTCTGAGTAATTATAATGTTTGCGTCCTCGCATTTTACATTGTCGTACAGGGTTGCCATGCTGAAAGGGGACACTAGCAGTCCTGCACAACAGCACTGTCTTATCTTCAGCCTGACAATTTCTCCATTTATTACCACCCTGCCCTTCCAGGCTTTTTTTCCCAGGCTCTTGGAGGATGTGATGCTGTTTCAGTAGTCATAGTAGGAGAGTAACTGGGATCTCCCACAGCAACAGTGGATGTAAATATCTTGTTGATAACAAAAAACACTAGAAAGGATTTCAATTCCTGTTTAACCTTTACATGATGGTTCCATGCACCTTCTTCCAGAGAGCTCACATGTATCCAATCTAGGCAGCTGGCATTCACTTGCTTTTTTCCATGATCCTGGTAGTCCCAAGACTGTGAATTTTGGGATTCCATTCTGACAGCCAGTCATCCAAGGCATATCACATGTGCCTACCACTCACGGACCTCTAGCAATGCCAAATCAATCACTCGCTAACCCAGAGCTATCTGAAGGAGTGAGTTCCAGAAGACAACTGCAACCTGCTGCTCCTCCTCATGCCAACCAGGGAGAGAGCTGTGCAAGGTGTTCAAGACCTTCCCACACAAATTCATGTTCTTGAGTCACTGCTGCCTATCACAGCTGTGTACAATTTTACTCTACTATAATTATGTCCTCCAAAGGGGCTGCATGCATCATTCTTATGCCGTCCAACAACAATATTAGAAGTCCTGTCTACTTCAGAGAGTATTGCTCCAACACCATGTGAGTTTTACAAAATCTTGTCATGCAAGCACTTCTGCCACATGCAAAACAGGTCATCCAACAGACCCAGCTGTACTCACAGCTGGGACAAACCCAAGTCAGAAGAGCCAAGTTTTGGCACCTCAGCCAGAGCATTCACAGGCTAGAACTGCTCCTTCACAAAGGTCAAAAGGAGGACAGACTCATTCCCAGTGTAATTCAAACCAGCATTTCGAGCAGACACAGCTGAAAGGATGCCTGCGATCCAGCCTTTATATAGCACAAACCTGAAAACACTAGGTAGCAGGAGCAGATATAACCCAAGTTTTTCAAACATGGCCGTACAAGCTGGCAAAGTAAGTCAAGAGAAACTCCCAGGTAAATAAATTTGCTCCTGCAAATCCCACAACTGCCAAGTCCTGCTCTCAGTTAGTCAGCAGTTTCCAGTACTTGAATGCTGACCAGAAGGTAATCTACCTAAAAGAGTAATCTCTGTGCTTGGCATACAGGTTTTAGAAAATGCTGATACATTTGTAATCAAATCAAAGATGTTCTTTATTCATTAACACTGGAAAAGCACTCCATCCACACAAAGATAATAGGTGTCCTAAAAATATTAGACTATAAAAATTACAAGTGGAAACAGCACTAAATGTAAGTATTTTTGTTCTCAAATAACTGCAACTTCAGTAAAATCATCTTCTAAACGTTAACTTAGGTGGGAAGATAGATTGAGACAAATATTTCCCATCAATAATGACATTAAAAATAACTGCTTTTTTTATAATGCTTGATTTCAAAATATCCAGTGTTACACATTATTTTAAACTGAGGTTGTCAAGATACTGCATAAGCAAGACAGATACACATCCTTTATAAACAATACCCATGCAGCTTTCAGAACAGAAGTGTAATATATTCCTTTAAAAGTCTCAGTTTTGTGTTTTAGCTTTTAATCTCTCTCCTAAAGCATAAGTAGATAAGGCAACTCCCTATGCCACCTATTAAAATAGGGGTTTTTTTCTTCTTTTGATGATTGCTGGTATTTCATTTTTTTAAATAGTGACAAGAAATTTAAATACATGGACATCCTCCTCAAATTTCTGAATCCTTTCAGAAAAGAACCTATGGCTGACCAAGTAAATGTAAAAATATTTATGATTTTGGAAGAATAATTGCTATTCTCTCTATTTAAGAAATCAGTTATTAAGACATACTGATACCAATCCAGTCCCTTTCATCTCAATTTTACTCAGTTACGTTCCTTCTTAATAAACGCTTTCCCTTAAAGCACCGGTATTCAAGGAACTAAATAGGAAATTCCTGAAACGTGCTACTTTCCCTGCGACATCTAGAAAGGAGCAATGCCCTCTGCTGTGCCGGGCGCGGAGGTTCAGCTAAACCCGAGCGCAAGTCGCTGCCCTGCTGCCTCGGCAGGACCCGCAGCTTGGCCGAGCGACAAAGAGCCGGCACATCTCTGCTTCTCAACAAAGACCACGTTTCTGCTTACGCCACTGATCTCTGACGTGCGCCCGATAGACTGTACCCTGTCACTGTAAAGTAAAAAAGGTACCAACAGAGAAGTTTTATCATGCTGTGACTCATGGTGCAGACGGCTAGCAAAGCTAACATAGCAATAACCCGTTTCTACCAAATAATGTTTTTGCAGATGGCATAACTCATTTTTTAAAAACACTTTTAGACTATTTATAGTTCAGTGCAGGATACTATTTATTCTTATTTAGCTACTTCATTCTTACGTTTTCTTCAAACATTCGTAACTCAGCTATAAACACAGCTCAACAACCACTTCTCTACCCATATCAACAAAAATCACCCCCTTCCCCTAAAAGGCAAGGTTTCCTATTTTGCTAAGCAGGCAGCTTCAATCTGCAAATAAAGGTAACACCTAGAGCATTTCCTGTCCTTCTGAAACATTTCTTTAAGCAATTCCACAGAGCATAAAATAACATTAAACGTCTTTTATTTTGTTCAGTTTGGAATGCAAAACTCAGACACTGTAAAAATGCAGAAGGAAAAAGCAGAAAGCAGCTGCCTGCTGTAGGCAAAAGTAAACACCATGTGGGTTTATGAGAATATTCTGCTTACTGAGTTGCTAACATTTTACCAATTTTAATCAACATTTAAGTACCCTCTCTATAAGTTTCACTATTTGCAAAACAGTAACAACAGAACTGTAAACTAATAAAACACAAAACCCTATGAAATTACCAACACAGCAGGCAAATGTGAAGCAAGACCAGCAGCACACATTTGGTACTGTGCCCAAAAAACTTAAAAGCTACCTAGGAAAAATATCATCATGCTTTTTGAATCATCTTAGACAAACACATGTCAACGCATCCATTTATCAAGCTTCCTAACATCTGCCTAAAATAAGGCACTGCCTACCAAATTATCACAGCATTCATCCAGTGTCAAAACTGAGAGAAAAACAACTGACATAGGAAACCAGTACAGAAACATCCTCAAACCTCTCCCCCAGTCCCTAAAGAAACAAACACTAAGGACCCAAATAACATCACTGCTCTTACAGGGTTTAAGTACACAAAAGCCAGGCAGTGCTTTGTACCTGTCAATTTGCCAGCAGAGATAAGGAACAAAGCTCTCCTCTGGATGAGGCTCAGGTAAGGGATAGGCAGAACCACATTCCTCCAGTTTGAAAGAGCAGATCCTGAAGATGCACGGCACCCCAAAAAGGGACTGCAGCTACCACCACCGCACTGTCTCCCGAGGATGGTGTGTTGTCCCCCTTCAAAGGATTTTCTCAAAAGGTCTTCTAATGCTCTGAGTTTTTCCAGCAGAATTCAGTACCTAATTACAACCCAGCTTTATGCCACATTAGCATCAGGGTTCCTCACAGCTGTAGAAAGTTTATATACCAAATAAAACACTTCCTAGAAATCAAAAATCAGTTAAAATTGGTAAAAATGTGATTTCAAGAAAATAACACAGAACCAGCAGTTTACATTGTTGGGATATCAGGTCAAGTATTGGGACATCAGCAGGAAAAGCTCTATATGTTTTACCCACTCACACCAATTCTCTCAAAAGTTTCATTCACTCACATTCTCATAGCCACAGACTCACGAGTGTGTACCAAAGTGGTCTGGGCAGGATTATTTGGGTGCAACACCAAGGACGAAAGACGCCAGCTATCAAGGCCTCATCACATCTCTTAAGATTCCTCCTGTTTGGCAACGATGAACCAGCTTTTGCACAAATTTTTTATACCCTTCAGTAATTAACAGCTGTTTACAGGGTGGTCCTTTGCTCCAGAATCTCACTGCAGCATCAATAAACAGCAGACTGCTGCTCACTATCTCTCCATGCTTGTTTTCATGGTGGAGTAACAGGAAAACTAATGGCACATAAGATGATACAAGCCTGTCGCCCTCCTCATGTTGTTTAGAATCAGGGTCTGCTTTTGACAAATCAAGTGTGATACAGGCTTAACAGAGTGAAGGCCTTCACAATAAGGTATTAAGCCTCAATTTTAATCCCAAGAACAGCATCATAGAATCATTTAGGTTGGAAAAGACCTTTAATACCATTGATTCCAAATGTTAACCCAACACTGCCAAGTCCACAACTAAACCATGTCCCTGAGCACCACATCTACACATCATTTAAATACCTCCAGGGATGGTGACTCAACCACTTCCCTGGAAAGCCTGTTCTAATGCTTGACAATTTTTTCTAATATACACTATAAACCTCCCTGGTGCAACCTGAGGCCATTTCCTTTTGTTCTATCAGTTGTTACTTGGGAGACTAAGACCCACCTCACTACAACCTCCTTTCAGGTAGCTGTAGAGAGCAATGAGGTCTCCCCTGAGCCTCCTTTTCTCCAGGCTAAACAACCCCAGATCCCTCAGCCACTCCCCAGAAGTCTGGTGCTCTGGTTTTTCACAATAACATACACTATTCTTTCAACCCCTGCCCTGCTGTTTCTTTTGACACCTTTGCACACACGTTTCATGCAAATCAGCCTTCATATTTCCACTACAAGTCTCTAGGGTACTAGCCTAGGTATTTGATCTCATCTGCTAAACAATTTAAAATTTTCCACATCCTCCCTGCCTGCCTGTAAAAGCCAGAATACAGTTTTGCCCACAGAGCTGAACCTTGCATTCTACACACCTATATTAGATTTTTGTAGGAGCATGTTTAAGAAAAGCGCAAAAACTGCCTGCATTTCTGTAGGATATTCACTACGCAGGGTGAAGCGATGATAAGAGAAACAATAGGCAAAAACAGCCAGGTGCGCAAACAGAAGGGCTGTGCACGCAGTCGGTATTTCAAGAAGGTAAAGTGAAGCGAGAGGGAAGCCTGCACCCCAAGAGGCAGAAGAGGGCGGTAGCAGCCCGTGAGGACGCGCTGCAGGGGCGGCTCTGCCGAGGCAGCCGGGCCAGAACCGCCC
>NW_020799095.1:122654178-122683718 GCF_003259725.1 Athene cunicularia
AACAAACAAACAAAAAACACCCCACAACCAAAACCAGAAAGCCTACCTCTGCAGTAAATGACCCTCAGAACAAGGATCATGTTCCAGAAGGAGCTGCCCTACACCATACTGACCCTAGAGAGAAATAGTTCCAGTCCCTGTGTCACTTCATTCTCCGTTCCTTTGTTAAGGTGGAGCTGCCAGAGGCAGAAGGTACATCTCAGCCCATTTTCTGAACTTCCCAATGTAATCAGGCAGTTTAATTTGATGTAAGGCACTCAAAATCAATCCAGGCCTAGTCTTCTCTAGAAGTGCCAAACTAATTCATGAAGATTGGCCCTAGGGCAGTAATAGAAACCAAGCTTAAAGGACTTTCAATTAGAAATAAAATTTCCTTATATAACCCTCCATATTCATAGGACAATACATTCCTTAGATACAGATTTTTATTAAGCTTCTCACATGTAATTAAGCGTATATATTACATCTGACATGCTAACAACGTTGTCGGGAACCAGGGCTTTTTTCCTCCAGACATCTATGGCAGTTGAAGTTTCATGGATTTCTCACAACTGTTTTGAAACTTGTTTCCAGTTCGAAGCACAGTGATGAAACACTTGCTTAAAGTTCTAACCATACCCACACCACGTGCCAGAACATACAAAACACAAGAAATTTGAAAAGTACATCAGATAAAGAAACATGTAGGAGAATAGATCTTGTAAGAGAACTATGGTGTAGCATGGCACTGCACCTCTTAAAACAGATTTATGTGGTCTTAAACAGGAATAAGGGTGTAGTGGCACAGGCCTGTAACACATCAAAAAATAAGACAGCGTAGATATTTTTGATGGCCAGCCTACAAAGGAAACGTTAGCATTTGAGAGCAATTCTGATGCCTTACAGTCTGTGCTTTGTTAGTGTAAATGTGACATGACCATGCGTGAATTAACATGAATCTATTCATGACTGATCAAAAGTTCAGAAGAATGTATCTTACCACATTAACATCATGTACAGAAAACAAGACTGAAAATGTAACTGAACCAAACCGGCACTACTAGGCACCTCACTTCCAGTCGCCATGGTCAGAAGTTTCCTAGGTGGACAATCCACAGACAAATCAGTAAATTTTAGATGTTATGTATTACCCTATCCACACCTGTTGTATGAGGAACACGCTTCTAAGACAGTACATTCCTATCCATGTATAATCCTGCTATGAATAACTTGTTTAAAGCCTGTTGAAGCAGAAGTCCTTTCTTTAGCTGGGTGTGATCCTCCTAGTCCAGTATCCCGGGCAGGCAACACTTAACTGAAATAATCACAAGGGACTAAAGCTTCGGTTTGGCAGCAGCAGTAGATACATAATGATTAAGTTGAACAGTAGTTACAGATTCAAAACAAATTATGTATCCACAGTATATGTACAGTATAATTAACTTCTCAAAAGTATTTTTTTCATTGCTATATTTTAAAGGTTGCCTTCAAATTACAGATAAGTCCTTTAAATGCTTGAAAGGCATAAAAATTCCCCTTCCCACACAAAACCCCAAACAGTGTATTTTAGTTTCAAAAATATTTTGAACCCATGAACAAACTTGGTATCAGTTAATCTGGTAAAACAGCTACGTGCTAAATAAAAGCACATCTGGTGGAAAGAGCGCAAAGAATGTTACAAGTGTGCTTAGTTTTTGCTTGCAGCATCTGGCAGTGGGTAGCAGGACAGAGGCAGGAATCTCAGTGGGTCTCCTCCTGTGTCTGTTCTGTAATAGTTTCTGTGGCACTGGCATTGGCAGCAGAGTTGAGAACTTCTCCAAAGTCTCCCCCAGCAGGTTTGCTTCCTCCAACTTTAGACTAGAACACAGAGAGAGCCTCAACATAAAAGTGTAGTTACTTGGCACGCCAAAACGCTTAACTGTATGAAACCAGTACTTCTGCACGAGTAAATATAATAAGTCCTTTCCAGCAGAACCGCTTTTCCAGGACTGAGCTACCTCCACAATACTCTAAAGACAAGTCTTTAAGTATCACGCAGAAAACAAATCATCATCATCAGATTAACATAGCAGTCTCCCTTTGACTTCAATATACACAAAGCATGATGCAGCCCTGATTCCCAAGGAGTCTGAAGGTTGACACACCCTTAGTTAAAATTGGATATAGGTACACAGCCTTTAAAGCCATTTAGGCTTTGGAAAGATTCAGAGTTAAAACTCTGCAATTTCTGAAATCTTTAGTGGAGCATGGCAACTATTTTATTTTCTCCAGGTAATGTTCGCTTTATAGTATATGCCCTGTGGGATGGCAGGAGTGTTAATGTCAATTAGTTTGCAAGGGAATGCCCAATGACAGTCCACAAGAACAGTCCAATTTGATTCCAATTACATGTTATACTAGCTGTATGTACAGGTTAACTAGCTGTTAGTCCTTCTAATTAAAGGCATCCTCCTTTAAGAGGTGCAGGAAACCCATTTTTTATTCTCAAACCATTAGGCAGAGAAACCATTTCCACAGTACTTAAAAAGATGTCATCTAAGCACCTTCAAGAGTTTACCAATAACTAAAAAACACGCTGCCCAGAGCCCACTTCAGTCTTTTCTCCACAGCTCCACAATCGCCAAGGCGTTTTAGTAATGCTTACCTTTAAGTTTTCAACTTTTTCCTCAAAGGATTTGAAAGTAGGAGAATTTCTAGGAAAATAAAAAAGGAACCACAAAATTAAAAACATATCATGTTAGTCTATAAATATCAGAAAACAAGCAGACAGTTGCTTTTGCCAGTATCAACATGAGTTTTATTTGTCTGGGGCTCTTTTCTTGTTTTAAAGGTAGCCTAAAAGTAGTTTAGATCTGGCTCTCCCCAAGTACTACAAAACTAAAATTCAAACACACTCAAGTTGCAGCTCATTTGTTCCTTTGGCAGCTAAGCATTGCCAGGACCAGCGACAGGATCTTTCATTACAAGGAAAGGAGAACTAGCAAGTATTTTTAGTGTATTATTCCCAGTGATTTCAAACAGGTTTCTGGCTTAAAGAATTTGTTCAGAAAAGCTCAGTCACCACTTCTGGTTAACCTAGTACATTACTGCTGAAGAAGGCTTGTCAGATTTTTTTCACTTGTTATAGGAAAGCCTATTAGATTAAACTATAACTACAGTTATGTGTTCAGTTAACAAAACATGGTTCGCAGTGGCATTTTTCTGCTGTTAAATTTAAGGGAGACTCCCCCTTTTTTAAGTGCTGGAGACGGCTATAATTACAAATGGAAAATTCTGCATGTGAAGAGCAAGACAGCTTGGGATTTTCAATGCTGAGGGTCAGTGTATTATTTATTAGGGTCAGAAGAGTGGCTTAATGCTCCAACTAGCTGTCAACTACCATTTGCAAATATGCGCAATAGCTTGTACACCTCTTCTGCCTTCATGAAGGATGGAAAATGCTTACCTTCAGTGGACCAGGACTAAGGATTCATAGCAGATTCAACAACAAATTATGAAAATTAAAGACAGGAGGGTTTTTTCAAAAGAGGTCTTAAGCTTCCCTTCCCCCTTTGCTTGGCCTTTGTATAGGTCACCCACGCTTAGCAGCCCTGTTTCATTTGGAAAAGCACAGTGACACACATCTATCAAACCAGACTGTCTCAGGAGATGGAGTGACATAGTGCCAAGCAAGGGGAGAGAAAAGGCAAGCACTCCAAGTTAGCAAGAGACTTTCTGTGAAACCACAGTATTTTTATTTTAATTGTTTAAAACAGATGGCAAACTATTGCCTTTTAAACTTGAATCGTTTAGTAGTGTTACATTTCTAACAGGCAGGGAAAGGTTGTTATAGTTCTCCAAACAGCAGTGAAGTACACTTGGTCACATTCCAGAATTAAGCAGAAATAAATAAAATTTTATCCTATATATTAGCACAGGAAATCCATTACAAATTTGGGTGGGTTTTTTGGTTGTTTTAAATCTACATTAATTGACTTGAGTTCAATTTGACTTGATTCCACACAAAAATAAACAAACCGAACAGCTGGATTATGCATACATTACCTCATAATAGGCATGCTAATTGAATGTTGTATGGAGCGTATACTAAATGCCAGCATTAAGAAAAAAGAAAGCGATAGGTTAGTTTAAGTGATAGACTGAGAAGAAATTGGCTTAGAGAGCTGACTTCTGGATACTATCTTTGGTAAATAGGCAGACTTAAACAAACTACTTGGTTTTGCTTTTTTAAATTGCTTAGCCATGCACACACACACACACTACAACAGAGCAAAAGCTGCAACAACTTATTTTGCTTTCTAGAAAGTCATGTGCCATGCTTGCTTGTTAGTACAAATTCTGCTTTGCTGCAACAGTCTGTCTACTCACTAAGTTTCTCAAGCAATGAGTTATGCTGCATTTACAGTTTTGACAATATCAAGTAGAAAGTGAACACTCAAGAGTCTTATCAGTCAACTAATCTTCCTACTGAAAGAATTATTCCTACATTCAGAAGGCTTCCATTTCAATTCAGTGTAAGATTTCCATACCCATCAATACAAATTATCTACTCATCAGTATAAATTATTTAGCAAGAACAGTCACATCAATCTATATTGAAGCTCAGGTTTATGCTGGGGGCAGGGAGAAAGTCCTAGTCTCAACCCTGTTCTGAAATTCATGGAGGATTTCTATAACTTTTGAGTGTTGCTATACAGTTACTGTTTGTTTAGTGACACCACACACCTACTCCTAGAAGGTGACTGGATATAGATTAAGGAGCTCCCAAATAACTTCCAGACCATCTGGAATCTAATTTATTCCATATTCTAGAAAATCCCTGTTTACTCTTGTCTAATTTGTATGTTAAATGTTTTGTTAAATACCATAATACTATATTTGGAATGTCAAATTTTGACTGGGCTTTGTGATGTCTTTCAAGAAAATACTTTCCAGGCAATTGCTACAGGAAAATAAATTAAAAAAAAACAAAAACCAAACAAACAAAAAAACCCCACCTCTCACATCTAATACACCCTACCAGAACTACAACTGGTATTTCAGCACAATGGAAGATACATTCACAGCAGCAAAAAGGTTCTGTGTTCATTGCAGAATGAGTTCTAAGAGATTCCTTTTGGAGGCTCATCAGTAGAATACAGTGCTAGGAGAAAGCCTACACACATAAAAAGTTCCCTTGAAGTTGGGATTCCTTAAAGCAGATGTACAACTGAAGGCTGGTTTGTAGGTACAGTGTACTGGGAATCAGATACACTAAGGCCAGATGCTGTCCTGACACATGTCAGTAACACGTGGCCGTATTACATCCCTTTCCGCAACCCCATTTCTGCTGTTTTTCATCTTCATGGACGGTTTGGATTGCACAAACTTTTCCAGAGCACGTAGAAGCTGATTGTTTTCTGGAGCTCTATGATGCAGATTACTACAAGTTCTGGACTTACTATGTGCCAAATTTTTGTACAGAACTAGGCTGATACTAACTCGTTCTCTTCGTCCAGTCATGCTCAGTCCCTTGCCCTCACACTGCAAGAAGTAGCTCCATGCATGAAGTTTAAGGCTGAAGAGGGTGAAAGTTACTTTCTTTTCCCCATACATATCTATAATCTGTAGACCTGCTCACACAGAAAAGCCACAACCTATGGTGTGTTGCAGATCTTTTAACAGGTGTCTAGGGAAGTTCAGTTTAATTTTATAGAAATCATTTAATGGAAAAACATATTTATACATTTGTGTATAAATATGAATTGAATATGAATATAAATATGAAAAAATAATATTTATACATTTGTGAAGTATTTACTTGCTGTTGTATAATACACTTCTGCATACTCAGTATCCATTTTGTAAAATGTCACCATAAGATAGTATGTACTTTTATCACAACATGATCTGGTTTGCAGGAGAACTGCATTAGTTAAGTGCAGGTCATCTTTCTTTAAATTCAAATCACCTATTCTTCAACTAGTGCAAAGAAGCATGATTAAGCCTTGAAAATCTTTACAAAGAAGAGAAGTTGTATTTCTTTTCACAAATGACAGATACCACAGCAACACATTCACTGAACCGGGCCATCAAGTTGGGTGGTTTGAAGAGAAGCCCTTTTTACAATGCTCACAAGCAAACCCCTAGCTTTAAGAAAATACAAAACCAGAAAAGGCACAATAAATTGCTCTCCAGCCTTCCACATATTTTGTATGGCATTAAAAGCTTTCTTATCCTTTCCTCAATTATTTTTATAGCTACTACATTGCCTCACATTTTGAAAATGCACAAGGAGGTATGCCAGAGTCCCTGCATGGAAGACATGGGCTTAAGAGTACACAAGCACCAGTTAGTTGCTTTTGTTAATAGTTGGGTTGCCAGCTGATACACGATATTTAGGACTCCATGATCATATCAGATTTCCAAAGCAAGCAGAGAAAGTTATTCTGCAATCTCAGAACAGAGCAAAGATGAGGACTTCTGCTCTGTAATATGGATGCAGAGCAAGAGGAGCCAAGTGCAATGTCATGATTGCTCAGGAAGTTTGCAGAGCGCTACATCTAGGTACTACTGCTGTTTTGCACATAATACTGATGCTGTCTACAACAAGGATGTCTAGTTCATCAAAAGTTCAAGACTTTCTTATAAAGAAGAATAAACGTCTCAAGAAAAACCTAAGAAGGAACAGTTTATTTTCAGCATAACAAAAAGCAGAGGAAACAAACACAAAAAGGAAGCAATAATACACTGACTTTGCACTACCAATCCTCTCTCTTCCTCTCTATTTCAGTACTTTCCAAGTTCACAGCTCCACCAGCTGCCTTACTCCCTTTCGCAACTCCCTGCCAAATCACTTTGCAGTGCAAGAATGAAGATCTGCATGTGATGTTTGCTGCATGGAACATGTGGTAATAGTCCAACACAGAAGAAATCATGCCATTACAGCTGAGAAGTCCCTAAGTTAAAACAGTGCAAGAAAAGCAAAGCCCAGATGAAGAAGCCCTACAAGAGTTTAAAGAATAAAAATGCACCTGCATATTCGGTATTTGTTCAAGTATCAGGCTCATCAATTCTCATTTCCAGGAAAGAACTTGGGCATCTAAAACTTTCTAAAGTTCATATTTGTGCAGTCTTAAAAGCAGACACCACTGGAGTAGTCACATAACCCTGGGACCTGAATTCACTGGTTGAATCCTCAATGAACTTGGTCCCCATGAAAGCAAAATCTCAATGGTTTCTCCTGTTTAAGTGCAACTAAGATCTTGAACAGCACTGATTCTTCCCACTTCTTTTTGTTTTGTTTTCATACCCAGCTGCTCCTGAATTTGTAACAATACCTTGAACTTCTATTGCCATGATTCTTCCTAGTAAGCACACCAACAATGTGGACTCTTCCGCCGTTGCTACATTCCCTCCCAGTGGCCCAGTTTCTGAGAGAGAGTACTCAACACCACCTAGCCACTAACTTGAGTAATTAGGACACTCTTCTTTTGAGATAGTGAATTCCTGAAACCAAAGAGAGCTACGAGTTTGTACTTGTCAAATGCAATAGTCTAACACTAGTAAGGGAACACCACAGCCTTAAGGAAGAAAGGTGAACAGTGAGCAGCCAAGCTCTGCATCCAAAAGCAACAGAGACATCACCCAGGCTCCCTTTGTCTTACTGATGTTAAAGGGGAGGTATTTCAGACAGGCTGATATTCTTATACTTGAGAAAACTGAGCTCCGTTCAGAGTCTGAGTTCTAACAGCATCTGAGCACTGCTCTTAGTATTGTGGGAGCTAGATAGCTACATCTTTATAGAGATCCTAATGTTGTCTTTAGCTACTTAGTGGGAGAGTACAAAAAAGATCAAGCCAGATTCAGGGGTGTGTACAGATGAGATGAGAGGCAATGGACAGAAGCTACTACACAGGAATTTAAACTGCTGAAAACATTGGGTATTTGCTTAGACTAGGCAGATAAAAGGCAGTACAAACAAAGTAACTAAAATACTCGGTGTCTGGAGCTGCTAAAGTAATGAGCTCAAAGGTAAGGACTGTTCTACTAAAACTATGAACAGTGAATGCATAACCTGTTTTACATTTAGACTAGCAATTTGATTAGAGTCACAATGCTAAACAGCCATTGTAACAGACACAAAAAAGGGAAAACTTCTACTCTATCAAGTCACAAACACTGTACAGACAAAGAGAAGGAGGAATTCTGCATGCCATTGACCTCAAAACTATATTCTTTCTCTTTACAAAAAAACTTGCAGAATCGTTTTAACAGATTCCTTTCTTACAAGGAAGAGATTAGCTGATTTATTATGTATTGTCAAGACTTCATGTTCTGGGATAGTTACCAGGTGAACATGAAGAAACATCTTCCCTGACATTAAAACAGCTTCAGATTTGCATTAACTAACACTGGAGAAATAAAGAAATTATCTTTTACAGACAAAACTTATTTAAAGATTTGAGTGGAGACAGTCTGACTACATGCTTAGTTTCAGAAACAATTCTTGTGCCCACCTTACCTAAAGGAATGTGAAAATGCCTGTAGTCTGCACAATGCCAGAGTAAGCATTAAAAAGAAAAAGGAAGTTCTGATAAATCTGAAGAAAAAGCACCTCAAAGTGTTTTCCCAATAGACTTAAAAAAGCAAGAAAGAGGTTAATGGCAGCACTAAAACAGAGGGCTGATTTTATTACACTGCTTTCCAGTGCAGCAATATTCTGTTAGAATGTGTGAATTTTTATTTGTCAAATAACTGAAAAATAAATTTG
The DNA here is from genome assembly GCF_003259725.1 of Athene cunicularia. Taxonomy (NCBI): domain Eukaryota; kingdom Metazoa; phylum Chordata; class Aves; order Strigiformes; family Strigidae; genus Athene; species Athene cunicularia. The sequence continues at coordinate 122,662,910 of NW_020799095.1, forward strand.
ATCCACTATTCACAACATATTACAAGCAGAGATGAATAGATGCATAAAGACTTAGTATACAATTGGATTGCATCCAGGAAGAGTTTTACATGCAGCTCACAACAGTGTTAAAAATGACAACCAAACTTACCTAATTTGCATGAAGGGCTGTGTCATTTGACACAAAGTCAAAAATATGTTGTATGCTAATATTTAAGAATTAAGAAGTGCCAACAGTCTATTAAAAAAGTAATAAAATCAAGCCACAGCAATGAGGTAGAACTGCTTACAAAGAAATATAACTGAAAGAAATCCACACACAAGGGAAAAAAAACAAACACACACAAAACCAACAACCAAACCACGAACAGTTAATCAGTTGTTTAAACACAGTATTCCACAAGCTGAGAAAGAGAACAGAAAAGACAATGCTATGTGCATCACACAGAGACACTGCCACCTGCAATCCTACCAGAAAAATAATAGCAGTGGAGGTAATAGGATACATTGCTTCTCTTGTACATAAAAATACACATCACAAAACTCTTCTGTATCAGTGAGGACATACAACCAGATTTTGCAGCAAGTTGCTCAGCTCTGCTGAAACTGATGCTGCAGGTTCTTGATAGATTAACTTTTAGAAGTGCTAGGTACATTAACAGCATTAATTTATTCCAGTGATCACCTGCTTAAATGAAAAATGCAACTACTTGGGAACATCTAGAGAAACCTACCTGACATCTTCAAACTTCTTGGTTATGACTGAACCAACAGATGAAAAAGCAGCAGAAGCCTTCTGACCAGCCTGAGACAGGGTTTCTGATGTTTTCTTGTATCTGTGTTCAAAGAAGATTAAGTCTATAGTCATTTTAATAGAACACATAAGGAACCTTTCAGCATATGTAAATTTGAATCAAATCCAGGGGTATACTTCAACTTTGGGGTCAAATGGACAAGCTACTTAAGAGATTATCTTAAGTCATTGCAGTCCCTTCTGGATACAGCATCTCTGCCACCTTAGACTTCAGATCACGGTCACCAACATGTACCTACTACCCACCCACAGAACAGATGCTACTTGCTATTGTAGGCCTTTAAAAAACAAACCAAACAAAAAACAACAACAACAAAAAAAATCAAGAAAACAACACCATGCACAAACTCTGAAAAATAACAAGAGGTGTATTTTTTTGTGCAAAGCATCTACAGTCTTATACTGAATGATTCTGTCAAACTCCACCATAAAAAGTTTGAGGTACATCTTGAGAAGGCAGGTCACTCTAGACCTTAAGGCATTACTGTGTTAACATTAACTGTGACTTTGCACTCTTCCTGCATGAGCTCAGTTTACAAAAATTTTCCAGGCTGGAAAAGAAGGGTATTTTGTTGGATTTAGGACACCTTGGTATATCAGTAATGGTATCTCAGATCTGTCAAGACAAAAAGTGCATTAGAGTCACCCATATTATGCTTAATCATTATTTTGCATGAGATGGTATAGCTAATAGTAGCCTTTTTAAAAGAAATCTGTGACAATTTATCCAGATAAGTTTTAGTGCAACTTAACCCTCTGTTCTTGTGAAATGAGACTAGTGTAGATAACACAAAGTTTAGACATGACACAGGAATGACATAGTTTTCACCTTAACAGTCGTGATAATCATTGTGAACCGGTACATACGCTGTAGTTGATGTAACATCTTGCCAGCTTTTGGTAATGTTCTGCTTTAGTTCCTGTAATGAGTTTATTCCCAGCTTTCTCTTGATTTCTGCTAGATGCTTCTCTTTGGCAGCTAACACTTGTGAGAGCGTTTGGATTTCCTCTTCCACCTGTGGCAGCAGAGTGGAGAGAGTTACCAAGTGATACACCCAGCCATTTAACTACATATTTATTAAAACATCTAGGTAGGCATCAGTAATGGGAGGGCTAATGCATTTTTAACATTGCCTCACATTTTTTTCTAAATACTGAAGGAGAAATCCAATGTAGTCCACAACAAGAGCTAGTGAGAAAGTAATCTACCTGCAGCTAGCTCCATTACTGGAATATGCACAAGAAAGTTGGTAACTAAAAGACTGTGCAGTTGGACATCATTACCTTTAGACAACATTAGCCTATGTGAAGCTTGAAGACTAGCCAAACCTGGGACAATCGCCAAGCCTGTGTTCTCCTTCCACATCAGAAGAGATACCAATGTATGACCAGTATCAAGAAGCTCAGAGCATGTCTGATCCACACACGTTTTGTTTCCTTGCTTGAACAAAAAGGTTCCTCTCTGGCTTAAGCCAGCAGCAACTGCAGGCTGGATCCAGCCACAAGAGTGCCTTCCCAAGAGAGGGGGTGTAAATCATGACAGACTGAGCAGTTAAAACAAACCCACAAACAAACAAAAAAACCCACCCACAACAACAAAAACACAGCACCTGTTCAGAAACCAGAATTGCTTATATACTGCCTTCTTTACACAGATGGTCACTTATGTCTCTCACTGAAGCAGGACCAGATCATGATCAGAGATATCAAAATAGTTTTATGATGCCATTCGGTAGGCTATACAGATGTGACAGGCACTAAGGCAATATGTACAAAGGCAAGGCATGTATCTAATCCTACTTCCTCATCCAGACTGGGCCAGCCTACTTTAGAGTATCAGACTGCACACTCATTTAAGCTCCTTTGAGTAAATACCACTATCTTCAATGCACCTTTGTTTTGGATACCTGTCCGATGTCCAGCGTGACATACCCCTCCCTCACCACCTTCAGCCGATTGGCATAAAGTAGTACTCAGGACTACCAAAACCAAGACTGCATTAAATGTGTTTATTTCACAGCTAATCTTCATTTGCCAACCTTAGGCTTAAGTTAATGTCTTTTAGTAAGGTCCTAAAGTCACATAGAGCTATAAAAGAAAAAAGACTGGAGACTCAATAAAGTTTGATTTCAACAACTTTTGAAATGCATGTATTGGGCTTGAATATTTGACTGTTCTTCAAAAAATGCTACTTCAACTTGCTCTTAAAAAAAAAAAAATCTGTTATGTGAACTATGAGCAACAATAGTTACATGGTTAGACATTAGAAGAACAGTGTCTACACAGGTATTACTTCATGAAAACAAAAGCTTTAGTTACTCCACACCAGTTGAGACAGTACTTCGTTTTGGCTTCCAACATGTTCTCTTTTGACAGCTTATTTACCTGCTTCTTTCTTGAGAAAAAAAAGGGTAAGGCATTTGTGCATCTTGGTTTAAGATCTGTACACTCAGCACTTCTAGCTTAATTCCCCATAGCTAGAACTGACTGTTCTTTTCTCCTTGACACCCTTTCCCTCCCCGCAATACACAAGAGTGCTATACCTCGCCTTACATACTCACAGAATAAATATGCAAAGCATTAACTATATGTTCAAAGACAGCATTAGCCCAGATTTTCATTCTCAAAACCAATTTAAGAGCTATTTGCAATAAATTTACCTTAGCAAGCTCTTTTCTTAGCTCATCCTGTTCTTCTTCTGAGAGTGTTTCTGCCATACCAACTGTAGCAGCAGCATCCTCTCCAACCTCAGGTATAGAGTCACTTCTCAGCAGTCCTTGAGGTGAATAAACCATTAAAAGTCAGATCATCATGTGTCTGTCAGCAGCTAACATTAATATACAGCCCTTTTGTGCCAGTGTACAAAGAAAATTGATGAGGCAACACCAAGTCACGCTTCCTGAGTACTACAGCACACAGGAAACCAGAGGCATTTTACTGACTGTTTCATTCTATTAAGTTGTATTAAAGCTCAATAGAATTGCAACTGCTGCTATAATAGGAGACTGGAAACATACTGGGAACGATGCATCCCACTACTCTGATAGAAACCAAGGCACAGAACACTACGACCCAAACAACCTCTGCCCAGGAGTACACACACACCCTGCTCTCTGTCACTCATGTGGCACAGAAACTCTGGAAGAGCTGGAGGTGCTCAAGAACAAAGCAGAGGCTCCCTCCCTCATTGCTTTCTGGATCAGATTTTTTAAAATGCCCATTCTCAGAACACTGGAAGCAGTCATGGCGACAAGCAAGCTCAGCAACAGTGGAGAAAAGGGTTGTACTGCAAGTATGAACTCTTCCCATACCCCGACCAACCTCTCTGTGCCTAGTAACTGTGAACCACTGTGGCTAGAAAGTTGCAGATATCATGGAATTATAAGTTAGACTGCTGTTTTGACCCTGGACATTAAGACAGGTGGGAAGCCCAGAGAAGGAGCTTGGGAGCAAAAGGTTGTCACTTCCAATGAAGCAGCAGAGTACTGAGGAGGGATTGATGAGGATGTGCAGCCACTCACATTGCTGTCTCTTCCCCTTACAAATCCAGAAACCAAAACTCTGCTGAACTCCTCTGTATGTATCCCAAATATCCCTATGGTCTGCCTCAACTTCCACCTTCACAGCTTCAGGCAAAGGAAGGAGTAGGGTATTATGTGCTTACTTTAAAGATTCATTAATTCTTAGTCCTTAGTGCTTGCAGTAAGATCACTTTAAACACCTTTTAATGCAACAAACAGGTTTTCCAGCAAGATTTCCCCTTTTAAATCTGTGTAGCTGACACTTAAACATACAGTTTGCCAGCATTAGGGAATCCTATTCTAATCTGCAAAGAAACCAATATGCATAAAGACTGAATGCTGGAATGGTTGTGGTTTCCCAGAACTAATTCTCTGTTCAAGAGGTAATTTTACAGACATTAAAGAGAAAAAAAACAGGAGGATTGTTTGTGAGTGTGTGTGTGTATGTATATATATAAAAATATATAATTCAGACAAGTTGAGGACATATTAAGTAATCTTCCTTTACCAGTCACTGTAGTAATTAACCAGATAAAATTCCATCCTCATTTCAGCAGCTTCTGATGGCACTCCATACTACCATTTGGTCTAGGAATCCAAAAACTCATTAATGTGCAATGAGACCACCACTATGATTTCATTGTGAGGCTTGATATCAAATAGCTACATCACAATCAACTGAAAAGTCAGGGAAAAAAAGATCCTGCGACTCTGTAATTAGTTGTAGGTATTCTATGAAACATGCTCCTAGCACCCATCAAGCCTAAGAAAAGAAGAGGCTTTTTTCTTGATCAAGTTCCTGAACTCAGGTAAAGGTCAATTCCACAAATTCCTTCCAAAACAGTATGTTTTCTGCCCTGTATTTGTGTCCAGAACACCCGTCCTCTAGAATCACGCTGCTACATGGGCATAGCATTTGTAAATGGTAAGTTACCACGGAGTACACTGACAAGGAAGCATACAGAAAGCAACTGAAACCCCACTCTGCATTTATTCATGAAATCTATACCATGTTTTCCCAGAGATTTACATCCGTCTTCTACAAAAACATAACATAGTTCCTACAGGTTTCCCAATACACTATTTTCTGGCAGAAATCCAGGGCAGCAAAAAAGTTTGAGTCTAATGCCCAAACCAAAGCATAGCACTACAGCACAAACCTTCCCCCCAGAAAAAGCAAACAAACAAAAAAATCCATCCCCCAAAAAAGGATTATGGCTCATGTCTCACAATCAGATATTTTTTGTCTTATATATCAACCTACTTCCTTTTCTTAACATTAAACAGTTAAGAATGCCATACCTTTTCGTGAAACTCCTATTTATCACATATGCCTACACTGAAGGAAAACTAAAAATTTAAATCGCATTTTCCCCTGACATTCTATGACCCCCAGTATGTTAGCCTCCAATACCCGACCTTGTTCTCCACCTGCAGGGACTACAGAGCTTGCCTTTGCAAACTTCTGAAGTGGCTTTTGCAAGTACCAAAGACCACACTGATTCCATCAGCATTAGCACATCCCGCTGAAAGTCTGTTCAATCTGGTTATGAAGAATCATCTGGATTATCTCACCAAAAATAGATCAAGTCAATCTATAAGTAGGAAAACATGCTGGATTGTCTCCTGCAGCAAAAGCTTCTGTTTGGGGAATGTACTTTCTCTTTGGAAAAACAGCATTTTAAGAAACTTTTTGCTGCTTGCTGCTTACACTGAACTTCAGACAGAATGGTAAGAAGCAAGGGAACGATCTCTCCTCCCCTTCCCATTTCTAGATCTTTCTGGAAAACAGGAAATCACTGCTACTCAGAGTTCTCCATACCTCACCCTGTACATCTAACCATGCCTTCCTCTTCCCTCCTCACCTTCTTGCCCGCTCCCATTGTTTACTTTAACTCTATTTGAAGTATTCAAACACTTTCCCACCAGTCCTTATTCTGGCACCTCCCCTCTCATCCCATACTGTTCACCTCTTTTCTCACTTGGGCCCCATTCCTCAGTTCACTTCAATACTTGCAGGACACAGAGTTCATCTGCACTATAGGAAGGCCGTGCTAGGTAGCCTCAAGAAGCAGTTGTCCATGCAAACACAGCCCACAGCCCTCCACAATGGCATGGCTGGAACCCAAATGTACCCCATAAACCAGGGCTGACAGAAAGTAAAATCCTGACTTTAAGCAAGTTTTATAAGGAAAGGCACACAGCCCACCTTAAGATATTTTTGTGGGGTGGGGGACAAGAAACCAGGGAAATAGTCAGCCAACAGATGGAATTACTTTGGCTCAATCCGTTATTAAGAGCATTTCTCAGCTGTGGTCTTCTCTGGTCACCAGCAGAACTTTCTTACTGGCTTCCAACTTGTTACCTTTTATCTTCAGTGTTGCAAAGGACTTAAAATACAGTCGCTTGGTACTCTGCTATAACCAAGCTTAGCTGAGCATTTCACATCTCAAACTCTTAAGCAGAGTAAAAATTCTGTTGGGGGAAAAAATATTGGGAATACTTACCTAGTATTGGGAAAATTTATCTAGTTTTAAGGTGTCTGTATTTCTAAGATTAACATATTATCTATCCCAGCAGTTCATTAGATCTACTTAAATGAACCAAATAAAGACATGAACAAGTTAGTTCATTAGGACTCCACATATCACGTTCAGGGAAGGGGCACTTCAGTCTCTATTCTACTGCCAGGGTAGGCAAAGAGTCATTCAATTTATACTCAGGTTTCCTGGTTTGTGGTTTTCTTTGGTTGATTTCAACACAAGTTCATTGGCTCTTTCTGGCCTGAATTCAGTGATTAGCAGTAAGCACTGGCAGTTTAAGGAAGTACTGGTCACTTCAGATGAGTGGCCTTTGGGCTGGGGGAGGGTTAGCCTTCACAAAGCTTTATCTTTACACAGACATATTGTGTGTCAGACACTCAGAATGAGCGTTTTGGCTATCACTATACAGTTGGCAAAGCTAAAGAAAAAAGGCAATTGGAGTTCAGGAGAACAAGCTGTTACAAGATTATAAAATCACACCAACATCTGAGTGATGTACAGTGCCACAGACGATATTTATTTTGCAATATATAAGAAAGATCACAGTTAAGTATTTCCCATTTATCTTACTGAAAAAAAAACAAAACTAGATATATTTCTTCAACTCAGGGGAGAAAGTTCTTAGGCTGCTCCCAAACAGTAATCATATATTCACTCAAAGTGAATGAAAAAGAAAAAAAGCCCAGCAAATGTTGGTGTTTATGGTGATGCATCACCACCAGACACAAAGCACTGCTCCCCTTCCTTTAGAAGAGGTGGGAAGATGCAGTAATTGTAGAATTGAAAGCTGACTGCTGTTTCCCAGAGGCCCCTAGCTCATCGAGTTCACAGAGGGGTTTGGTTTAGTTAACACAGAGGTTCCCCAAGGGATGCACATTTCTTTCAAACTTTAAAGAATGAGCCCATCAAAACCAAAGTCAGTGATCTGTAACTTCGATTTGCTTTGTCACACCTGAAGCAGGGCTAAGCCTTCTATACTTTGAATTGCTCTGTAAGATCACATCCAGCAGCACAAAATGGAAAAGAAAGGTGTTAAAACCAGGCTAAGATGTGCTGGGAGGCATGGCTGTAGATGTTCTGTACAACAGGTTACCAGCTAAAAACTAGTAGGGTTAAGCACTAGACAGATGCTGCTGCAGCACAGCACTCAACAGCCGCTTCCTCTGGGGAGTGCAAGTACAGTTAGCATCTGAAGGCATTAAGATTTACAGCATTTTAAATGATAGATGGAACAGAGTAAAGGTTTTAGAGGGCATTTTCCTTAATTGGTGATATTTTCAGTACTAAGGCAAGAGCAGATGTTAGACTATCCCGAGCTCTCCCCCCCCAAAAAAAAAAACCAAACCTAATAGTCAAACTAGGCCAATTACTTCAGTCTTGCAGAAGTTTTCCTTTTGTTCCTAATTTTTTTTTTGTTCACTCAATTTTCCCCTCAAACTGCCTTAGAAATAACAAATAAGGTAAAGCTGGTAAATGCATAGCACATGAGATTAGCTAAACTACATGACACACCAAAGCTAATAAACTATCCAAGTTAACAGCAGGTCAGATTTTACCTTCATTTACACCTGTGTTTCAGCCAAATTTTACAGATTCTTAATTTGAGAAGTTCCTTTTTACAGATAGGAATAACTAAGCTTTCCATGTAGAGGTTTTGAAGAAGAAAGAGAGGGAAGTTACCAGACTTGGTCAGTGTAGGGGATCCAGGTGGAGAAAGGTTTATGCTAGGCGACAGGTAAAGATAGTTTCTGTTCACTCCAGCATTGAAATCAAAAGGTGATTTGTAATCCTCATACAGATCCATGCCAGAAAATTCAGAGCACACAGCCGTCCTCTTCTTCCACCAAAGCATTCATTTTCACCTTCTGGGGTGACCCCGGCAGTAGGTCAGAAGCCCTCCGTTTCTTCACATGACACTCGCTATACCTCAAAATTCAGCTCTCTTACACCTCTGTTAAATTTGATAGAGCCATCTAGCAAGTGGTTTCTTACAGCTTCTGCTGTTTACATGGCACAAAGTTAAGTTCCTGTAAATTTATAACTGGGGTTGGACTTAAACAGACCGTTCCTTTAACAAACATCCACAGCACACCATTCGCCGCTTCTGGAAGAGCCTTGGTCCTCTGCAGAATTGCATCAAGAATTTTCAATCATTTAAATAAAAAAAAAAGGTCAGCTGACTGCAGCTACACCAGAATATCCTTAATCTTCTAGGACACAAAAGGATTACTAGCCATAATCTATCCTATATACCATCTGTGTAGGACTTTTTCCTCTGATTAATGGAAAATTCTGTGTGCATAACTATTTCTCCAGCTGCTTTCACCAGTGTAACTACCACGAGCCAGAACTCGGTCTCTGCTGCCCAGGTGTCACACTGTAGTGTGAGCTCACCAATAGGAGAGCAGCACTCGTCTCTGAAGGCTATGCTATAAACACTACCTAGGTTTTTTAATGAACGTGCTAATATGCATTATGATTTTTGCCCACGAGGCTAAACATAACTGGATATGAGAGGTTTTTGTTCGTTTGCTTGTTTTTTTTAAAAAAAAAAAAAAAACCAAAAAAAAAACACAACTGAAGTGCACTGCCCTATGGTCCTTGCTGTTTCAGCCAGCATCATTTAGGGCAGCCAGTTACACTAAGAACTGGTCACACTGAAACTCACTGTCCTGATGAAACGTATTTATGTTTTGACACGTATACCATAAAGAAAGGTCAACTTACGTAAGCTATCTGACATCATGCTGAAGGCATAAAATTAACCCTGGGAGGCAGAAGTGTTTCTTGCCTAACAGAGACAGTCAGCACAGTTTTGCAAGTACTTCACTATTTTTTTTCTTCCAAGGTCAGAATCTTTCACTGAAAAAACAACCTTACTGGCAGTGTAGCACTACAGTGTAGTGTAGGCACTGTACCTTTACAGCTGAGCAACAATTTCCTCCCAACCCCACACCTTCACCTAGGCTCTTCACTGCAACCTGGATGCAGAGGAGCATAATCAAATGGAAATTAATATTTTTCTCCACTGTAAGAGTGAGGTTTTAAGACAGAGCCAGAGACATTACACCACCCTCCCTCTGCTCAAAGCTGTAGAAGTGAAGGAGCCTTGCAGCATACCCAAGTCAAGCTGGACAATATGTTCCCTGGGGATACAAGCAGAAAGTGTACCACTTCTGAAGTTTTAACTTCACATTTCCACTGAAATCAGTGCGTGCAGGAACAGACCTTCCAGATAATTAAAGAGCAGTTCCTTTAAGCTGCAGGCATACGTTGGTTTCTGGTGCAGACTCCCTGCAGACTCCTAACAACAAAGAGTGCCAGAGCCTGAAACACAGGTATCTCCTATTTTCTGAATCCATTGAAAAGAAATTATAATGCCCCTCTGCATTTCTGACACGTGGCTGTGGCATCTGCCAGAAACACTGCAAAGTTCACCTGACAAAGGACAAAGCTTTGGTCACAGATTCTAAAATTCACTGCATCCAGAGGAAGCAGAGAACTGTAACGTGGCTACAGTAATAATATACTCCCTAATTAACAAGCACGGTAATATGAATAGCTACCAGTTCTTTGCAGCCTTTCCTTGTGTAACTCAGCAGGCAGGGACTGCCTTCTGTACAAAAGGCTCAGGCAGTGGTTGCACTAACTGGGTTAGACAAAATGACATTATCCAATATGGCACACTGGGTGTTTTCTACCATCGCTCTCCCAACACAGAAAGAGGGTGAAGGAGAAGCTACCATCTAGGCCTCTTTCCCGACCCCAGAGAATCATTAAAGGTAACCAATGGTAGCAAGCTACGACAACTGAAAGCAGCTATTACAGGAAAAAGAAACCCTTGTGAAGATCTGTTTATCCCTGCTAACAATCACCAATACTATTTCCTGGCCAAGGGCATTTACTGGAGTCAACACATTCTTGTCATTTACAGGAAACTCCCTGCATTCAGTTTTACCTCATACTATCCATTCAAAGAAATCTGGTACACTTCCTGCATCTTATTTGTGCAAAAGTTGGCTTCATGTCCCTGAAGACATCTGGATTGCCAGTCTAAGACCACTGATCCAGCCTGTCACCACTACAGACAGACGTGTGTATGGGCCAAACTCTCCGACACATCTTCAGTGCAGTCACAGAGACAAGGACAGGACATTGCCCACCACTAGAACATAGCTTTGGCTTACAGGGAAGGTTTGCAGAGTTACAAATCCGAGTCTCCATGTGAGAGGCTGAATTCTGCTTTTGCCTTGGTTTATGCATAGCCTGAGCACAAGCCCAGAAGTCACTCAGGACAATTCTCTAGTTTTTAGAAATATTACTGTCTTAAGATCAAATACCAAGAGAGGGACCACGCAAGCACTCCTTACTTCAAACTACCCTCTTTGCTCAAAATAATCTAGTCTATGATAGCCATAGAGCTGAGCTGCTACAGCACCTCCCAAACAAGCTGCCTAAACACATCAGCCTCCTGCTCCCTTACCTGCAGGAGTCTGTGGAAGCATTGCTCCTCACTCATTCTCAGCCACTAATCCTTCTCAGCTACTAATCCTTCCTGGAGATGAAGGAAGCTGTCTTGCTGAACAAGCTTCTTCCTCATCACCTAGGGAAGTTTGATGTTCTTCATCCTGAAGTACAAGCCAATCCAGCTGTAGGGAGAAAGGACTGCAGTTCACCCATGCAAACCTGTCACAGGACAACTTCTAGGCTACCTGTCATCCCCAACTCATCCACTTCAGGGAAGAGAAGTACTCTCCTGCCAGCCATAACAGCCAGTTTATCCGCTTCTTCCCCATTAGCTCCTTAGCACACCCAGGGATTAAGGGCAGAGCAGGGCAGCATTCCCCTCACACCGCCTGAAGGCAGTCTGAAGAAGTGGTGTGTCTGGAGGAGGAATCAATTTCTCTCCAAGGGACTTTACAAATTAAAGTCATAGCCCCAAGGAAACAAAGCAGGATGTGAATGGAAGACAGCAGCCACACAGAACTGGAAAGAAAATTTTTGCTTTGCAGCGTGAAGCTTTTTGACAAGTTTAGCAGTTCTTCACAACCTGAACATAGCTAAGCAATGGCAGGAATCAAGATTTCTCTACGCTATGAAAATAGGCTTTATTATGAGGCCTTTCTAAATGTCCCTCCCATGACCAAAATATCCCTGTGCATGGCCCTCCTGCTTCTCACTCTTCCTGGTAATTCAGATAACATACAGCTGGCTCAAGGCAGAACTGGAGCCATTGAGCCATACCTTGTTAGATATACCCTGCCTTCCCAGTGCAAGGCACACATTTTGGAGCAGCATCTTAAGTTTAGACTTCTGTTACGAGGCTTAGAGCAGTTATTGTGCATGCTTTGTTCTTGTCCTGCTTAGTAAATTCAACTGTTACAGGTATACCTTGGTTGTTACTGCAGGTATTAGCTGTAAGCCAGTAGTGAAGAGAACTTGAAGCCTAAGGATGCACCTGCTCCAGAGACAAGTAGCAGTGGGATTTTGCTCACTATGCAAGAGACTAAAACTGAAGATACCGCTGTTCCAGAACAAGTACTCATTTGCCCTTAACAACTCAGGATAACTGAGACGTTCCTACTTAAATCGTTTACGCCATTTTAAAAGCTGGTGTTTGAGAGACTGGCATGAAGGTAGGTAACTTCTGTCAAGGGTGCGTGAACCAATTATTGACAAGTTCAACTGAATGTCACAAAGTGGCTCAGGAAGGCTTGGCAAGCCTCAGCAAAGCATTACCATCACAATTCCTACCGTTAATCATTTTGTAATCTCCTCTGATAAGGTTAGAGAGTGTGTGTAAAGCTTTCCCAGGTAACTTATTTAGCATCAACACCACAGATTGTGCACATCATGAATCATAAGGGAGTGAACTTCCTGCACAGCTAGAAAAGATGTTAAGTTTGAGCAAACACTGTTAACCAGATATTTGCCTGCCTAATCACAGACATTGTTCTCTCTTCAGATACCACCTGCTACCCAGCTCTGCAGCTTCACCTTAGCCCAAGGCTCTAGCAGCAATTTAAGTAAGGCAATATAATACTAAAGCACTTCTACCTTGTTTGTAGGTAAGCAAGGATGAGATGTTATGGTAGTCTTGCAGAGAAGCTGCTTTTCCCACATTTAGTTTCTAGCAGAACAACAGTTTGTTTATACATGAAAAAGTTATATTCCTCTTTCCCTAAAGAAACCAAACACAGCTCAAGTACAACTGAATACCATCTCTGGGCTTTGAAGAAACTAAGCTATGCATTTAGTAGTGTTTCATACACAGAGTTAAATTCAAAATGGAAAGGCTACCAATAAATGCCTCGGGACTGGAGGAATGCAGAGGCTACCCTGGGACAAGATCACAGAATCACAGAAACAACTAGGTTGGAAAAGACTTTGAAGATCATCTAGTCCAACTGCTAACTTAGTTCTAGTTCCCAACTTAGGCAGTTCCCAACTACACCATACCCCTCAGCGCTAAGTTGAGTCAACTCTTAAACATCTCCAGGGATGGGGACTCCACCACCTCCCTGAGCAGCCCATTCCAACATCTAAGAACCCGTTCTGTAAAGAAATGCTTCCTAATATCCAGTCTAAACTTTCCCTGGAGCAATTTGAGGCCATTACCTTTTGTCCTATCACTTATTACTTGGTTAAAGAGGCTCATCCCCAGCTCTCTGCACCCTCGTTTCAGGGAGCTGTAGAGGGCGATGAGGTCTCCCCTCAGCCTCCTCTTCTCCAGACTAAACACCCCCAGTTCCCTCAGCCGCTCCCCGTACGACCTGTGCTCCAGACCCTGCACCAGCTTCGTTGCCCTTCTCTGGACACGCTCGAGTCATTCAATGTCCTTTTTGCAGTGAGGGGCCCAAAACTGAACACAGGAATCGAGGGGCGGCCTCACCAGTGCCGAGTACAGGGGTCAGATCCCTTCCCTGTCCCTGCTGGCCACGCTATTGCTGACACAAGCCAGGATGCCATTGGCCTTCTTGGCCCCCTGGGCACACTGCTGGCTCCTGTTCAGCCGGCTGTCAATCAACACCCCCAGGTCCCTCTCTGACTGGCAGCTCTCCAGCCACTCCTCCCCAAGCCTGTAGCGCTGCTGGGGGTTGTTGTGGCCCAAGAGCAGCCCCCGGCATTTGCCCTCATTGAAACTCCTGCAGTTGGCCTCAGCCCATGGCTCCAGCCTATCCAGGTCTCTCTGCAGAGCCTCCCTACCAAACAATACTTGACATAAAGCTACCTAAATAACCAACCCACAAGATCTGTGCCTAATCAGAGTTCTGCTGCTACGTAGGCATTTTCACCATCTTGGATATCCTGTGTTTGTGTCCTTTTTAAGCACAGAGAAGCCAAACTTGTGCACCACAGCCCATACTTTTGACAAGCCTACCATAACTCCAGCACTTAATTCATCAAGCAAACGACGATGGGGGAAGATGAAGGGAAGAGTCTGCTGTCAAAGAGGAAGAAGAGGTGCTTGCTGGTTTGGAGGACATAGTAAAAAGATTCAATCTGTTATTTCAAGGTTGATTGTTAAGATTCATCTACCTGCTCAGCCTATACCTGAATTTGCATCTTCTGCAGTCTGCTAACAGGCAAGACCGACTGGAGGCCTTCCAGTAACTGCAGCTGGGGTAAAGACTTCCAGCTAGATCTTCCCACACACACACCCCCCTTCCCCAGGTAGATCCCAATCAGGCAGCAACAGTCAGGCTCCCCTACCCATTCCAACTGAGTTTTATAGGGCATAAGCCATTTTAAGAGCTATAAAGCTACTTAAGCATGTTAAGCCAATCTAGGTTCTGTAGCATCAATTTGATCTTCAGCGTCTTACCAGTTTACAGATGAGTAAAGCCGCAGTGCCTGATCCAAGGCCTTAAAACTCCATTAAGAGAAAGATGCCATGAAGCAACAGGACAGAAGCCCAAACACTAAGCATGCCTTAAATCAGTACATCTGTACTCCTATTCCCACATTGTGCCCTCTCCCCTAACAGCAGATACCTCTTTCAGCCCCGAAATTCTGTGCATGACATCAACTGAGCTGCACAGCTATAGCACTTGCTGAACAGTATGCGTACAGGCTTCTGCAGCCCTGTTAGTAATGGTCAGCAGACTGGAGCTTAAAGGTTTAGGCATTTGCTGTCTTCTAGCAGACTCCAACTCAATTCTAACATATTAATCTCATTACTTCAGCCTCCCCCCACATGCTTTCTGTGGACTAGCTCTCCCTGATTCAACAGCATTATCCAGTATGGTTCTTTGCACAGAAAGAATTCTCCAGCATTTTCTTAAGGCTAAATGCTGCCTTCACTTACTCATATTTAAAAACAAAAAAACAAACCACAAAAAAACAACAAAACACCACACAAACGAACACAACCCTCTTAAAACATTCAGTATTCTCTCAAGATATATCACCCTGCAACACAAACAATTCTGGGTGTTACAGTTAAAGATAATGGGGTTGCTAGTATTGCTCTTTTCTTAAACCAAAGTCTCAGCCCACAGCATTTCAGACAGCTGACGCATGTCTTAGCAAAGGCAGCAGTTTTCTTCTCTCCTCCTCCAAATCCAATTATAAACTCAGACTAATTTCCTGAGATCTTGTAAGGAAGCAGATCCAGACTCCGGCATATTCTGCTGCTAGACAAGCTGATACCATGGTAAGACTCTTAACCCATTCGTATCAGACAGAAGTCTCTGTATTTGCACAGGTTCTCCACTACCTTTTGAATATATCTGCTCCAGTACTTATAAGCTTTTCCTTAGGCAGAAATCCCTGACATGGCAAAGTTTTGTGTCTCAAACAGAGGTCAAAGGAGTCACATTTGTCAGCTCCAACAATAAGAAGTGAAAAGTGTTTCCTACCTACAGGAAGAGTCCATGCCCAGCACCCCAGAGCCTGTTATCAGGTGGGGCATTGCATTGACTTTCTAGAAGTCGAGTCGAACTCTTTAAATACAGAGGAACATTTCCAAGTGAGATTAACGGAGTCAAAACACTGTAAGGTAGATTTTAGAGAAATGTATTTAGTTATTTGACTTCAGCTGCTTATCCCAGTTATGCTGTCATTCTCTGGAGACTCTGATTCCTGGTAGAGACTGAATCTGTCAAAAATGTGAAGAAACAGTGCTGAGCTGCAGCCAGACAACAGTACAAGAAGATTAGGAAGAAAGGGCTGCAGTGCAGAACAGGATTGTTTTAAATGAAGTTTTAGTATGTAACCTTGCAATCTAATTAAAAGCTTTACTTGAGTGAGTTCAGTTGGAGTGACTCCCAGCCTCCCTCAGAAGAAAAGTCTGCTTTTTTGCACTCTTAAAGCCAACCTCCCTCTTTCAACAGTGCACCCCAGAGCTTCATTTCTGAAAAGCAGCTCCAGAAAAGCCCACCATTCCCACTCTACAATATCAGGTTCTACCATGAAAATGGTACTGAAGTTTTAAGAACAAAGCAGATTTAATTACATATTAGGCTGAATCATGTCTTGTGATATCTGAAAGGATAATCACCAAAAAAAGCACCATCTGTAATCTTAGCAGTCTCTTAGTAATACTAGCAAACACTCAGTGCTTGAGGTACACACTAGCTCCCACCACATAATTACAAAGTTCATGCCTGGATTTGATGTAGCACAGAATTTGCACCATTTACTATCAAGGAAGAAGTACAGAAGCACCTACGCAACGAAGCAGTGCACAATTTGATGCAAGAAACGGGGCTTAGGATAAGTACCTCACAAAATCCATTCTTGGAGATACTCAAAACCCATCTGGACAAGGTCCTGGGCAACTGGCTCTAGGTGGCCCTGCTGGAGCAGCAGGGTTAGACCAGATGACCTCCAGAGGTCCCTTCCCTGCTCAACCGCTGTACAAAGTCACAGGCTGCTCACGCAGATCCTCCAAGGAGTGCAACCCTGAAGAGACCGTTTGGAAACATGAGGAGTCCTTATGCCCTGCCCCATGGAAGGCCTGTGGGCAGCCATTCATTTTGTGAATTGGATTTGCAAATATCTACTTGCTGACAGAATAAAGTTCCATTTTCTCCCATACTTTCTAAACTGAGGTATGGACAGAGACTTCACAGGAGACTTGGCACTTCCATACATCTCCCCAGCATACAACAGTATTATGACAGCTGACAAGCAAGGCAAGAGCATGTACAGCAGTAGAGACTATTTTGATTTCAGTTAGGAGCCTGCAGGAAAAACGCAGCTTACCAGTCCAGCTGGGCCAGATTCGGCAGAAAGGAAAAAAAAAAAAAAAAAAAAAAAAAAAAAAAAAAAAAAAAAAAGTCCTGTATTTGCATAAAAGATACAGGCTTACATTTTGCTCACAAGAGGAATAAGCAAGCAACTTCTTGGGCCTGACACATAGTTCCAGAACTTCAACACAGATGAAGCTCTTGGCACATATGTTTTAGAAAGCCATCCACTTCGCCCTGACCTCCCTTTCCCCAGGAGGGAAGTGAATGTATGCCTCTGCTGTAGGAAGAGTTCAGTCTTTGTATACAAAAAAAAGCTTGAAGTAGACAAATTAGCTACCAGTGTCACTATGCTAAAGCTACCTTAAGCTACCTTATAGCAGGAGCCTCTCCTCCTCTTACCCTTTAATCTATCAATTAAACAGAGCCCAGAGAAACTAGGCTGAAGTTAAGTCTTTGAATTCCCTTCTCAGACTCCTCAATTTATTCTTCACCCACTCCAGCGCAGCTTGCTTTATTCCTCCAGCAACTTTCCCTAGTGCTCACTCATCGGTTCTCCTAACAAAGCTGCTCAGTCCAGACAAAAGCTGGCAGAAAAGTTTCCAAACACATGTCAGTTCAGCTAGAGATGTTAGCTTGCCCTTCAAAAGCACTGGGAGAGTCACTTCTGTGCTCAGGATATAGTCATTTGTAGCATTGTAGTACAAGTTGCCCAGAGATAGTCAGAGCACAGTAATCTACAGGTGGGCTCCCATAAAGGATGCACATAACACCAAGTGAAATTTCTTAGAAGCACTAAGTTTAGCATCAGAAGACAAAAAAGCATGGAAAGCTCCATCTTGTCAAAACAGCCTTCTCCCTCTGACACAATTCCACTCCAAACATCCCTAACACTAACAAAGGAAACAGCTATTCTGTACTCTCCTAAGATTCCGCTCAGTTTTCTAAATGCAAGCAGTGTTCAGAGACCTGCATCCCTGGATACCTCACTACAGATTTGATGGGACTTAATGGAAGCATCATTTTGACCTCTGTTGTTACACACACATGCACTGCTTGGTGGCAGCCTTCATATGGAAGCCTGGCAGCCAACCTTTTGACAGGTTGTTTGGATACTTGACTTTTTTTTCCTGCCTAATTCCCACAATGGGCTATCCTGCCCTCCTCTAGGCTCTCAGCATCAGCTGTCTTAAAACAGATGCCAGCAATACATAAGAAGTCAATTGAAGGCACTTGATACCAGCCTGGAGGCATTTCAGTAAGCTACAGAAGTGAACAAGAGCCCAGGCTTCTAACTTACCCTCTTTGTCCTCAAACCCAACTTCAAGCTTACCGCAAGTTGGGAAAGAATTACACCTCTCCAATAAATGCATATTAAAATGTGGAAATTAATTTGAAAACTTACACCTGAATTTAGCCCTTCCTGTACACACTCTTACCAGAGGCAGCTATGTGTTAAGTTCCTGGGACACCAGTTACTTTTAAGTGGTCCCTGCTGAGAAGTACAAACCTTTCTAATTTCTCAAGTCTCAAGCTCCTTGCAGTCACATCATGTTCTTGGAAACTGCAAAGCTGTAAAAACATACGTTTTTTGCCAGAACTTCCATACACAAATTACTGGTTTCATGGTTAAGTTGCACTGCTGCTGAAGTCTGGCACCTTATTCCATTACCCAGGGCAAAGATAAGCTTTTTGCTTAATAATTCGACATGATGATGGCAACCACCAGGTTGATACTGTCTTCCCTTCTCAGGCCTTGACTAACCAAGTTTAAGATTTAAACTGGTGGTGTCAAACAAGTGTAATTTTGAACACTTGAAGTATGATTTCTCCAACACAAGCAACTGCAAATAGCAAGCTGTGTAGAAATCATATTAAAATTTTTGCTCTTGGCTTAACTGAGAACATAGTGTGAAATGTCCATGACACTGTAAAACCCTGCCTAGACAGCAGCAGCTGTCTACTGATACAATAAATATGCAATCATGTATGCCCCGGAAATCTCTCAGGTCATAAGAGCATGCTCCTGATCCCCCTTTCCCAACTGTTCAAATCACACCTTTAGACTAGTAATGCTTTTTGCCACAAACCCTTCAAGAGAACCAGCCTGTCCATAAAGTACTTAAGACAACAGCCACTGAGCCAGTTACATAGCTTAACCAAGCACATGAGCCCATAACAAGGACAAAACCATATTATTCACCTACATTTCTCTCACCCACTGCAGAACTTTAGTAAGCCCACCTAAACTTAAGAAAATTAGACCTAACATAGGAGTGTTAATGGCACACCAACAGATTGCTGGCATAAAGTACACTGATGCAGCAGTTGACTATTACTGGATATCCCTCATTTGAAAACACAGAAGAAGTTGTGTTGTTTTCTCTGCAGCATCAAACAAGATACATTAACTATTCCTTTACAGTCCAGTATTTTTGCAGTCACCCATCCAACCATACAGTACCTGAAGTGTCCTATTCCAGATTGAGTTTGCCAGCTATTTGCCTATACTGCTACATGGCATACTCAGCAGGGCAGCACCAATTCCTGCAAAGCTTCCAAGCAGAGTGGAAGCAAAGGCTGTCACAAGTAAAGGGACCTTCAACCGCATTCTGCCAGGGCTGAAAATTAGTCAAACTCAAGACATGGGGCTTGAATATTTCTGCACTGCTCTCAATCTCATTTAAGAGGCAAGAGAGAGAATCCTGCAACTGTGTATGCAATGAACCAGGAGCAATTCACTAACAAACCAACTGCGCTGACTGGCACTTTTTTTTTTCCCTAATATAATGCAGATAATACGTCTACCTCTGAAGTATTACAACCACTGAAGTTCCCATTATATTAATAAGTACTCTGAGATTTCATCCGATTGATATGTCCTTGAATGACTTTTAATGCTGCTTGAGCTGAGTAAATCCTGTTAAATAGACATTTGTTCCTACTCCAAGTCAAACTAGGACAGTAAATTAAATGAAACTGTTAGCCTACAGAGATACTGCTGTCACACAAATCAAGGAACAGACATAAAAAAACTAATCACTCCAAAAGTGAAGAAAGGCAAAGAAAAGGATCAAGAAAGTTTGTCCAGAGATGATTCCCCCTAAAGAGATAAAGCTCTCAAAGATTTGCTGGTCCTGGAAGAACTTGAACAACTCCCATCAAATCAGACTTTGGACATGAGCCATTACTTTTTGCCTCTGCATGACATGAGAGGCAATCTACAGTTGCTTTTTTACAACCTACACAGGTTCAGATCAGGAAAGTACTGATCTCAGATCATTAAAGTACTAATCTCTCAAGACTTCCAAGCAGTATTCATATATGTATGCATGATCTAGTTGTGTCACAGTCCATTCCACACAAAGGTTAAGAAACATCAGCATGCTTGGATAAGTTGATCTCCAACCTCCTCACTTATATTTCACAGTGAAGTAAGTAGAGCAAGTTAAACCATTTATTTTACTCAAGTATATGAAAGTGGACAAAACTGGAAAGACATATCTAGCTAAACACAAATTCGGGCAGATATTTTTCCTGATTCTGGTACAGCCAACGTGATGGAAACTATAGGTGGAGGGAAGAAGTGCAGTGGCTCTGAAGGACATGTCTTCAAGGAAATTAGCTCAGCTCAGCTCTAAAAGCTAGGGCAGTGAACAAAGAAGGGAAGGGAGTTTTGCTGGGTTTTTTTGGTTGGTTTTATGGGGTTTTGTGGGGTTTTTGTTTGGTTTGGGGGGGGGGGGGGGGGGGGGGGGGGGG
>NW_020799095.1:122683768-122695910 GCF_003259725.1 Athene cunicularia
GGGGGGGGGGGGGTGGTGGTGTTGTTTTTTGGTTTTTTTTGTTAAAGAAAGCACACCTCTACTGGTTTTAGTGAGCAGCTGGTCCAGAAATGCACTGCACTGTTTCTACATGTTTCTGTAGAAACATCTATTTGACCTGGAACTGAACATCACAGCAAACCCTAAGAATAAAGCCTTGCACTGCTAAATGAAGTCTTAAGTTTAGCACCATTCCCTACTGCACAAGCTAACCCATCACACAACCCATTCCATAACTATAAACATCAAACAAAATAGGCATATCTTCATAGCCACTTCAAGTACTGGTCATGCTCCAGTCCAAGTTTAATGGATAAGTTCCATTTAATGAATTAGTCTGGTAAACTTTGCGAACTTTATGCTTAAGGACTGGTCTAGCTGATACCCAGCAGGTCACTGTTACATCAGGTTTAGCACGTCATACCTTAGCCATCACCAAAGAAACTGCTCAGAATAATTCAGATCTTAAATAGCTATTAATAATGCAATTCAGTTTTTTCATTCTGTCTTGCCAGATAAAAACTGGATCACGATACTGAAGAGGTAAAAGTCCAAGCACTGACTTGCATACTGCTTGTTCCCAGTTCCCAGTTGTCAATCCCCAAATGTTTTAGCTAGGGAGCTGTGATACGGCATTATTATTAGGGAGCCATCACACCTCTCAAACACTCCTGACATCACCTTGCATGAAAGGGAAACAAGACCTCTCTGGGGGCATTGTCTTGGAACAAACAGACTACAGAAATTCAGTTATTTTATATGATGCTTTCTCCTCGACTTATCAATTCTCCCTTGCAAAGGGCTTAAAAAGTCTTCTCAGCTCCCCTTGACAACATGCAGAGGTCTTCCTTTGACCTCTGTATCCCTTTTCCCATCTCGTATTTTCACTCTCTCAAAAGATGTACATACATTGGGGATGGAAGTATGTGTCTGCGATTCACCAAGGTGAAGCTTGCTCTTGAATTGTTAATTATTAAAGATTTCATGGACCAGTGCGCTAGAATGGATTTAAAAATTACTGTAGATTTATTCCAGTAAAACTCTCCCTTTTGCCATTTACTCCAAAAACTCTACCTCACCACTGCAGGAAGCACTCAACAGGTTGCTCTGCATATTCCACTGACACTTGAGTTGCCTTCCTTCTTATACAATCTCCAAAAATCTTTCACACTCAAAAACCTGCTCAGTGACAGGCATGCAAGCCAACCGAAACCAATCAGCTTCAGAGCATTAATTCCAACAGTTTTCACTTGCTGCTGTTTAGAAACATGCAGAAAGAAATTCTCCCTGCTCACCATTGCTCTTGTCAACCACAGCAATCCACAGAGAAAGGTACCAAAGCACAATGCCCCAAATACTCCTTAAGGGTGCTATAAGTTTCCCAATTAAAGATTCAGACAGTGCCTGTGATTTATCATAGAATGGTTTGGGTTGGAAGGGACCTTTAGCAATCATCTAGTCCAACCCCCTGCAATGAGCAGGGACATCTTCAGCTACATCAGGTTGCCCAGAGCCCCGTCCAATCTGGCCTTGACTGTTTCCAGGGAAGGGGCTTCTACCACCTCTCTGGTCAACATGTTCCAGTGTTTCAGCACCCTCACTGTAAAAAAATTCCTTCCTTGTATCTAGTGTGAATGTACCCTCCTTTAGTTTAAAACTATTACCCCTTGTCCTATCACTAGGGGCCCTGCTGAAGACTGTTTCCATCTTTCTCGTAAGCCCCCTTTAAGTACTAGTAAGACGCTATAAGGTCTCCCCAGAGCCTTCTCTTCTCCAGGCTAAACAACCCCAACTCTCTCAGTCTGTCCTCACAGGAGAAGCATAACATCCCTCTGATCATTTTCATGGCCCTGCTCTGGACTCACTCCAACAGCTCCATGTCTCTCCTGTGCTGAGGGCCCCAGAACTAGACACAGTACTCCTGGTGGGGTCCCAACAGAGCAGAGTACAGGGGGAAAATCACCTCCCTCGACCTGCTGGTCACACTTCTTTTAGCTTCTGGGCTATGAGCACACGTTGCCAGTTTTTCATCCACCAGTACCTCCAAGTCCTTCTCCACAGCGCTGCTGTAAATCCTTTCATGTTTCAGCCTGTACTGATACCAGGGGCTGCCCCAACCCAGAACAATTAGCAGGAACAAATTATACATTTAGTGTGGACAACTTACAGCTCAGAAGCTGGTGTTTTAGAGGTGTATTAGGCAAAAGGCTCACCTACCATCCCAGCCACGCTCTCAGAGCACCAACTGCCTTTCCTGTAGGGCTGCTGGACTGTTAAAATTAAGTCTTCACAACCATCATTTGTGGAGAAATATACTGTACCAGCACACCCACACACACTCCAGAAACCATGAAACTTGTGCCTTTACAGAAGCGCTCTGTACCTAACCTGCGGGTAGTTTGTGTGTCACTGCAAAAAGCAGCAGTGTGCTGCAATGTATGCAACATCTCTCTGGCAGTTGTTACACAACTGGTGAGCCTCTGTTTTTTTTCCTCCTCTGGTTGGAAACACAACTAAACAAGTTTATACTGAAAGGCAGCACTGGTTGCTGGAACCGAGTAATAAAGGATGCACTTGGCAGTAAATGTATTTCTCTGAACAAATTAACTGTTGGAGACAGTGCAGTCCAAAACTGAATTCTGCTTCTAACATTAAATACTCAGAGATTCCACCAGAAAAGATAAAACATAACTGAGTATTTAAACATTAACATGAAGGGCAAGAAAGGAGGACTTGTTTGCATCTACAAGTCAAGATCTTATTCAAAAAGAGGCATTCAGCCACCACATTTTACTTTTCTGAAAAAGTTTACTACTACCTGCTTAGTGTCTACACTCATTCTGCTAGACTGAGTAAAGTGCTAACATGTTTTCTAGCAAGGCACTGAACCCAATAAGGACCATTATCTAGACTGATCTGCAGTCCTGGCAAAGCATCAAGATCAGTATACAAAGGTCAAATAGCAGTTCACAAGATACAGACAGGTCTCACTGCTGTACCTCAGCATTTGCTAGAAGTCTGTTAAATGCAAATGTGTTTCAGAAAAGGCTAGTATTTAAGATTATTTCTAGGAATGGTTACTTAAATGGTAGCAGCAACTGTTTACTCCTTCCTCAGAGTCTTCAGATTAGGACGTTTAAAGTGGGTGTCCAGAACACACCTTTTCTGCAGTTAAGGACTGATTTATTAGAGAAAACATCAGTAAAGCTTTAAAGTCTTCCCCTCCTTCCAAATTACTGCACCTGAATCATACAACAGTAACAGCCAGCTAGAAGCTGCAGTAGTTGTTAGCAGTTAAGCTACATAAATTAAAGGACAACTACTGTGTAGCACAGGATCCCTCACACACACACACACCTGTAACTTGGGGAGGGGGGGCGGGGGGGAGAGCTAAGGTCCCCACACACCCTGGAGCAGGAGCTGGTGGGAAGATAGCGTGCAGGGATCCAAACATGGCCTGACACCTCGGAGAAGTAGAGAGCTAGACCCACGCTGTGCTCGGTCTTGCTCAATAAGACTAGGGATGAGCAACTATTTGGCAGGCAGCAGCACAACCCCAGCTTGCCATTTTGGACTCACCACCTTCTTCAGATGTCCAGACAGTTATCTTTTTGGAATCCTCTGCAGTAACTTCTGCTCCCTGCTCCTTCAAGTGACTCTGGAGGTGGTGACAGACCACATGACAATGCTCTGAATACAGCGGATAGACATATCCAGGATGCATCCCTTGCTCCAGGGCCCATATGCTACATACTTGGGGCACTATAGCTGCACAGCACCTGAAGAGTCCGCCCAGGCAGCAGACACAAAGGGCTGTCACAACCCAAAGGACAACAAGGTAAAACAAATACCTGCCAGGCAGGTATCAGAGCAGTCCTGGGAGAAGAGAATGACAAGAATGCACTGCATATCTATCCTTTTACTCCAGATCAAATCCCCTCTAAAAAAAAGTTTTGGAGCACAACGCTGCAAGTGGCATGCCGAGGAGATGAAACACACAGTGTGAATGGTGCTTTTAAGAGCTCATGGCTCCAAGCAAAGCACATTGCAGTGAAACAGCCTGTTTTCCTTCTGCCAAGACAGTGACATCTGGCAACAGGAAAGTTAGTATTTAAAAACGTCTCCTTCCCCACCCTGTGCACTAGGCTGGTGCTACTCCTGATGCACCTCATCCCTGAACGCACATCAGCTGCTCAGCAAGCCTCTTCAGGGACTGCCTAGTGCAGATTTGAGAGGTGCTATGGAAACAGCATGCAGCAGCATGTGATCTAGATCTACTCCTGTGGACTGAAGCCTGTCTATATTCAGGCTTTGCAAACAGTAATCAAAGTGCACAGAAGAGTCAGCAGGTTAGCTAAAACCAACAATTAATTTGGGGGCTTCTCCTCTGCTTTCAGCCTGCTTCTCAAGGCTCCTCAGATATAGGCAAAATGCTTCGGATCTGTGAAGGGATTTGTCTTCTATAAAGCAATACAGCAACTAGAGAGCAAGATGCACCTCAGCCAGTGTAAGCTGTGCCCATTTCATATGTCCAACCCTTCTTTTGGGTTGGAAGTACTGGAAGAACTACTTAGAGGACAGCTTCTTTAAAGATGCTTATAAGACAAGTCCATGTACCTGGAAGGCTGTGTGAGGAAAAGCAGAACAGTCATCAGGACCCCAGACCACTCTGGAAAGACTACAGGGGACCAGAAGATGCAAGTTTAGAGAAAGGGCCTTCTTCAAAGGCAGCCCTTCCTGCCATCAGCTGCAGATGTCCACTTTTATGAGTATCCCCAAGGGCTGGACTGCTGTAGAGCACTGCAATAAACATCAGACAGCAATAACTTGAGCGGAAGTATCAGGGGTGGTTCTTTTAAATTCTGCTATCCTGATCAAGTTAATCAAGACTTTCTAATGTCATGATGTAAAACATGTTCAGGCAGAGAACAGCCAAAGAGAGGGATAAGTAGGACTGCTTTTTGCTCATCTTAGGACTCCTGATAGTAGTTTAATTAAAACACTTCAGAAAAAAGTAAACAAAGCAAAACAGACACAAGCAACATCCCCAATGCTCACAGCTGAAACATGCAGTTTTGCCATGCTAAAGAGCTTTTTCAATGTTTTTGAGGTTTTTCTCATGAACCAAAATCACTGACAGGAGTGGGCTCTGATCCTAGCAAAGCACAGGGGAAACACCAGTCTGAAAACAACTCCAGCCCAGATCACATCCCTTAGCACATCTTTCCATCCATCTATATCCCGGGCTTAGGGGGCTCTGATGAAACTCCACTCCCCTCTAGCTGCTAGAGAAGGGAAAGCAAAACGGGAAAAAACCTGCTGTTCTGCCTCCGCTAGCCTCTCCCACCACTCTCAAGCTGCAGCTGCTCACCAGGCTGTTTGTTACCCCATGATACCGTATTTCCATCGCTAGTAACAGGTCATAAGCTTTGAACTAAGTCTGCAAGGCCTCAGTACTAGAGGCCTGTCAGGCTTGCTCTGTCTGAACTCTTCTTGATTTGCCTGCAGCTTTGTTTTACTTGGTGTATCTCAGAAAGTAGAGACATGGGATGTGATAGTACAGGCATGTACTAGAAGTAATATGGCACAGGGTTGACACTGGATGCTCACAGCTGTCAGTCAGTCATCAATTGCCAGTGGAGATCTGCAGCTGAATAAAGTTATTTTCGAGGTAACAAAGAGAGCAAAGAAATAATATCTAACATATGTAAAAGAGACTTCATGTAATAGATTGGATATAACATGGAGCTTGCAGAGCAATCAAAGAAGGTGCAAATGTGTAAAAAGCAAACAGAACAGAAGGACCCCAGTGGAATCTACAGTGAAGAAGCTGCCACCATCAACATCCTATTCCTCCCAGCAAAGGAGTCACAATACAATTTGCTGTAATACTCCTGCCACCACCAAAATGACACTACCAGCCTCAGAAGCCAGGGGAAGGATGAGAATAACATCAGTAAAAGGTGTAGAAACTAAGTGCATACAACATTATTATTACTAAGACTTCACTTGCCTAAATCATCTTTTTCTGTAATAACATCCAAACTAATAAACATTCTTGAATTACATTGTTAAAATTTCAATTCCTTTAAGAATAAATTATTGGCTTACTTTTATTTATATATATATATACACACACAGAGCATGCTGCTGCTCTGTCTCTGAAGTTTTTATGCATAACACACATTTGTTGTGCTGCTGGTAGGCTACAAGCAGGAAGGGGTCAGTTCAGAAGCGTATCACTCCAAATCGTGTATGGCATGGCATGCTCCTACAGACCTCAGTTCCACAGAAATTAATGGAGCATCCTAGGCTCAGCCGAGGCACTGTACACATTTGCCAGAGCACTCTGCTCTCTGCAAGCATCCAAGGACACTTACTGCTCTGCTTTCACACTCTGCAGTAGAGAAGCCAACTTGTGAAACAGGAAAGCTGCCTCTTTCAGTGACAGCATTCACACCACAATAGCAGCGCTGGTTTCTGGCGAGATAGCATCAATCCACCCCTTTCTGTTCAGGAGCAAGCAATAGCACAATGAGCGCTTTTCCGCACACCAGCATTTGCTGACAGCCAGTGTAGTCTCTGCTGCACTGCCCCCACCCAGGGGCAACTGGCTGCAGACTCATACAAATGATGGCCACCACTTGCAGCTGCAATAGCAGAAAAATCCATACAGCTGTCTACACCTCTGCCAGAGGTGTTTTCATAGCAGGGCAACCATATTCAATGCTAGTTACCCTAGCTTACACTCTGCTAAACTGCCAAAGCCAACACACAGCTGCATGTTCTTTCAGCTCCCTTAACCAGGGGCAGAGGAAAAGGATGAAGAGGAGCAAAAGGAAATAGCAGGAGTGACATCAAAACTTCAGGAGACATCCAGATTAGAAAAAGTTATGGGTAGCTGCTCTGTTACTGCAGCCCTTTTCAAAAGAGAAGGCTTGCGGTTGAAAGCCTACTCTCCAATACAAGGTTTTTGAGTGAAGGCTCTCAATCTTTCTGGCTAATACTCAAATATGAGGGAATTTGAAGATGCTCACTACCTTTAACAGGAGAGAAAGCTGTCCCTCTGGAGTCTTAAACTGAAGCTGACAGAGAGTAACAGTTCTGGCTGAACAAGAGCATTTCAATTTAGTGCTTAATCTCGCTTAATGCTTGTGTTCCCTTTCAGTCACCCTTTGTTTGACATTTTTCTGCTTACTCACTGCAGGATATTAAAAGGACAAGGGTAAACACCTCCTTTTCTCCATATAGCAAATCTCAAATCAGAAGTGCCCATCACAAATACTCTAAAGGAGGCAACAATGGTTGTCATCATCATCCTACCTAGAGGTGAGCTTCTCTTAAAAACATGAAAAACCCCACACCCATCAGAAGTCTGCTGCACAGGGTTTAGCAACTGACACTGTTGATCTTTTCTATTAAGTTAAGAATGGAGTTGCCTGGGTTTTTTTCTTTTGCAAGCTGGTCAAGAAAATATTGGCTTTCAAGAAGACTCCCTGCACTGTATCTGCTGCCATGGAAACATCACTTTTTGAAGAGATACAGCTGATATCCTCCCTTACCTGCAGCAATGTCCAGCACCCTCAGGAATCAGCAATCAACAAACAACTCACTGATTTTAGGGAGCAAATCAAGTCTCTTGACTTCACACAAAATTTCTCTGTACTGTCTGAGAGGCTCCCTCCCCACAAAAACTGTCGGGCCCCCTTCCTGTTAAAGGAGGAAACAGTTGTGAAGAAAGAGGACAAAGGCTACCCAGCACCTCAGCCTTCACAACACTCAGGGCAACCAAAGAAGCTTTTGGGGTGCCCTCACCCAGCAGGGTCAAACATGGTAGAAAGCACAAGAAGCCCCAACATCAGTTTCCCTCACCACCCAGCTCCTCCTAGGACAAGAGTGAGATCTGGCTCATGAAGCAGAGAGTCAAGGGCTACTGTATTTAGCAGCTGTAGAAGACAAGGGGGAAAAAAAAAAAAGCATGTATAAGACACGAGCAAGAAAATGAATACAAATAAAATTCCCAAGGCAGACTAGCGCAACACATGGTTATTGCCAGCCCCTGCAGATGGAAGAAGCCATGCTCAGAAGGCTGCAGGCACAGCTGAACGCAGCTCAATAGCACTCGTGCCCAGGCCAGCTTTGGGAGAGGTGTTAACATATGGTAGCCAACTTCAGCCATAAAAATCAGCTGTTCCCACTTTACCCACAAAGTACCCAGATGAAGCTGAGCAAAGCACTCGCCCAGCCTGCGCCAACACAGTTCTCATTTCTTTTTTTTTTTTTTTTTTGTAGTCAGCAAGGTCAGACTGAGCATCCAAGGGCTCTCATTGCTTAGACAGGCGTTTGCAGTGGGAGAAAGGGGAACCCATAGGCTGTTTCACAGGGCTTCAAAGTGTGGGAAACTGGAACAAACAGGACTTGCATCAATTTCATGTCACTGGGATTTTAAAAGACTCAAGCAGTTGTATCTCGGCCTCATTGGAGGATCAAAGGAAGCAGATCCTCAGCTAAGCTTTCCCTACCCCAAAATGTTTGAGAGCAGGCTTTACTCTGGCTGGGTGAAGGATTGCCTTGACTGCATGTGACAGCACTGGTTACAGGGAACAGGGACATAAGACCCATGCATACCACAAGCTACACACTCTTTCCACCGTTAGAGAGCCAGGCAGGCTCCCTCCTCCACATCCTCCTGAAGAGGATGTGAGCATGAATTAAGAGTTCAAGTTACCCTACAGCGCCCAAGCGTTGGAGAGGGCAGAAACAGCTGACATCACTCCAATCTCTGGCTGCCCAGCCCAGTCCGATAAACAGGCAGCTGCCTGTGCATCAGCTGCTCCAGCGTCCCTCCAACACAGTGCACCGGTCCCCTGCGCTTCAGTACCTCTTTCATGCACTGACTAAACGGGGAGGACATCAATGCCATTAAATAACTCAACGCCACTCAGTCAAGCCAGGACCCTCAGCCTAAGTCAGAAAAATGAGATTTCCCCCCACCCCCGCCTCCAGAAGACTTGCTGCTGTTCAAGTGACCTACTCATGTAACTGTTCTATTTTTTTTCCTCTTTCATCTTCAAGTTATTGCTACATTCAGTTCAGTGAAATCATTCTTCCTTTGCAGTTCTGACAACAGCTGTCCACTCTTATTTACTTACAAGTGTTTGATTTCACAATTGCAAGTTAAGGAAAAAAAGTACTGCAAGTACCTATTGATAAAGAAAACAAATAAAGCAGCAGAAAAAGGTGCAGCTTCGTCCATTAGGACATAGGGAGAAATCCCATCCTGCTGCCAGCAACAAGTTCTTTCTGCACAAAAGGAACATTAAAGTCCATTTTGTCAGTCCCAGAAATGCAAGTCAAGGCTCTAGGAAAAGAAAGGCTTACATACTCTCAAGAAATCATGTGTAGTGTTTTGGGACTCCGAGTCCCACAAAGCCACAAGATTTTGAAATACACAGGTTACACAAGTGAAGAACTGCTGAAGCATAAGAGGAACCCCCTAAACACTACATCAGAGATGCAGTATTACTAGATAACTGCTTCACAAGACAGCTCAGTGGCATGGTCTCCTCATTCAGAGCACATCAGCACATTGCTTCTACTGTTGGGGCAGCTTCATCCTTATTTCTCCAGCAATGAACCATACCAGGACCAACAGTAACAGTGGCAAGCCACAGAGACACTCTTTTTGCAAGCAAACCCAAGTACACAATACTTCTGGGGAAAAAAAGAAAAGCCAGAATCTTGATGAAAACACAACTGCATTTAGTCCATTCACCAAGTCCACACAGTGAAAGACCAGATATGTCTTCACGGCAACTTAACGCAAAGCAATAGAACATGGAAACCCTCATCTCGGGAGTATTATACTGGTTCGGCTTGAGCCAACACTACTGCTTTGGTGTTTGTAATCACAGAGCAAGAAACCCCACGCACTTGCAGCCCAAGCCTTCCAGGGCAGTCGGAAGTGCACCGAGCACCATGTAGAGGCATACAGCCAGGCCAAACATCCCAGCGCTGAAAACAAAGACACTTCAAGTGAAAAACTGCTCAGTGGTTCTGATGCTGCTGATGGTAGGCTAGGAACAACTGTTGAAGGGCTGGTGCCATGCCTGACTGCTCAAGAGAGAGAAGACCTAAACACGTTTATATACCTTAAGTATTAGCCCTGCCTAGTTTGGCTGCTGTCTTAACTATCATCTAGATTTTCTTCCCACCTCTTAACTTTTGCTAGCTGAGAAAGCTGTCATCGTAACAATGAAAAGTGCAACCTCTGACTCACACTTTTAAACAAATTAATTTCTAGTTAGAGGAGGCAATGCAGGATGTTTAAGCCAGCCCGAGACAGGCCCTGGCAGCCTGGATTTCAGCCAAGTACATGGCTTGGGTGAGTAATACCACATCATCAAGCACAATTTCCAACACAAGCACTCCAGTTTGCCAGGAAAATGGGTGTCTGAAGGTTAACTAGCAGGGTATTAGAAGCCATTAATTGAACAGGCACAAGTGTGTTGGCTAGTCTCAATTTTCCCACTGTACCTGAAGGTCCTCACCTCAGACAAATGAGAAAACAGCATCATCACCTCTAAAAAGAAGGCAAAGGTGTTGTACCATGTTTACCCCATAACAGTCACTTACACCACATTAGATACACTATTTTGATATACAACCTGCAATGCAGTACCCACTTCACATAAAGCAGAATTTATACAAAAATGAGTTCAAAAGCAAAACAAGCCTCTAGGAAGTGTCAGCACTGTCACTAAAGCTTTTCAAAAGATCACAGGGTTTTACTCTCCTTTTCCATCAGAAGTTGTTTGAGATGTTGCAGTAAAGATGTTTGCCTTTTAACAGGCTCAAATACAAAAACAGAACGTCAGGACTGAAATCTGTGTTAAGGCTCCTGCAGTTGGAATTAAAATCCTGATCAAACTGACACTCATGCTGTTTTCTGGCTGAACAATTCTGTTGTCAGCCCCAAGAACAGTTTGTTTACTTTTTTTTTTTTTAATGTATATATATTGATAGACACAGGACTTCAGAACAGTTGAAGGAACCTCCCTGAGGAGCTTCAGCCTCTCACCAGACTATCTTCTGCTCTGTCAAAAATATTCTTTTTTCCATATACAGAGAAACACAGAAGTCATTGCTAATTGTGCAAGTGTACTACAGCAGCCTCAAAACGCTTAAAACAAGAGCATGGACAGATCAAGGTTGGTTCCTGAACCAGCTCACCTGACAGAGCACAGACCTTGACCATGCAGAGGCAGGGACTATGCTCCCAGCAGCACCTCGCATGTCCACAGGCAGACACATCCTACCGTCTCGAGCACACTCAGCAAGAAAACACCAAACGAAATCAGTCCAAGGGTGCAGACGCCAAGGTAGGCCAAGCAGCCCTACCAGTTTACCCAAAGTAGCTTATTGACCCCAGCCTGCCTTACTCTGACCAGCGCAAAGCAGTTGGTGTATCATTTCGTACGACACCATATAAAAGACTCCAACTGATACATGGATCAGCAGGATATATGTAATAACACCTTTGCGGGAGAAGCGTTTATAGCAAGACATCCTGCTCTGTCCGTATTCGGGTCAGCCTTCATCGAGGTACCAACCACCCTCTTGGGCAGCAGTCCTAAGGGTTTGTTTTAAATAAAACATGAAGTTTTATTGAGAGCACTGCAAGCGCGGTAGCCGGGACAACGGTGTTCCCCGTGCAAAAGGCACACCGGTGAAGCACCACCGCCTTCCGCAGCTCCCGAGCCACGGCGGCGACCGCCCGGGGGTGCCGGCTCTGCTACCGCGCCGAGGAGCGGCTGCCGAAGTGGAGCTGCCAGCTGATGGGCAGCCCCGGGAAGGGGGGAATTAAGAGGGAACAAACCGTACAACCAGTGATGGTTAATCAAAAGTTATACACTCGTCAAATGGAAGCGCTCTACTTCTACTCCTGGGTGAAACGAAAAAGTTTCTTCCCCCTCACCCCGGCGGAAGGGTCAGGATTTACCGCCGGCGCCCGCCGCCCAGGCAGTGGCGGCACCGACTCGGGGGTCCGCCCCGGGCTCTGCCGCCCGCCCCGCCACCGAGCCAGCACCCGCCCCCCGGTTCCGCATTTTCCGAGCTGGCGGCG
>NW_020799095.1:122695960-122791182 GCF_003259725.1 Athene cunicularia
AGACTAGTCATCGGCCCGGCCCGCCCCTCCCAGGTGAGGGCAGCGGGAGAGCGCGGCGCGGCCCGGCCGCCGGAGGGCGGCAGCCAGGGGTCTCCCGCCGGGGGTCTCCCGCCCGGCCCCGTCCCGCCTGGACGGTCTGCGTGCTGGAATTGTGAAGAGATGAGAGCCGGCCGAACAAACCCACGGCGTATCGGGTCTTCGCGTTACGGGACAGCAGCGCTTTTAATCCGGTACTAGAAGTCCTAAGGCTGGCCGTAAGGCCTCGGCCAAGCCCTGACCTGTAGTGGTGTCCGCTCCCCGGGGCAGCGCCCGGGTGGGTCCCCGTGCAGCGCTTCTGCACCTCGGGCGCTGCGCGGCTGGTGCCATCCTGCCATTTGTTCACCCACCTTTGCACGGGCTGGATGAGGGAAGACGAGAACAACCTGCTGTCTGGAATTAATACGACGAGCAGGAGCAGGCTGTGTAAGCACAGCAGCTGAAGAGATGCAGTTGTGATGCTGTGGAAGCCGCCGCTGCCGGTGGTTCTCCCTTGTATTTGTTAGGCGTTCGCTAGCAAAGCATACGCACCCTCACAAATTGCGCCGCGTTAAGGAAGTTAAACTGTGATTTTATTTTCGCTTTGGAGATGCCTCTGCAACACTCACGGGCACTTACACCCGGCAAGCCAATGCATTGTGACTGCATTAAAGAGACTTCAGCAGTTGAAAAGAAAACTAACAACTGTCCTAGCTGCAATCTGAGCTCTTTCTATTAAAATGACATTAAGCGCAAAGAAGTTTTCATTACGTAGTTTGCCCAGCAAGCTGCTTTACAAGACCACCAAGAATTAAGCTATCAAACAAATCTTTAACTCCACCCTTTTCAAATCCCTGGCCTTAGACATCTATGGATTTGTTTGTTCGAAAAGATCAACGCAGAAGGAGCAGCAAGGCCTCCACGGCGTGGGGCTGTGTGAATAGCCAAATTGTCACCAGCGTTCAGCATGCACGGTCACATGCTAAAGCGGAGCACAATAGAGAGTCAGGAGGTGCCAACTCAGGATGTCCTTGCTGTGGATAACAAACAGCAGCAGCAAATCCAGGTATTTTTCAATCTATGAGGCAGCTGAGGAACGTGAGCTTTTTCTAGGGTAAAGAAGTGCTTGCTTCTGTTCTAGGATCTGCACAGCTGCAGCACGAGGTTGTTATAATGGTGCCATAAAAATAGCAAGTAGATCAGAATATATCTCTGCATGTTTATACCTTGTTTTGTCTCATGGCACAGAAATTAATTTGTTCAAATATATGATTCTCATCACAAGTTCATCCCACGTATCTCAGTTATGTTTTACAACTGTATCAAAAACTAAACCCAAATAGATATTTAAGAAGGTACATCTGCCTTTTTTTTAAAGAAATAATAGATCTTTTCCCACAGTACTCCACTTGAAGTCCCAAGCTTTACCACTGAGCAGCTGATATGTGATACATGATCTGTAATCACAGTAGAAGAATATGAACAGCATTAAAATTTGCCCCCCTCTGCAGCTACTTTACACTAGCAGCAGCCCTGGCAGCACTGAAACACCTTTCAGGAAACAACCCACAGAGCAGTAAAGCTGCCAGCGTCTCACTGCTTCTTTTAAGGGCGGGGATATTTCACCAGCACATCCCAAAAAGCAAGAGCTGGCAATCAGGAAAGGAGTGTTACCTGGAGAGCTGATTCAGTACCCTCTGCCAGTGACACTCCCACCTGTCCACCTGAGCCAGAGTAGAGTGGAATGGACCACTGCTGACTTGCTCACCAACTGCCCAGCTGAGGAATGCCCTGTTCAGTGCAGGTGTAGCCTTAATGTACACGGGCTTGCACCAATTCTGCTGAACTCGGTGTCTAAGTTTAGAAATCCCCCTTCCTAGTTTCCTTAGGCACTCTGCAGTTCGGTTTCCCTAGCAGCCATTCAAAGTGGTGACGGGGCTACCTGTGGGATCAGAGCCCAACCAGATCCCCAGCTGTCTTGTCCAAAAAGATTTTACGTGGGAAGACACTCAAAACCCACCATCTCCAAATAGAATGATATATTCCCTTTTCACACATAGCCCTGAGTAGCAAAGAGACAGAATCGTTATAATGAGCATCTGTTACTCAAACTAATGCCTATTAAAAGTAATATGAATATTGCCTACAGGCTCCAATTATGATCGTAGAATATAAACACATGAACTGAGAAGAAAAGACTGAATCTGTCCTGAAGGTCTTGTTGTCTTCATGAAAAAGGACAAAAGTGAAGGACAAGGGACTAGGGGTGTATTGAGCTACTGAGCTTTGTGCCTGTGATTTCTTGTTTCCATCAGTCAGTTATGAAAATAAAACCAAACACATACATGTATAAAAGGCAAGCATATTTGAACTTGGGAGTACGCACCTAAATGCAGGACTTCAAAATACTTTGTCCTGAGCAGGACTGGGCCTCTCATGTTCACAGGACGTTTATTGTATGGGAATATGAGTAGAGCAGCAAATGCAGAAGCAGCTCACATTACAGCTGTATGTCACATTTCATTTCACACTCCACAACAGTTGAGCCTTCCCAGTGCTCTGCCATACAGATAGGCTAGGGTCTCCCGCTGTGGATTCAGAACCCAGTTTTAAAATACATTCCCCCTAGATCAGCTGTTTATTGAAAATAACAAGCAAGACAGTCAGAAGTGAATAAAGGCCAAGGTTTCAAATAATTAATACTGCCAAGATCAGTGAAGAATCCAGATTTAAGAGAACTAATTATTTTTCCAAAAACCTTCCTGCCCTTTAGCTTTCCTGCCGTACTTAGAAATGCAATTACCTCCAAACAGATACCTTCCTATGTACACAGACTCAGATGATGATAGGCTATACTAGCTCAGGGTAGCAGTTATGCTGATCTGATGGCATACACAAACAAGACTGTACAGCTATAAGTGTGCTGAGTGGGCTATGTCTACTGAGAGGGCTAAGTCCCAAAGCATTTTAGACCTGAATCATGTCAGTCATATAACTTAAGCACTAGAAAGTGGTGAAGAAATCTGTCCCCAGTCATTTGCCTTGCTAGGGTTGTAGTACTTTACTTGGCACAAAATGTCCTCCATTCATTTACAGCCTTGAGTCTTCTTCTGGGAGAAATCCTTCCCAAGGAACATGTCCAACACTTTATTTCAAAATGCAGCAAAAGAGCACCGTCAGCTTTGTTCCTTTGTAAGTTAGTGCCTAGAAGGATTTTGTTAACCTAAACCTGAGTTCAACTACCTTTTCTAGAAAGGGAATTAAGTTCCACTCTCCCATAAAATTGACCCAAGCTCAGGGGGAAGCACCCTGCCATGGGTTAGGGTGACGTTCATTATCTCCAATGGAAATGCTTCCACAGCATATGAAAAAAAGTTCACAGGATCAAAAGAGTCTGGCATTAACTTTTAGTGAGAGCAAAACCTAGTTGCTCAGCTGCGTTCTACTAAGGACATTATTAAATATTCAGTGTGATGTAGCTAAACCCCAGAAGGGTTTTTTTTCCTTCCCACACAACAGCCCTGATGGCAGGGCAGTATTCACACAGCCCTCTGGCTCACCTGGGAGCCCATTCCTCATAACCTGCTGGCTTGGGCACTCTCCTGCAAAGTGCAAACTGAAAACCCCTTCAGCAGGGGAGACAAGTACATACCAAACCATCACTATCATGGGTAAATAAAAACTGTAGCCACTTGATGAACCTGTATTTGCCATATCCTAGGTAAATATCAGTGGGATATTAGGGAGAGGAAAATAGACAAGCAGGCACACTCCCTCCTTCTGCTTTATTGCCTGAGGCACCAGGCATAACCCTGAAAGCACTTACTGGATCAAAGTCCCAGCCCGGCAGCCAAAGAGGGGAGTACACTGGATCAGAAATCCAGGCAATATGGCCCACCTGAGGCAGCATTAGAAATCCCTAAAAGCAGAATTGCCTGTGCCTGATTATCAGAAAGAAATGCTGAAGGCTGGATATCAGCTGACTAGCAAGTCAAAGAGTCTGTAGTTTTGACTCATGTATTTGCTGATAAAAACTTTTTGTGGAAAATAAATCCTGCACACCTCTTAGTGTCTACAGGTCAAGATCACATCTCTGTACACACTGGGATAGATAAGCATAGCCTAGTGGGATTCTAAAAATCTCCCAGGCTCCCACTTCACCACAAGCTAAGTGCAGTACGCTGCTGAAAATATCTGCAGATGCCTTTCTACCTTTTTAAACACCTGAGTGTCTCCAAGTTCAAGACCATTTTTGCAAGTGGGAGTTAAATTCTGAATTGGGTAAATGCTGTAGAAGAGAATTACCTTGCAGTTCTAATCATCTGGGTGTTGATACATTTAGGGCAGGGCTGTTGGAGATGCCTCCAAAAGAATCTGGAGGTCTTCAGCGAAGTAGTCCACCATACAGAAGCTTCCATGAGCATTGCACAGTGGTCATCTAGCTGTAAAACAGTTATTTGTCCTGGACCACATCCCAAAATCCTTACAGGAACTAAACATTCCATCAAAAGACCAGGCTTCGCTGCACCCACCTACATGAAGCTCATTTCCTGTAACTAATCTGACTGGGTGCATGCAAAAGGCTGTTAGTTGGAAGTTCATGCCTCCAACGATAGCAGCATTTGACACCCGCTCTGTACAGCTGCTAGCAAGTGTGGGATAATTAAACTGGGGGCAGGTTTTAAAAATAATTTTTTAAAAAAAATTATCAAACCCCGTGTTAAATCTGCTGCAAAGGCACTAGAGGGAGAGCTAGAGCACCCCACGGGTTTGGATTTCGTCTGTCTCCTGGTGATTTCATTTCCCAGTGAAGGAAGGGTACCTACATGCTTATGTTAAATTAAGACCCCAAAACTTGCAACAAGGCTCATTTTGCATGAGATGCAAGTTTGACATAGATGTGCACACAGATGCACAAATGCTATAAGCTTTGTAACATGAAAGACAACGATATAATGCAACTATTAATTTGATGTTAATGTCACTACTTTT
Source organism: Athene cunicularia (assembly GCF_003259725.1). Lineage (NCBI taxonomy): Eukaryota > Metazoa > Chordata > Aves > Strigiformes > Strigidae > Athene > Athene cunicularia. The sequence continues at coordinate 122,700,968 of NW_020799095.1, forward strand.
CCTGTTTTCAAAATTACTAAAACTCATGTAGATCTAGGATTACTCTGTATTTCTCCTTCCCTCCCTCCCGTCCCTTTCCCACCCCTGCTCTTTACTTTCTCTTGTGAGCAGAAGTGTTTCTGACTTCTCCTTACTTTTGTACCACAACTTCCTTTGATGGCATTTGCTCAATTATAGCTCCAAGAATGATGTGATAAAGTGTTCTCAGGCCTCTGAGCTGTTTCCAGTTATGGCATAAATATATCGATTGGGGAGCACAGTCCTTTCTTGTCACATGTATTACCATCTGCAGCAAGAGCCTTTACTGCTATAGTAAATATACTGTAGATAAAGCTTTAGCTAAACTACATCCGTGTCAATTAGCTGCTGCTAATTAGTCAGTCACAAATAGTCTGTTCCAGAAAATGGACTAAATGGAACATGTTCACATTCTAAAAGTTGATACTAGGAATAAAATAAGGTCATGCCTTCAGTAACTCATTACTAAATTATTTTTAAGGCTGCTGTGCTGTATAGTTAGTATATGATAATTAAGAACTAGAGGATCTAGGACTGCTTTTCAAATTGTAGTTAACTTTCAGTATACTCTTGTGAGATGACTAGGTATTATTAGCAGGTCTACTTTATTACTGGTAAATCAAAACACAAATATTATTAATAATTTGCTAAAAGCAGACAAAAAACTCCAAGAACTGGAGCCAGAAAAAATATATAGGAGTCTAATTAAAAGGTTACAAGGGAGAAGAAGAAAGGAATGACTTAATTAACTGAAACTGATGCAAATTGTTTATGGATTTTAGAAGCAGAAAAAGACTATTGCAAAATCATGCTCCCTTGCTTTTATAGCACAAGCCATAGAACTCCAGCCTTTAAATTCCCTCGGTAGACACTTCTTCCTTCACTATTTTGCAAACAAAAAGTCAAGCTTTGTAGTTCCTCGATAATGTAGAAAATAGCCTCTTGAAGAGAGACAATCTTTGTTTCAAGCTTCTAAGCATATCTGTTTTCATTGATAAGGCATTTCACTGAGCTAGCCAATGTAAAGCGAAAATAAGAGGAACAAATTAGACTAATAACCACTGAGATTAAAGATTCATTCATCTCATTAATCTTTTAATAGTAACACTGTCTACTCCCTGCTGCCATTACCCAGCCAGTAGGCAGTTCTATCACAGTCTTACTTAGAAGTGTTTTTCCAACACACAAGATCCACAAATCAGATATTAAGCTATTTTTTCTTTCAGACTGTTGTGAAACCAACTATGTTACATCTTAATATAGTCCCTACCTGATTTTACAAAGCTCACTTTGAAACACCTTGCAAAAATGCTGCCTCGAAATTTCCCCAAAGACAGACCATACTTCCTATTTCAGCCACAAAAAAACAAACCAAAACAAAACAGATAAAACAGGCCTCCTCTGTTCTTTTCCTACCATATATCTATTTGTTTAAAAGCAACACAGTGTTTATCTGATTTATCAATGAACCTAAACATCCACCAGAAGTTCTCAAAAATGGGGCAGCCACATCCCTGCTCATCAGCAAGAAGGCACAGATGTGGTTCTGCAAAGTCAGCCATCTGCCATCCCCAGCCCGAGCGGGTTTCAGTTTTACTTTTTCTCCCTTCAAAGAGAAAATCCCAGTACTTGTTTCATTTGCAAAAGCATGTATATTTTGTGCCTGAATTATACATCGGTGCACATGCTAAACGCAAGCATGAGGGTGTTCTTATTTGCCCATGCAATCACTGAGGGGGTGTACACATAAGCCACAATAAAGCAACACCGCTGGCCAACTGCAAGCAATGTGCTTGGAGTAACATGACCAATAACCTTAAGGAGAACTTGTGCCTGTTACAGTAGTACCCTGCCCTCCTACAGCACTAGCTGGGCCGCATATAGATGTTTACACCCTCCTTCAAATTTGCATCTTTCAGCTCCAGATGTGCTCATTTGATGCTTTGAGAGCTGCAGTCTCAGTCCTCACTGCAACAGCAGCAGCTCTCCAGATCAATACATAAATGGAAACTGAGTGAATAGCTGTGAAACCTCTGTGCCTGAAAAATCCCCCTGCTCTCCCAAAACTGTGTTTTTGCATTACACATTTTTCATTTCCATTACTTCACTAAATAAACAGTCTGAATTTTGGTATGAATCTGCTTAATAGCCAGACTTTGTTTCAGTACAGATTCTGCTCCCTTCATGGCAGCAGAGGCTGCTGAGCATTCCTAGCGTGCTGTTAGTAAGGTGGCTTTCTTTTGTGATTTTGGAGAAGAGTCATTCCAGGCATGTTGATGTACCACACTGCAGAGTGGCTGCCTCTTGGTGCTAACTGGAAGTTGGCTGGAGATAAATAATGTAAACCTCTTTCCAGAACTCCTGTTGTGCAGTACAGCTGGGGATAGAGCTACAGTCTGGATTTGTTTAACCTCTGTGTCTCCCTCTGTAACGTAGCTATTCATGCACCCATCCAACCCCTCATATGCACGATTGTTCTCCCTCTTTTGCATATGCTTCAAGTCCCAGCTGCTCCATTTCTCCCTCACACAGCCATAAGCACACTCGGACACTCCAACTGACAGTTAATCCTTATTTCCTTCATCCTCAAAGATGTCAGCTGGGGGATCTTGGTCAGATTCCCACAGGCAGGACCCCAAAATGCATGCCAGAACTTTGCTCACAGCCTTGTCCTTTTACACCTCTACCAGGTGAGTATGTTGAGCTCCTGGCTTGAAGCAGTGACATGTTACACAATGCCACTCACTTTGTACTACAGTAAGGGACTACTACAAAGGACAAACTTTTAATCTGTTATGTAAAGCCCCGGGAGCATGCAAAACACAGTAAATAACATCCTCAGCAGTGTTAAGGAGGTCTCAGAAAACAGCTGGTTGCCTGTTCTTTCTTCTTCTGCTGAAAGGCTCTGTATGTACCCCCTTCCACACAACCAGGAGAAGTCAATGCATGACAGCCCCCCTACATGCCCACAGATCCTGAGGTGCCATAGTTTAAAGGTATAAAAGAGTGAGCTCAAAAGCCATAAGACAGCACGTCTTGCAATTCACCTCCTAAAATATCTATGATAATTAATCATTTAACCAAGGTCTTCATAGTAGCCTTATGAGCACTATTTTGGTTTGCTGTGAAGGAGAGAGGCATGTGAATGGTTTTGTTGCTCAGCTGGGAACCAGTACCTGCTTACCTGGGTGAAGAACTAATATCTGCAATTGTTCTTTCTGAACATTGAACCCTGTAATTTTATTTCTCTTGTGATGATAGTACACAATGGTGTCTCCAGTGGGCTCTCCACTTAATGTATTACCTACTGCTGTCGATTTAAAATAGCCTAGGACAAAGTCCATAGTTTCTTTTGCAGCTCTTCTATGCTTTATCTTTAGGGTTTATGAAGTAAATCAGTATGTGGCTTCATGTCTCCAGCCAATTTCAGCGTTAAGAGAAAATACCAGAGATAACATGCTTAATTCTCTTCTTGTGTGTACCAAGAATCAGTCAGAGTCAACTCACTGTTGTGAAATTTTCACTGTTACCAAAACAGAAAATGAGAGGGGAATCAGGCTACCCAATATAGCATGCATACCCATATAGCAGCAAGATATTAAAGACGTGCTGCACGTTCTTTTTCCTTATTGAACAGAGCGGTAACATAGAGGTTTGTTTAATTGTGAAAAAGTAATTAACTTTTGAAGATGTTTCCTGCTCCTCTGAGGAAGCTTGATTTTGTGCAACATATTTCTTTCAAACTAGAGTCTCCAAGTGTCTTTCAGTATTAAATATGTCAGCTGAGGAAATAAATAATAAATAAGACTGGGGAAAGACAGACCTTTTAGCAAAGCTTCCTCTGTCTCTAAGTGGTCATTTCTTTCATTTTTAAAGAGTATGTACATTCCTCCCTCTCAAAAAAAAAAAAAAAAAAAAAAAAAAAACACTGCCTGATGATAAATACTCCACCTATTTACATGCTCCATCTATCTGCACACAAGTGCATACAATAAGAGGAAGTGTGTATGTTTAGGAAGTCAGTTTACATACGGATGATTTGTTTGGCTTTTTCTTGCCTAATTGCTTGGCTCTTCCAGTGACCCATTTCTGTAGCAACTGCCACCTCACTGCAATTACTTCTTTTTACAGTCATCGGACAACATTTGGAAGGTACACATATTCATTTATCAAAGCCAGGGAAAACGGTGGCACCTTCCATGTGATGTTTATGGGCTTCCCCCCGGAGCACCTCCAGGTGCTGTGCAATGAATGTTTACAGGGGTTGTGGTTCAGCAGCCTGGTCTGCTGGCAGTGAATTCCCTTCTTGCTGTTCATCATGCATTGCTTGCAGCCTCCCAGCCTGCAAACCATATGGATCCCTCACCCAAGAGCAGGAGGAAAGGAGAGAACAGCAGACCAGAGGGCAGAAACAGCCCATGAGACCAGCAGCCAGAGGTGACTCTGGTAGGGGAGAAAAAAAGACAAAGCCCCAAGAGTCTTATTTTCTCATAAGGCTTCTTACATGGCTTGTCTTTTCTTCTTCATGGACAACAGGACTATAAATACTAAAAGGAATTGGCAAGTGTGTACCTTTTTACAGCCTTAATGTACCTGGCTGTGCTAGACAACTGAACAGTGCAAAGTGGCCAGGCTCACACTCTCTCCCTAAACAGCCACCTTATTGTCACTTGTTGAAGACAAGATAAAATCTCCAAAATCATTAAAACGGCTAAAAAAAAATGTGCCTGATATCATTCTGATTCTTTTCACTTTCTTTTCCAATCCAGAAGCTTCAGGGAGTACACTGACCATGTCCTCAGACACATCTTTCTGCCTCCTGGGACATTTTAATGACATGGTGCTGTCCTCATCTACATTGTGTGCACATGAGAATGCCATACATAATCAAGAACTAGGAGACAGTGGGACTTAGAGAAAAAACACCAAATGCTATAGCTCACACATGAGGCTGCAAGACCTGCTCACCACAGATATGATACTTTGTTCTCAGAACTCATTTTCCAAACGCATTTTTAGATCACTACTACAAGCTTATTGCTATCATTTCTACTGACAAAACAATGCCAGATTCATATGGAAATACATTTTGCAGGCCCAGTCAATCATGCTACTCTACTGTGGTCCCTCTTGTTGTCCATCACCCTGTTGTGTCATGGCAGGCTGGAGAACCTGCTGCGCCACATCACTGCAGTGACTCGAGGTCAACTCTGAAGTACCTACCTTTGGGATTTTCAGTAATGTAACTGTAGAGGCAGGAACCGAATTGCAGTTTACAATTGAATTGTAAAATCTACCCAAGAAGCAGCATAGATATGGACGGCAGCATGAGTCCCAGACTTGCACAGCTACACATAAACAGTCCTTGGACTAGTCAGGGTGTGCCTCCATGAGACAGTTTTGATGGTGAGTTCAGTATGCAGATTATCTTTGCTTTTCATGAAGTACACGCTGCAATGGGAAATGTCTGAATAATCTCCACGTAATGCATCATAACTGAGTTCAGAGTCAAGTCTGAGAGCAGGTCAGTCCAAGAGCATTTATTCACATGAGAAATGGAGCGAAAACAGTGGTTCTAAATGTTTGTTTAGTACTTGATATATTCATCTGGAAGGTGGATATCACACCATTCTCATACAGCTTGGGAATTCATATATCCTGTGCCTTTGCCCAGAGTCACCCACAAACCAGGAGGGGTGAATTTGAGTTTCAGGACCCCCATACCCTTCTTTCTTGATGTTTTGGTATATCCTTACAGCCACTGCAAAGGCAACAGCAGAAACAGAATCTGTTTGCATATATGACATTGCTTCACTAGAAGCTTGTGATGATATTTACATGTGACATTGCATGACAGCTGAATAGTCTTTTCAATAAAAACATAATTCAGTCAGAGTCTTCAGCCTGCTGACTGTGCTTTTCATAACATGCTTTATCAATGTCAGGAAGCTGTCAAAAGCTATAAACGGTGCTGAAGGAAAGTGCTAATGTCATTTCCCCAAGTCTCTGATCTACATAATGGGAAAATATTAACACAGAGATATTAACACAAGATGTTTCTTTTTCTAAAGGTGAAGAGATTTTAACCCGACTGAAGTGCTTAAAAAATGCGGACAGATTTTTCAACCAGCATGAATCAGTGTAGTTTATATTGACTTCAGCTTAAACAAGTTGACTTTTACTGAGGATGCAGTATAAATATTGACAAATCTGCTATTACTCATTGGAAATAATGAGCTGCACAGAAAAAGCTTCATCACATGGCCACACAAAGCCAATTCAGACTCACTTGAGTTTTGAACTGGAAGGAATATTAATGAAGGGGGTTAAATCCTTCTCTGGAAGGCCCGAAAGTGAGTCAGGGTGTTGTGAGGACTGCAATGCTGCTCTGTGGCAGCACAGCCAGTGAGACAGAGCCCTCACTGACAAGAAGCCAGGATGCTGAGCAGCCAGTCTGGGATAGGATCAGGTCTGGGGCAGTGATCAAAATCAGACACAGCTGTGTGGTCACCAAGCAAGTCCACAGCAGCAAAACATGTCCAAGGGTGAGCCAGGAAGCTGAGCTGGAGGAGCTGGGACAGGGCCAGAATCACAGCAGCAGGAGGCCGGAGCTGGCATCACTGCAGCACAGCACAGTGCTGGGTGGGCTGTAGCATAGACGGGGGCCAGGGGTAAAGCCTTAGCTAAAAATCAGCTCCCACAAGGCAGGAGGAGCAGGCCCTCTCTTCACTATTTCTTCACAACAGCCCTTATCATCAGAGGAGCCAACCCTGGGCATAGCCAGTTGAGCTCTGGAAGAGGATGTGCCCAGCCCCCTGACAAGGAGGTTCAGTTTTTCCATTCCCATTTAGAAACATCATTTTTTCCACCTTCTCCTAATCTCCTTGGACACATAGCAGCCATAAGAAAGCTGTATCTCATTAATGTGAATTTAAATTTTCCCAAATCTTCAGCAGACTAATTCACGATAAAAGGAGAAAGAAAACATATTTTAATTTCAACACTAAAACTGGGGGATTAGGTAAAGACAGGTTTAGATAAGCTACTGTGAAGAGCTTTGTAACATACAGCTCACTCTTCTTTGCAAGGGAGTGCAAAAACCCAGGGGATTATTCTTGTAGATTAAAGTAATCCATTTAGAGGAGCTGGTCTGTCCTTGGCAAAAAAACCCACAAAATACATGTTATTGCTACTGTTGCTCCCACTGCTAAACACATCTGCCACCTTATCTGGACTGTATAGGGGGCTGTGCTATTAATGTGGCTTTAATGTTGAGTGAGAACAGGTATCTCAAGTAGGCTTAAAATGGATGGGCAGCCCAGCATCTTCCCTCACCCTTTGAAGTTCCCTGCACAGAGAACCTGAGGAACAGCTCCACACAACAGTGCTGGGATCATATCCAGCAGCACTGGATAAAAATGCATAGAGAGCAAGGTCTCCTTCCCCATTCTTCTATACAAATGGTAATGCCTGTGAAAAGCGGCAGAAAAACTCCAATGAATGATCCTGCGTTCATTTTATTCATGTTATGCTATGTACAGTGTGTGGTGGTAAAGAAACAGTCATGGAGAAGACAATAGGCACATTGAGAGCCAGAGAGAGGACAGATGGCCCCACCTATTTATTAAATATACTAACATTACAGTGCTTATCATATTACTTAAACATCAGCAATTTGGAGGTGAGCAGTCACATGTTGCAAATGAGATGGAACCTAAGGTAGGTCTGAAGAAAGGAGAAATTAGAGAGTGTGCAGAATCAGACAGGAAAATCCTGACCCAGAGGTTAATTTTGATGTTTCACAGGACTCTTCATGGGCAGAGTAGCCACCACCTACTGCTTCCCAACTGCCTTGGGAACGGGGAGCAACCTGCCTGGCTCTTCTTTTCTAGATGTAGCAGGTGGAGATGTTTGTGATGGAATGGGAGATCAGGAAAACTAGAGACATTTTTCCCCATCCGCATTCCACACATTGCTAAGATCTAACAACAGACATCCCACCGTCTCTTTCTCAGCACCAGCTGATACACCCTGAAGCCTGGCCATTGTCATTTGATGTTCAGATCCTACAGAGATCTTACATCTGTGTAAGTCAAGATAGGTATTTGATCCATGCTGGCTTTCTACCTGAGGTAGGAGAGAACTGCAAAGTTTTATCTGTAAATACAGCTCAAAAATATTTCAGGAATAAATGTCTGAAAGTTACACGAAATGATCAGTGCAAGTCTCCAATCATTCAGCTTTCAGGCATTCACTGAGTTTGACTTGTATTTCTGTGTGCAAATTAGAAAACTGAGTATGTATATTTATTGACCTAGCAGTTTTCATTCCATGACTAGGTAAACTGCTATGGGAAATGAGCAGTTTGAGCTTTTCTTATCTGAACTCTCATATATGGGTCACTCTGAGCAAGATTCAGCTGTGGCAAAGAGGCTCGTCACTGCTACAATCTCACATAGAGAGTATGTGGGGAAAAAAGAGCAAAAACATGTGTAGGGAATGTTACACAGGTACTCTCGAAAGAGACTCTGCATATGCCAGAATGCAAGATCAGATGGTTTAAAAAACACAGATAATTCACAATAATCTTCATCCTATGTTTCCATTTTCTCCCAGAACAGATGCTTTTCCAGACTATAGCAGGAAACAGTAGTCCTGAAGAGAGGAGAAAGGGAGTGGGAAAAGCCAAGCTCTTGTAGATAAAGCCGTTGTAGATGCTACTCTGGCCTGCAGTTGGACTTACATCTCCAAACCTTCTAGAGCTAATCTGGCCAAGAGTTCACTTTGATTAACTCATGGGGAATTCCAAAGAAGCTAGTTCCTGATTAAATTCAGGGATATCAGGCAATCTGATGCTTTAAACTCGATCTATTCCACTCTGGGTATCCTGCATGTTTTATATATTTTATATATATATATATTTTACAACAGGCTAAGATTGCTTGTTCAAGCTGTTGGAAAGAAGATTGGCGTGGGATGGAGGCTGATCATATGGAAAAGATTCCAGGGACCAAATGCCAGGCCACTAACTCTTCAGCTGAAAAGAGCTAAAAGAAGAGGACATCCCAGGCAAATAATTACTAAGGAGTAACAATGTATTCAAGTCACAGAAAGGAAGTGACTGCAAGGATCCCTCATTTTACTTGACCTAAATACGCATGTATTCATTCTTTGAATATTTTATACTGCTCTGGCTTGTGGTATGCATTCCACTTCTGTGCCCTGGCTTGCATGTTGCATTTCATATGTCACTTGCAACAGTCTCAAGAAAGAAAATATAAGAAAAACATTTTTAAGGGAGAAAAAAAAAAAAAAATCCTGTAAAAGAAAAATTAGCAAAATGTGCATTTCTATCCCTAGTATCTGGGGCAACAGATGGGGTGGTGAAAAATGTGCCTGCAGGGTAAAGTTCTGCTCTGATCACTGTCCTGGCTACAGCAGACAGTTTTAATTTAAAGCACCGAGGATTATGTACTACAAAGCTACACTTTGTTAATTTATTATCCCTCACGTTAATCCAGTGTGTAAATCATGACAACAGGCAAGTGCATAGCAAAAGGTGTGGACTGCTCTGCCCTAGCAAGCAAGCAGAATTACATTAGGAGGTTCAAATATGAAGGCAAATTTCACAGAATCATTCAGGTTGGAAAAGACCCTTGGGATCATTGAGTCCAACCATCAGCCCTACTCTACAAGTTCTCCCCTACACCATATCCCCCAACATCTCATCTAAACGACCCTTAAACACATCCAGGGATGGTGACTTTACCCCTCCCTGGGCAGCCTATTCCACTGTCTAACCACTCTTTCTGTGAAAATTTTTTTCCCAATGTCCAGTCTAAACCTCCCCTGTTGCAGTTTAAAGCCATTCCCTCTTGTTCTATCGCTAATTACCTGTGAGAAGAGACCAGCACCAACCTCTCTATGATGTCCTTTCAGGTAGTTGTACAGAGTGATGAGGTCTCCCCTCAGCCTTCTCTTCTTCAAACTGAACAGTCCCAGCTCCTTCAATCACTCCTCATAGGATTTATTCTCCAGGCCCTTCACCAGCTTTGTTGCCCTCCTCTGCACTCTCTCCAGCACCTCGATATCTCTCTTGTATTGAGGTGCCCAAAACTGGACACAATACTCAAAGTGTGACCTCACCAGTGCAGAGCACAGGGAGACTATCACCTCCCTACTCCTGCTGGTCACACTATTTCTAATTGAAATGCTGGGGTTTCAACCCCAAGCCCCAAATTAAGGTTGACATATGGGTGATTCCCACAGCCCTTCACAAAGGGTGGGGGTGAGGGAGTTTGCCTTTAGGCTTCCCTCCAGGGTGGTGCCAGCCTTGCAGGGAGAGCCATTGGGTAAATGAGCCCCAGGTGTCCTGCATTAAGTAACCAAAGGCCAGGTGTCCCACTTAGGGATAAAAGCTGGGACCCCTTGCAGGCAGGGGCAGTGTCTGTCTGTGAGGTGGATGCACTTTGCAGAGTTTTCTGTTGGGGAAAGACCTCCTGTCTTCCTGGGACTAGGCTCCAGTCAGGTCTGGCTTTTGTAAATGTGGACTGTGTAGAGATTTGGTATGTGGCTTCCTTGGTCTTATGTGTTTGGTTTGTTGACTCAGTTGTCTCATGTCCTTTCTATGAGAGACTGCATTTCACCATTTATTCCACCTGTTGTTGGTTGTGTGATGTTGTTGGGGTCAGTGGGATTGATGTCAATTATGTATAATCTGACTTGTTTGTACCCCCAGTGCTCACCCATGTACTGATCCTTTTGTATCAAATACAACCTGGTTATTGGTACATCTTTATGCTGGCTGTGTCCTTTATGCTAGGCCTGATAATTGGCAAAATACTAATACAAGCCAGGTATGCCCTTGGCTTTCTTGGCCACCTGGGCACACTGCTGGCTTATGTTCAGCTATTTGTCAGAACCCCCAAATGCTGCTCTTCCACACAGCTCTTCAGCCACACTTCCCCAAGCCTGTAGCGATGTAGGGGGTTGTTGTTGCCCAAGTGCAGGACCTGGCACTTGGCCTTATTGAAGCTCATCCTATTAATGTTGGCCCACTGATCCAATCTATCCAAGTCTCTCTGTTGTGCCTCTCTATCTTCATGCAGATCAACACTCCCGATTAACTTTGTGTCATCTGCAAACTTACTGATGATACACTCTATGTCTTTATCAAGGTCATCAATGAAGATGTTAAACAGAAATGGTCTCAACACATTTACATGTCAGTTTAAAGAACTTCCATAGTTTCTATATTAAAATATCCTATCAGCCCACTGGCAGTTTTCCAGAGACAGTGCAGAAGCTGCTGTGTACAAAATAGAGAGAGGGAAATGTTGATAAATTATTTTCAGTATCAAGTCTCTAAGAATTTCTCAGGATGAGGTAAAGAAAGTAGTTCAGAATTAAAGAACAACTTTACAACAAACAAATTTTTGGACAACTATGTTTTAAGTGATAATGTTGAGTCAAAAGAGGAAACTTTTTTTTTTTAATAACTCCATATTGTTTTGGTATGCACAGTTATGAAGCCTTGCCTTTGCCATTCAACACACAAAGGGACTTTCATATCTTTCTGGATTAGGTTTTGTCCATAGATCAGTTGGCTCCCTTTGGAGGTGTCTCTCCCCACTGTTGTCTAAAAGAGAGCCTAGATGACCTACTTATGAGCAAGATGTCAAACTTGGTGATGTCTAAACCTAAATGGGACACATTAGAGCTTTAATCATTTACATTAAGCAGCTAAAATAGGCAGTGTGAATTCCCCATGAGTAGTTTCCTATTTGAGTACTGTCTATGAGCATTCATACTTTTTACATCTCAAGGAGGAGTTTTACCTCACATTTCAAGCAAGGTGTATCTTCAGACATGACAAACTGGCTCAGAAATCACATGGAGATTTCAGAGAAGTGTGCAAAATCTGTTCTTTGAGATGCCTACTTGGAGATAAATAAACTGAGGATTGAAAGGAAATACATAAGTTACTGGGTCTACAGATAAGATACTATAAAAAAAGCACTTCCTGGATGTTTCCTGCAATATATGAGGAATCAAAGGGAAACACCAAAAACCACAGAACCCTTTTTGTTGTTACCTGGTGTCCAGCCACATACTGAATTTCTGTCAGCTTCAGTAGAGTGTAGTAATGGTTATGTCCACTTATAGCTGGACATATTGTCCACCTGTATGGTGTCCACCTATGGGTGAAAGAATTATCATACGTATTTAAAAGGCTCTTCTCCATGTTTGGTGCAGATGAAAACAGGAGCTCTTGCAACACAGTATGCACAAAGGAAGTATTCTACAGTGGTGCCAATCAATAAATGATGAATTGCTCTGGGCACATCTCAACTGTACCAACTGTGCTCATCTGATAGGAAGACTTTGCTTTAGGATACATCAGTGAAAGCTGAATGCACAAAATGTGTAGGATCCATACAGAAAGGCTGGGGGGAGGCATGTAGTAGAGTGCAAAGATAATCAGAGATCTGGCAAGTGCTCAAAAATATTTGCATATGATTATAATAATAATAATAATGATAAACCCACAATTTTTTAAAAGAGATTGCTTACACATCAGGCTTACTAATTGTTCTAGGGAAGGTGGATTAATGAGTGCAGTGTAAGTGTTCAAAGGTACCTAAAAAATATGATATATTTCTGGGCATTGTGTACCATTAGTATAATACATACAAAATCATTTAACTGTCCTGGGCAACGTGCTAGAATTTCCAAGACTAATGGTTTGAAAAATCCCTTGCTGCTTCATTACTAAAAACTTAGTCCAGTACCATGAATTTAATAATTTTCTTGAATGTTGCTGGATGCAGACAATCCCTTACATCTGAATAACAGGTTTCTAACTATTCTTCCTCAGCTGATGGGCAGGCAATAAATAGGTGATCCACCTATCCACAGGTCACTGTCTGATTTAGCTAGATTCTAGGTTAAAAAAATTAGAAGATTGCATTGCCAGTCTTTACCCTGCATTCCTCTGCAGATGTTTGAAGCAACAGTAACATCCAGTGGTCAAAATGTTAATTACATTATATGAGGGCATTGCATGCTGGCAGCATCTTATGACTGCATCTTCCTTGCAATAATAAAGCAGGTGAGAGCAAGCCTTGAAAACTCAGAATCATGCTTATATTGCACAAAAGCAAACTTACACACAGTAATGCATCAGTTTTCCTATAAGGTTGGTGTGTTTTTTCTGCTCATGCCAAGTGAGATGTACTGACCTTTAAGTTTGTAAATACTAAGATTGAGACCTTTCCATCTGGCTGGATGTCAGACAGTGCACACGGATGCCATGCACCAGGTCATGTTATGAGGAAAGAGGGAGGGTGGGGGACACAAGGAAGGTGTAGTGGCCTTGAGCTGTTGTCTGGGGAATGAAGTCCTGAGCACAGGACACTGCAGGGTAGCTGTGCTGCAGTGCTGTGACTCATCCCCAGCTTGGGAACCTCAGGCACCAGGCACAGCTCAAAGCAGTACAAAAGCTATAGCACTGTCCTAGAAATAGGATGCCAGCTCTGCAGGGGGCCATAGGTGGAGTTTGACTCATAGTCAGGGAGGTAGGAGAGGGGATATCCTTAGAGAAAGCCGACAACTACCTGTTCTTTGGTGAGGGCATGCAGTTTGTGGGGAGGTGAATCTGTCTTCCGCCTCCCCAAATGGTCTTTATCTTCACCTGAGCTGGGGAGTGACAAATACAGTCAAAATATGAGTCCCACACTGAGAGGACAATCCTTGCTTGTGCTTGTGGACTACAGTAAACAAGTGACCTCAGATAAAGGCTCTGCATGTCCTCAAGGTCATGAGGAAAGGAGGTGACTTTCTGCTCTCACACAGGAGAACAGGCTTCATTAATTGCACTGCAAGTGAGGGAGCTGCCAGGTATTTGTGGGGAGAGCTGGCTTTAATCTTCCCAGCAACACAGGTACTAACCAGAGAGCAGAAAGTACGTTGTCCAGTCAGGAAAACAAGACCTTGAAGGCAAGGCAACGAGACCAAGTTGTTAGAAATTGAGCAGATGGTAACAACAATTAGACATCTAGGGCTAATTTTTCCCTTGAACTACAATAAAGGAGAAAAAATAAAATAAAAATAATAAAAATTAAATTTAAAAAAACAGCTTTTAGGAGGTCCAGTGTTCACATCCTTGTGCTGTGCCAACATTAGGGATGAAGAATCCCAGGAGCAAACCTTGCTGCAGCTTGATAGGTGTGCTCAGAGCTCTGCCTTTCATGGACAAGGTGCTCTGGTCCCCCCAGCACCAACAGACTTGTTTTGCTGCACTCCTATAGTCTTCCAGTGCACCATTGCTCTGTGACCTTGGGGCCATGAAACTTAGCAGAGGCAGTTAATGATTCTCTGAGCCCCATTGACGTCTCCCAACTCCCATGCAAACATTAGCCAGGGTAGAGGGGAACCAGCTGCAAGGGCTATCTCACTTTCTTTTCCCTCCTCTTTTTTAACTGTAACAGTAGAAATTTTGCAGATCACATGCAGAACCATGCTTGCCCAACGTTCTGAAGAGAGGAATTCTCCCTCACCATGTTTCCTGATGTGTACACCTCCCCAGAAAAATATTGTGAAGGGGTCAGGTACTGAGGTATACACAAGGAAAGCTCGCCCTGAGGGCGGGTATGTTATTTACATTCCAGTCTGCCTCACATGCTTGCATGGATGTGGTTTCAAAATTATTTCCTTCAGGTTCATACTATCTGACATGAAATTAAGCATCTCCACGAACAAGAGTGTTTTACAGAAGAACTTCTTACTGCTTCCCTGGGAATGCATTGGGAATTTTCCACCACCTATGTGCTTGGTGCTGTGATGCTCTCTGTGATGTGCTGAGTCCTGCGGGCCACAGGATCACTCAGTGAGTCTCGGTGGGATACATAGCACAGGTAACTGCACTCCAGTCTTTGGGAGTAATTGAAGGGCTGTTCTCTCCCCGCCCCACCCAACTGCTCAGGTAGGCTGTGACATTTTCAAACTGCCAGCAGACAGCTATGGGCTTGGCAGCTCTTCATGCTGTGATGGTGTTAGGACAGTAAATGCCATTGCTTGTGTATCAAGATCTCTCAGCTGTTTTCTTCAAGGGAGAAGGGAGAATGAATACCACACACAGCAGGCAGATGTAGCTACATGAGCACAGAAATGTGTGAACCTCCAACACACTGGCTAGCCCTCACCTGATGAATGTTAACAGAATCAGTCTTCCTGCTCCTATCCTGAGGCACCCTGTCCTCTCCTGCAGCAAGCAATGAAGCCTTCTCTTGCCTCACAGAGCAAAACTTGTTTAACTTTCCTCTCTGAAGCTGAGATTGAAAGTGGCTAGGAAAATGAGCTGTACGTGGTAGCTATTAACAGGAAGATTAAGGCAACAGAGCAATACCTGTTCCAAACCATAGTTGTGCACTGCATCCCACACAGCACCTGGGAAAGAAGAGAGCTTTACTATGTCTGGGACGTGAAGGCTCAGGGACTTTCCAGAGGTTTTGATGTCCCTTGTGAAAACCTGACTGTGTGGGACACATTATATGGGATGCATACATCCATCCCACGGTGCATCACATTTGTCTGTGTTATGAATCATCAGTGAAGCCTGCTGTGGTTTTGGTGCCGCATGAATATTAAACACTGGGGTATGAGTCCAGGGTAGGTTCATAATCCATACAAAGGCTGTCCTGAAAATTCATTGTGAATCCTGTGTGGGAAACCCAGTATGTTCACAGAAATACTCCTATACTTAAATAAAACACAACTTCAGTATCCCTAAAGTGCACCTACTAAAAGAGCAAACAGCAGTAAATGCACAAACACCAATAACATATACACTGTGGAAACTGATAGGTTTAAGTTAATGGATAAAAGTGATTTGCACTGAGAGGATGGAAGTTAGGGAGAGGGCTCACAGCTTCACTGGGCACTTTTTCTCTGAGACTCTGCAGGCCTCTTGTGCCTGGAGCAGCATAGGTCTGAGGGATAACAAGAGTTGGCTCATTCCAGGTTGCTTAGTTTCCGTGGTAACGATGATAAAAATCACATCACATCCAGTTCTGGAAAGCCATGTCCCAAGGACGCTGCACAGATATGCAAGACCCTAGAGGTAGGGAGTACTTTTCAGATATTCCTTTCAGGTTTCTTGGTATGCTGATACAAGAAAGCACCCTGGCACGAGCATCTGGTATCTAATGGGCTGCATACTGGCTGCCTGCTGCTTTGCTTTTTATTGATTCTTGGCAGAGGCTGCATTGGTTCTGAGGCTATAGGACTAGAAGTCTAATTAGCAGGATAAGCGAATGAGGTCTAAAAGATCATCTGGGTGAGAACTGCTTGCAAAGGCAGGCAAACCGGTATTATGCATTTATACTCTGCACACTTGCCTATTAGACCATTTAACAAACATCAGAGAAAGTGCACTTAGGAACAGCCGTCGGAACCAGGCACGATGGGGTGCCTGGTGCCCATCACACTGCTGCCTCCTGCCAGTGTGCTCAGCCAAGGGCAACATGACCATCTCTCCTGACCTAGCAAAAAAGGAAGATCCGACCAGCATTGAGAGTGCCTTGCTAGAGCTTTCTTTGAATCTGAAATACCATTTTTATCTCCCCTGTGTCCATGATCAGATTCCTTGTCCAATCATCAGTCCTATTTTGCAAGCAGTTCCAGAGTCAGAGGGTTCATGGCTTTGCTTTGCAATGTGCTCCTTCTTTGTACTTTGCTGGTTACCAAAATAAGGCCAGCAGTAAATTTAATGCTACGTATGTAAGGCTCTGCTATCAAAAGCTTATTATCATAATAATATTTTAACAGAAAGCAAAATAACTTCCTAAGATTTGTGAGGGTAATAAACTAATCCTGGGCTTCCTACACTGATTTCCTACAGTAATTCCCAGCACAGTCTAATAGCACAATTCACGGCTCTTTTGTCTGTAAACACATTTCAAGGCCATTTGAGTAGAATCGGTTGTGAGTGTTCAAGCTGATTCTTTTAGTGTTTCCCAGCTGGTCCCATCGTCCTTTCTGTCCTTGAGCTTCTCAGCTATGTCTAAGATGAAGTGTGATTTCACTCTGGGGTCTCATGCCAAAGTCCTGCTGCAGGGGAGCAAGGGCTTGTTTTGTCTTGCAATGCACCTGCGAGCCATTTTCCAGAATCATCCTAGGCACTTGCAGATGTAACCAGAATAGCCTGTGAGTGCTAAGTGATGTAGGAAAACACTTGTAGTCAAATCAGATAAATGTTTTCACTTTCTCCAACATAAAATTATTCTCAAACCGAAGAGCAATAAAATCTCTTGCCAGGTTTTCAGTTCCACTGATGTCAGGACATGTACTCCGTTTCAACATACCTCTGCCTCTGAAATGCAAAAATCTTTGGCCCATACAAAGTGCATTTAAAGATAAGCCCCAGGCCTGAAGGTGGAGCAGTAGAGCCATTGCATAATAGCATCAGACTGTTAGGAACACCTTCAAATTCCTGCATATTGTAAATACAGCTGCAAAATAGAGCTTCCCCAAAGCTGGAGGGCAGCTGCAGTTTGTTGGGAAGTATGGTACAACTGATACTAAAGAAAGAAGAGCCAAAGAGGAGAAACACTAGCTGCAAATATTAAAAATATTTTCCTGAAATAGATCCTTTATCTAAAGGCCTTGAAAGTAACATTTTATTTCTCTAGAATTTAAAATTGTCACTAAAGTAGTCATAGGAATGCAAGACGAAGGTTTTGTTGTTGCTTGTGATTCAAAACA
The DNA here is from genome assembly GCF_003259725.1 of Athene cunicularia. NCBI lineage: Eukaryota > Metazoa > Chordata > Aves > Strigiformes > Strigidae > Athene > Athene cunicularia. The sequence continues at coordinate 122,718,749 of NW_020799095.1, forward strand.
ATGTGTAGTTGTTCAAAATCTTTGAACCAGCCCAGGATTTATAATGCTTGTAAAGCTGGTTTAACTAGACTGGCAGAAGGTCAAGGTCTTGCTTTTAGAACTCAAATTCGAGTGTTATCCTGCACAAAGACGTTACTTCAAGAAAGAAGACTGTAGCACAGACTAAGGCTGTTGCTTTTGCTTTTACAAGGAGACACTTCATGACTGTGTGTTCCATTAAATGTACCTGGGAGGATTTCATACTTCTATTTTCCAGGTCATCTGTTCCTCGGGAAAAAGAAATTAAGGGGGCAGAGGACTTATCGCAGAGGCTGATAAAATCATGGTTGATGCAGAAAATAAAAGCAGAGAACGACATCTTCTTACAACACAAAAAAATAGGAGTCATGAAACAAAACAGTTAAAATAATGGAAACTACTTCTTAGCACCATACAGCCTTAAGCTGTGAAGCCTCTTGTCACAGGATAATGAGCGTGTAGGAAGTTCCTATAAGTTCAAGGAGCAATTGGACAAAAAAAACGAAGAAAAAGCCATCAAATATTGTTTAATATAAATCACCCCTTCTATCTGCTGGTCCCAAGCTGCAAATGGCTGCAGAGCAGGAAAAGTATTTTATATAGTATCTCTGTATTTTTCCTGGTTTTACATTCTTCCTTAGGTATCTTCTATTGTTCAGTGTTTTGCTTTTTTGTAAGGAAGGGATGGAGATGAGGATCAAAAGATCAAACCTTTAAAATGATAGAACTGCAGAGCTTGAACATCCTCAACAGCCCCTGTTGTTTCCTGTCACTGAGCTGCTGAAAACTACCCACTGGTGTACTGGCCACTGCTATAGGTTTCCCCTTTCAGGATGCTCAGCCCTAACAATATTAAATGCCCTCTCCTCATCTCATTCCACCCAAAACCGGGAAAAGCTAAATCATGACAGTGCATAGTAGATGACAATCACTGGGAAATCTTTTACTTTCTCCTTTTTATTTCCTAATTGACTGAAATTTCCTAATTTGCTGAAATATGCAGCTATGACTCCCAGTAATTTAAATTCTTTAATTGTGGGTTGGGTTTTTCTGGAAGAGAGCAAATAAGTTCACTCTAATGGTCTGCACACTTCCCTACCCCTGCCTCTCCCTTGCTTCTGTGTTCACTGAGACCTGGAGCGGAGAAGGAAGGGAAGTAGGGATGGGATTTCATTGTAATGTGTACAGGGCATTTTGTCTGTCTCTTTAAAAAGAAGGAAAGAATTAATCTAAGTGCAATTAAAATCTTTAAGACTTTGTTACCCTTTATAACCCTTTACTAACCTTTCTAAGACTAGTCCTTGTTTGTTTTGCAGAACAGAGCTATGCTACCTGGGAGCAGGAAGCTAGTGTTCTCACTGCAACACCAGCTCAATTACCTGTATCTGCATTGCAGCTGTACCCCAAGACCAAGCGAGCATGGGCCCTTATTGTAGAAAACCTTGATCCTAAGACAAAATTACAAGACAACTGGTAGCTAACTGTTCATACAGGTATCTCCAAGTGCCGAACTAAATATTCAAACCGCCTAGGGAAGCCAGCACTAGGGAAGAGATGCATGAACTTTCCACACTCAGGCTGTGCAAAAGCCGTGGTGTACTTTATCAGACTGGTGATTTCAGCTGGTATCTTTCAGTTGCCACAGATGCAGTTGCTCTTCCTGTTTTCCACAGTCCTTCACAGCTGGTTTGTGATGTGCCTGGGGAGCATCCCTGACGTGGGGCTGCCACACGTGCAGAGTGCATTTTCCAGCCCCTTCCCTCTGCGTGGGTAGAGCTTGGAGCTGGCAGACAAGCAGACCAAAGGCCAGTTTTCCTAGCTGTCAGAAGGTTATTATCTCCACTCCCAGTCCTGCAGAGCTGTAACATAGCCCCACCACAGCCTCCACAGTTTCTCAGGGACCCACTCCCTAGCACAGCTCTGTCAGTGCTTAAGATTGCAAGATGTAGCTAAAGGCAGAATTTGGCTCAGGATCTATTTTTGGTCCTGTTCCTTTTCAAGAATATAATCTGTTATATTAAATCAAACATTTCCTCCTGAATAAACAAACCACTACATATTTTCCTTTTGCTCCAGATGTACCATTTAATTACAACAGAAGAGGGCTTGGCAACTTCAGCTAAAGACTGCCCCCTGAGCAAGCAAACAAGCAAGTAAGTAAAAGAGCTCTTCAGAAGGCTATCTTTATATAAAGGACTGTTTTTTAACCTAATTTTGAGATTAACTTTTATATATAAAGTATCAAAATAGCCACTCAGAGAATAATGAATATTCTGAGGTTAGCAATACTACATTCAGAAATTATAATTTATAACTGAAATGCAGCAGGGGAGAAACTTCAAAGGATCTGATGAAGCCCACTGCACAGGCGCCCAGTCTTTGAAATACCCCCAGATCAATAGCTGCATGAAAAGAATATTAGTGTTGTCTGAGAAGGATGGGATATTTCTAGGTCCACATTTTTTTTCCAAAAGAAGATATATTTTTTTGCTTTAAGTAACTCTTATAAACCAATGTGATTTGTTTTGCATTTTTGAAATTCTATAGATTGTGTTCCAATGTGTAGTGTTTTCTATAAAGTTTCCACAAATTATTTGGTTGTGAGGAATTTAAACCTTTGCTTTACAATAAGATTTTTTAAAAAATTCTTCTTCACATTTAAGAAAGCTTGAAAATGGGAAGTCCTAGCCACGAGAGTTAAAAATTTTAAATTCTATTGTCAGATAAAGACCCACTATCTCCTTTTATATCTCAAAATTTATGTGCTGATTTTGGTAAAAATGGGGTTGGGGGTTCAGCCATGGTTTATTTGAACTTAAAACTAAGGTATTTACCAGTTCCATCTGAAAATTACACTTTTCCAACAGAGGAACCTATTCAAAATAATATAAATAAGAAGCATGTTTCATGAAATAATGAAGGAAAATTTACAATTTAAATGTGAGTTAGAGAGTCTGATATAACTCTTCTAACATGTATTCCTAAATACTGAGTGATTTTCAAAGGCAATAAAAACTCAATCACTTTGCCATTATAGGGAACAATATTTTCCTTTTTTATAGAACAATATTCTAAGCTTTTTCATCAGGCCTTGTTTGGAAAGACTTTTTAGCAGTTTCAGCTCAATCCTACACACTACTGACTCAGCACGGCTCAGCCATTTTTGGAAAAATAAACTAAATCATCGCTGGCTCCAGCCGCCATCATTTCCCCAAAGCCCTTACTGGGAAAAAGTCTTAAAATTATGGCAGTGGGTTCCAGTTAAATTGTTTTTCTTTAACTGTTCAAATTAATTTTTTTCCATTGCACGGGTTTGACTTTTTGGGTTGTAAAATAGGTAGAAGAAACCAAAAGGGTGATTATGCACTCCTGGTTATACATGCAGTAGTAGAGGAGAAAAGAAGGAAATATTTTTGTTATGTTTCAAAATGCTAAGGCAGAATTGGTACAATCGACCAAAAGATATACCAAAAGGTAACACAAGCTACTTTAAAGCTCAAAACAATTAGTCCTTTACAATTCTGGTCTTTGTGTGAAAGAGAACAAGGAGAAAACAGAACTGAAGTTCTTTTGCTCTGAAATACTTTCCGTAAAGGTGACTCCCTAATTTTGTGTGCCAGAGATAAGAAAGTATGTAGTGAGGTAATTAACCCACCGTTCCCATGAAAACTACCACAATGTAAAATTTCCACAGCCAACTGTCAAGCTTTTCCCCAGCCCAGGGAGGGGGGGCAGCGGGGTTGGGGAGCCCTGGGACCCTGTCCCAGCCCTGCCCCAGGCTGGGCAGCAGCAGGCAGCAAGAGGCAGCGTAAGGTACCCAGCAAGAGGTGGGAACTGGAGCCCTGCCAGGAGAGAGGGCATTGGGAAGAAAGGAGGAGGAAATATAGCAAGTTCAAATGCAGAAATAAATTAAATGGACATATATAAGGGGGGAGGGGAGTGTATGCATCCGACTGCAGCTGATGTAGCTCCAGTTCCTTGTTTACTCTTTCTTCCACCTTAGACTCAACAGTATGCAACGGTTCCTACTAAGTAATTGCTTTTATTAGAGCATTTGACATAACTGGAAGAATAGGTGACCTCGTGCTTCAGAATAATCCCTCTTCCCCCCAGATATTGCCCCTATTACATTTCCACAGTACTACAGCTCTGACACTGCTACCGCTGCAACTCCGTAAGTCAATACCTCCTCCACCATCTACCTTCTCTTTATGTCTTTGTCTTGCTTTCAAGGGGCCACCCATGCCTCAGGCTGGTGCCAAGGAACCCCACAGTGCCTTGGGGGCGACCGGAGCAGGGACCCAGGAGAAAAGGAGAAACACCCAGCAGGCATGGCAGGATGTGCTGCCTCCCCACCCTGGCTCTGGCTGGACAGGGAGGAACCACTAGGCAACCTATCATGGCTCCATCAGGACTGGAAAAAAGGACTGAAAAAGCTGCAGGAAAACCAGCAAAATCATTTAAAATCCCAAAGAAAATAGAAGGAAAGAAGTCATCAAGGCTGTAAGGGCACCCACAGCCCTGGATGGCTGTGCCAGCCCTCCTGGAGTCCCCCCTCCAGCCCCCATGTCAGCTGTCAGCCCCTGCCCCAGCAGCACTGCAGCAGGGCCGGCCTCCAGCTCCCCACAGCTCTGCCCTGCCCGGCCATGGGCCCCACCAGGCCATGCCCACGTCCCGGCCTGTCCCCATCCCCAGGGAGGTGCCCAGAGCCGAGGGCTGGGGCAGCCCTGGTGTCCCCCAGTGTCCGGCTGAGGCGGAGGGACGGGCCCAGCGTAGAGAATGGGTGGGCTGTAAAGCCACACAGCAGGGGCAGGACCTGGCTACTGTGCTCACTGGTTTCCTCTGGGATGTGAGGAAACCTGCCATCCCAGGAGGCCCCGAGGTGGCTGAGTCAAAGAGGGGCTTTAGCCCAGTCTTCCAAGACAATCTCAAATGTAAGAGCTCAATTCCTGTCTTGCCTCTTCCTCCGCTTTCTGTTGTTCCCAGTGTTTTCCTTCCTCACTTGAACCCCTTGTCCCTCAGATCAAATCTGTCCTCTCTTGAAGACAAAGCTAAAAAGTCTGTCACTTATGGGTCTGTTTTTTCTTCATGAAAAGAGCTGCACATTAGCTACAGCAGTGGAGCCCTAGACGTTTTTTACTCTTTTCCTCCTTATGTAGCCCAAAGGAATGCTCATTCCCATCGTTAACCACTAAGGCCACGCCAAAGGAGGTTTTAATATTCTTTGTGGTTTGGAAGAAATTATATGAGATTTTGTTCAAATGAAAGTGCTAGTAAATGCTTCATATTATCCATTCTAGATGCCTTTTCTTTGTTTACAGGGTTTTTAATAACAGATTGAAGGTTTATAATGATGGTTGTCATCCTAGGAATAAGCAGGCTCTCCTCTCTGTATTCTCAATCTGCAATAAATACATTCAACCGTAGCAGGATCATGTTTCCACCTTGGACACTGAGGCCCATTTATCTCATCAAAGTTAAACCAGCAGAGCACACCTGAGGGATTTGGGAAGTACCATGCTGAAGTCTGATAGAGGATGAGAGATCAAGGGTATCTCAGTGGGCACAAACACCTTCCCAAATGAGGGTTTGGACACCTCAGAAGAAATTGCTAAAGAAATGTTAGAAGAACGCTGCTCCTTTCTATCTATTCTCCCTTACTTGAATTGTTCCCTTCTTTCATCAGTAGTATCTGTGCTCCAAATATTTTTCTTCTGAATAACACCCTTTCCTTGGGATTTTTTTTTTAAAACTATGGTATTATTTCTTTGAGAACAAAAGCTCTTAACTTCTCTGGGCAGGATTAGTAATGATGCAGCTTAAATTATCAGAAGTGCTATTTCATGAGTACAGATAACACCAGTTCCCGTGTTCAACTGTACCACTAGATAACTTTCATTACCCTTGTGTGAGTCCACACTGAAGTTTTTGCAGATGCAAGTACTTAAATTAATATGCAGTTTGGATCTGTTCTTCTTTTATGCTTTCAGCCATAGGTATGCCAACACTATATGCTGATCAACCTGTATTTAATATATCATATTTAGCATGGCCTTGCTACTCTATCCCATTAATTTTTTTATTTTTTTTTTAAATTTCCTGTTTCCCAGGAGAACGAGGACCCTGGCTCTCTAGTCTTCCCTTCAGCGTATAGTGAAGCCCTTTCCCTTCCATGTCCATGTGCTCTAAAAGTAAACTTTTGCCATATTTAAAGCAAAAGTCGTGGAGAACAGACCACAGCCTCCTCACCAGCTCTAATTAATCCCTGGAGTAGATCACATCCTGCACAATTACAAGATGATACAACTGAAGGCCACAACTGGTGAGTACAAGTTAAGATTGAATGAGCAATGGAATGGTGGTGGGTGTCTCTTATGATAGCCAGCACTGAGGGTAATGTGGACAACTCTGCCAGCGGGTTTTCCAGCTGTACCTTTGAGACTAAGCTAAATTCTTTTCCTTTGTATGTTTGTAGATCTGGTCTATACTTGAGACATTAGATCAGTTCCCTTTGGTGCCCAAGCTCTAAAGAGCTCCAACTCTACAGCAAACTACAGGGTGTAGAAGAGACACAGTCTTAATCGGTGCCTGCTACCCAGCTTTCTCAGCAACTTGGTTGTATGTGGTTTCACCCCACAGGTGATGTCTCAACACAGCTGAAGCTTCACCATGCTCTGTTGCAGGCAGCTCTGTTAGTTTCTAGCTCTACATGCTGTCAAGCGTGTTTCTATCTGTTTTTCCCTTCCCATCTCCCTGTGCTTAATTTCAAAGCTGATTCTTGTGGACAGCAAAGCCTTGAAAAGGATGAGCCCAGAGCAGTGTGTTCCCTGTAGAAATCAGAGGCAAAGGTTAAAGGCAATGTAAGCTATACTGCATACCTTGTTAAGCCATAGTGTATTTAGGTTTTAAAAATACTCATTTTGATGTGGGATGTAGTTGTTATGGATGCTCTCAAATAAACAACCGACCACCAAAAATAATAAAAAATTATTATTAACACAGGTAACTAGCTCTCCATAAATTACAGGTTTGAATGTCTGTGAGAAGAGAACAGAACAGCTTTCTAGGGTTTAAGGGCAACCTAAAACGCATAACAAAGAACTCTATAGGGTTTAACGGCAAACCAAAACACAGACAAAGCCCGGCTCCCTGGAGTTTAATGTCAACCTCAAACGCTTTACAAAGCCCTGCTACCTAGGGTTTAAGGACAACCCAAAACGCTCTATAACTCACCTGACAAGTGAGGGCTCTCAACCTCGAGGACCTGCTCAGGTCCCAACCCAAGGCACCTCGAGTTGTTTCCTTGGGCAGCGTCCTGACCCAAGGGGATAGTCCTCGACCTCACTGTGATGTTCCAGGGGACGAGCTCCAAGTAGCCCCCCCGCGAGGATTCCATTTATACCCAGGCTGAATCTGACTAGTCAATAGCCGCTCTCATCCGCCAACAGCCCCAATTGCTACGAGACCCTGAGAACAAAGGCAGCCTAAAGCTGCTACACTTCAGCAGCCAAGTAGCTCTGCTTTTGTTGGGTGGATGCACCTGCCATACTAGTTTAAAGCTTGACTTGGTAGGCCACAGGGCTTCCAAGCAATAAGAGATGTAGTTGAATTTGAGCTGTACATGCCATGAGAACCTCCCCACCCCTTCCAGTTTTCTGAAGCTGGATAAATCCTCTCAGAAGTCTATGTTTGCAGAGGTTTTTGGCTTGGCACCATGATTTAACTGTATTTGCTTGTGAAGGTTTTATCTTCCATTTGTGCAATATTTTAATGGCTTTGAGTTTGTGACTTTCAGGTGCCTAAAGTGCTGCAGCAGATGGGCACAATAAAGTTTTTATTAGAAAGCCTTGACAATTTGGAGTTTAATTCAGACTTTTCTAGCTGCTGATCTGTGATCCAGTGACTGAAATGTATGTCCAGTGCATTTTTCTTTCCATGGGTGAAAACAAGAGAACAAATCCTGCACTTTCCGTTTGGGTCCAAACTGGGCCTTTGAGAGTCCATGTACAACCAGAGTAACATCCCTCTAGAAACATAACTCCTATGTAAGGTCATACTGTGTGCCCACCAGTGTGCCCACTTTATAAAGGATATGAATACCCAGCCTTCATAATCTGCCTCTTTGTTTGCAGGTCCCTATACAATGAGCCTTGCTGTATGAGCAATATAAAGTTCCCCAGCCTTAGTCCTGAAATCTGTAAAGTGGGTGCTGGACAAGGGACTGTACAGGGACCTACACCATTCCCTTACTGACCCAGTATAAATGGCCAGTAAATGCGAAACAGCTTGAAACTGTAGTAGTGGGTTTATGCATGCTTTGATCACTAGAAATACTCTTCTTAAGCAGGATCCCAGGCTGGCCTGATACCACAGCACCCTGGTTGCCAGAGAATTTGAGCTGAGGGAGAGGAAAACCAGCACTGGATGACTTCAGCTACCATGATTAATTCTGAAGAGATTCAAGCTACTTGTCTCCAGTCCTACCTCACAGGTCCAGCTTCAAGAAGGTATCCTAGGCCTCCAGTTTTAGTCAGGCCTCACTTTGGCTTCTACATTTTAAAAGCTTTGCTGAGCTAATACTATTACTTTATCTAGGCTAGCAAGTCCCTTTTCATGTAAGCAAGGGATTAATCAAGAAGTTATCTTGTTAGCATAGCTGCTACTAGTTTTCCAAACAAAATGAGTTGCACCAATCAAAGTACTTTTTGACTAATATAACCTCAAAAATTTCAAAGTTCCCCAACCTCACTACATTTATTTGGCACATTATTTGTCCACATCCTCACCAGAACCATAACCAGTGATAAACATGTCAATGGTAGACCCAAACACCAGGCAAATCTTGCTGCATTTAGCAGAATGCCTGCAAATTCTCTGCAAATTCTTCCTGTTCATTACAGCAAATATTGTACTGAAGGGAAGAAGAGCAAACCAGATGAGCACATTAAGATTCATCTCTCTGTCCTTAACCTGTGTACCATAAAGCATCTTTTTTTTTTCCCCAGCTGCTAGCTAATACACACAGTCAGGTAACTTTTTCATGAGTGATAGTAAATCATGCTTTGCATTATTCAATTATATTTTTTTCCTTTTGGCAAACACTTGCTTAATAGCAACTTTTTATAAGAAGGCACCCATCTTTTTAGTGCAGGTTAACATTTCACAAATACAAAAGAGCAGAGATTCCCCTCTCAAATTTCTACCTGGTAGAGAACAACTTAAAATTGTACAACTAAACACAACAGCAATTCTAAGACTAAAGCTAAGGGAACGACAGGAAATAAATTAAACAGCATGGTCAGCATATTCCTCCATGTTGTTGTACAATGTAACAGGGTTGTAGTTACCCTGTCCCTGGCATTTGTCAGTATTCTTGTTGCTTTGTCCCATATTCCACATTAGTATTTGCTAGTAATGCATTAACAGAATTCACATTTCCAAGGTATGGAAACACTTTTTAGCTCCCAACATTATAGACGTATCTTGAATCAATAGAGCTGGCCACTTACTGTGATAATCGGAAATATTATGGAAGGTAATTGCTTCAGAGCAAATTGCTTTACATAATTTGATAATCACTAGGTCCCAGGCATTACTCTTGCTGTTAATCCATTGTGATTTATTGTCCATTTCTACTCTATTTATCATCACATTATTGTTCCAAGGTTATTCTTGATCTTTGGTTCTCAGAGACCAGCTGCACATTTTGTTGCTGGCAGTTTAAAAAAAAAAAAAAAAAAAAAAAAAAAAATGCTGTGCCCAATGAATATGTTCCACGTATACTGTGTCTGGAGGGTTTCCTGGGCAGTCCTCAGTTATCTTTCCATTTTTCAGTCCTTGTGGTAAGTCAAAGGGAGTATGTTGGTAAAACTCCCCTCTAGCAAGTAATAATAATTAGATTTTACTTCACTTCCAAGTCTGGCTACAAATACATAGCACTGTGCCTCTTCATTGTGCAGCTGATGTTTACTGAATGTGTATCAGAATGTTCTGAAAAACTATTATTTACTATTATTTAGTGTTTGTCTTTTCCATGCTTCCTGGTGTTTAAGGGTTGTCAGATTCAACTGCTTTTGGACAGTAGATAAAGGCAGTTCTAGCTGACCTGCATTTCCTCCCACTCTTTTAACATTTTAATTCTATTAATATTTCCCAAGTGAGAGTTGCACCTTGGAGATTCAGGTGAGAGCCCTCAGGTCCTGTTGCAGGTGAGGAGAGGGAAGGGTGGCCACACAGCAGAGTCCTATGCAGCTTGCCCAGAGCTGCAGAGCTGGAAGTGGGCTCTATGCACATCCCTGGGGAGCAGGCAGGACAGCACCAAATTCACTCTTTGCTTGGAGCTTTCTGTCCAGAATTCCTGTGGCATACTTTCACAATTGTCATAGCTGTGTATGAAATAAGACCTTGCATGAACAGGGAGGAGAGAAGTCTTCCCTGTGCCAAGCTGGCAAGGATCAGTGTTAGGGCCTTGAATAATGTCCTTTTTTTCACCCCAGAGCTTACAGTGCTTTTATTGGATTATTTTATAGGCAGTAAGACAGGAGGTGCATATGACAGAAATACTGCTAAGTAACCTCTCATGAGGCTTCTCCTATTTGCCTCTAAAGCTGAAATATCTGGAGCTGAGCTATGTAAAGCTTCAGAACAGAAGGAGGCAGCATTTCCATCAAGTTGGTCTAAATGACCTTCAAAGCTGCAGGATGACACCATCCATCGATGCAGAAGCAGAATTCTAGCCTGTGAGTGACTTGAATAGTGAAGTTCATTCACCATCCCAGATGGTGACGTGGTAGCTGGACTACTAGCTGTATTACTTAGTCAGTGGGTTACCTCTAAAGTTAGAAGAGGATAAGACATCTTCTCTCTCACGCATTCAGAATGGCAGGAGGTTTGCCAAACTGACGCTTCATTTCCCTTTCCAGTGAATGCAGTTTTTCTTGTGTTATACAAAGACTCCTGGCCTATGTTTAAGAATGCATGGCCATTAAAGATGCCCAGAAAGATAGGTAAAACTGTAGGCGTTTGTTTTGACAGAGATTCTTTTCTGCCTAAATGAGACCTTTGTTTCATCTGGCAATTCAACAGAAGGCTTGCCTGTGTTTTACACGCTTGACATTTTTTGTGGCTAAAGACCATTTTACATGGTAGCAATACATCATCAGGAGAGTACTGAGCTTTTTTCCTTGATCTTCTGGACTTCTGTTCCCATTTTTGTAAGTAATTTCAAATGTTGCTGCTGATTATGTTCCATTTATATTCACTCTGTACCTCACATCACTGTTGTCACTCATGCTGGCTAACTATGAAACTGAGAATAGAGATTTTTCTTTTTCAATTAAAATGTATTTTAAGCCTCCTTATCTATCATTATTAATTGGAATTTCAGCATTATCTGCAACACAGTTCCTTTTTCTGTCTTTGCTTATTGCATGGTATATGCAAATTGCAAGCTACTGCTCAAGAAGGGATTTTTCTACAGTGCAGTCAATGATAATTTGTGATTTCTGTGGATTTTGGGTAAAGCCCGTATCTTCTGGTAAAACTGTGACATAATGATTACCAACACTGAGGGAGTTGCATCCACAGCCTCAGATGTCCCTATGGCTTTGCTTTTTATCCCTTTTTGAAGAAAATGGTGTCACAGCCATGGTATCACCACTTTCTGGTAGGATGGTGTGGTGGTTGGACCTTGGCTAAATGCCAGGTACCCACAAAGTCGCTCTATCACTTCTCCCCACTTCCCCTTTTTTCTCAACAGGGCAAAGAGGGGAAAGAAAATAGGAAATAGATAGGAAAAAAAAACCCAATCCTTGTGGGTAAAAAAAAAAAAAGCTGTTTTAATATAAGCAAAGTGAAGTAAAGGTCCACACACGGAAGCAAAAAGAGAAAACAGATTTATTCTCTACTTCACATTAAAAGGTGATGTCGGGCCTTCTCAGGAAGCAGGGCTCCCATACATGTAGTGGTTGCTTCAGAGGACCAAGGGTGACCCCACTCAGCCAGACCCAGTACAGATGGGCAGAATTTTCCCTCTCCTCTTCCCTTACTCCTACGCAGAGATGCAAAGCCGCTGGAAAAACTCTTCCCCCAGGCCTGCCTGCCAAAAGCTGGTCTTGTCACCACTTGTTGTCTGCAGGCTTGACACAACTGCCCATTTTCCTGAGGGGTGAGAGCCTAAAGGTGACAGTTTCATTACCCAGAGACCTCCAACTGACAGGCAAGTCTGTCACTAAGTATCGCATTTTATATCCTCTGCCACAGTCATTCTTTTTGCCACAAATGTACCATTAAACAGGGTGTTAAAATTGGACTAATTTATATTATAAACAGAAGTTTTATTGCTGCACATACCAGAGACCTTATGGAGCAGTGAACGCTATTATTGTCCTTGTGGACACAATCTGAAGGGTCAATGAGTCTCCACAGAGGACCCTATAGGAAAGAAGACCTCCACCAGCTATGCTCAAACAGATCTGTTTCCTCAGAGCTCATTTATTTGAAAGAGGAACATCCTGCTTGAATCCTCCTTCTCCAACCCCCATTTCATTTGTCCTCTTCCAGGTGGTGAGCAGGCTTGGACAGTGTGGTGCCGCTCGTGTAAGAGCACGTCCTACTTTCAGCAGACATGTTTGTTACTAAGCTCTCTTCCCTGTTGCCATTACACTGTCTAGGTGAGTAAAGCAAAAAGTTTAAAAATAGCATGACAAGGTCTGACCATAAGAGTTTGACCCAGCTGATATACACCCGAGAAGGAGTTTGTCTTTTAGGGGTGTAACTACATTAATACAGTTAACAGGAAAGAAAAGTCTGGAAATAGCTGCCCTGGAGACATCTATGGGAAAATGAACATCTGGTCTTGAGAAGGACTACCCTGGACTAGACACAGGTAAAACTTCCCAGGTTAAACCTGATTTATCTCACTGAAAGGTATTATATCATGTAGGCATGACTTTTAATTTTCTTTGAAACAGATGGGGTTTTCCCAAGATAACTTACTCATGGCCAAATGACAAGGGTTACGTTTAGTGTTATATTGAAAGTGAACAGGCACTGATATTCCTTTGGAGCTTGCTATACTATGACTGAATTATGTCAGTAACAGTTTGCTGAATCTGAAACTAAAATATATTTTGCTGTGGCTTGTCAAGAGATCTATTATCAAGGACATGATTTGCACAGCAAACCCTGAAACAACCTGAGCTATGTGACTATCTAGCATGTATAGCTTCGGCCTGCATTTTTAAACAAAGTTTTAATTTTCTTCATGTTTCCTGAGTGCCAAGATTTTGATGGTTCTGCAGAGCAATCATATGGCAGACCAAAAGAAAGCGCACAGTGTTGTGAGGAATCATGAGTCATATCTATAGTGCTCTGGTAGGTCAAACCTGGGGGTGCCCCTTCAGGAGTCTCATGAAGAAGCAGTGTACTTACATACCTGCTGCAGATCCTGGGCACATCCCATGCTCTTTGTTATGACACTCCTTCTAAGTCTTTGCAAGTTGCCCTGCAAGGCCCTTCTAATATCTTTTCCACCACTGACTTATTCATACCATATACATGGAGTGATGCAAGGGTGGGCAGTATCCTCTAAATGCTTACAGCAGTACAGGTTAAAAAGGAGCTTTTCCATACTGGCAAGGAGCTAAATGTCTGGAGTTGCAAGCAGCCTTCCAGTGCAGTGACCCCAAAAGCTGAATGCATTTGTGTTGACCTGCATGTAAGCTACAGAGAGCATCTACCTCAGAGGTTCAGCCTAAATCAGAGTCTGTACAGTTCAGAAGGCTCCAGATTTCCCATATAGGACAAGATCTTATCTCAGGCATTTGCAGGCATGTGGTACAGGTACGTACAGGAACAGGTATGCTTGCAGTACAGCTTTGGTACATTTAGTAGTTCCCCCTCGCCACCTCCAGTTCTGGATAAATGCTCCCAGGGGTGCTTAACGAATTTTTAATATTTTTTTTTCTAAGTGCAGAAGACCATGGCCAAAGAGACCACAGTGTGAATGCATTACACATGCTTCCATACACAAGTGAGTAAATGTGCAGCAAGGAATGGCTGCCCTGTGGCAGCAACACTGGCTGGTCTGGCAGCAACAGGGAGCTAGCAGCAGGCTGGCAGGCAGTCTGCCACCTTGACAGGCATAAGGATAACAGAGTGGGCAGAAAAACGTTCTGCAAGGGCTGTCCTAACTGGACCCTCTCTGCCTTGACCGCTCACTTGGCAGACTGTGCTCAAGCCACAGCCCTGTCTCTGGAAGCCCACCTGAAAGGCTGCAGTAGCAGCCTTGCTACCTGCCTTCAAATACTGACTGAAGAAATGAAGGCTCAGGGGGCTGAGGCTTTGCAGGGACTAATGCTGATCAAAGGTGGTCCCTGGAGGGACTGCTGAGTGGATGGGGCATGGCTGGTCATAGACCCCAAAGTGTCCTGCTTTGTCCCTGGGACGTGACCTTGTCATCCTAACACAACCTGTACTGTGTTTCTGATGTGTGCTCACAGCCCCAGCTGGGGAGTGCCCAGCCTGGGAGCCACACAGCTCCACATGGGTGGTGTGGGACTCATCCAGCATCGCAGCTTGGGCTTGGTGGGGATGGAGGACGGGGCCATGGGATAAACATATGGTCTGGAGCAGCAGGAGTAGCTAGGGTCCACATATCACAGCAAAGGATTTGTAGGCAAGTGAAGAGTCCTTCTGCTGAGGTTTCCTTTGCCTGTGCACAGTGCACTTGGGAATGCAGGTTCACAGCTCTGCTGGTGCCTGTACAAAGATAAGGGGCAAGCCAGGCCTGCCTCCTGTGCTGGGTAGGGAACGGAAAGAGACAGTGAGGGAAACAGCTGAGCAGGCACAAGCCTCAGCACGTATGGTAGATGCAGAGGAACAAAATGGTATTAAGCCTATGTAAGCACACAGTGCTTGTTATCTAGGGGAACTAGCTGGTTGGTGTCAACACCAAGCACTAACTCAGCCCAAATCTGTCTTGCTGCCATCTGTGAGGGAACCAACATTTTGGAGCTCAGTCATCAATGTTGGAGTTTTTAAGCAAGGAAAGGCACAAGCTACAGAGGATGCAAATGAGCTACAGAGATTGCAGGTGAGCTACAGTGTGCTGCTCACTAGACAGGTTTCTGCTCCTTACTGCACAGAACTGAGGTAAACTTCAGGGGTGCCCACATCTTACAGCTTTTCCATGATGACTTTGGTGTGAGGTTCTCCTGGGATGTGCAGGAGGTCCCCCTTAGGGCAGTACAATATTGTTAAGTGTGTCCTGTTGCTAGCAAAGTAACAAGGTTCTGTCAGGGTGAGAGCCCAGCTTCCTGCCTGTGCCATGAAGAGCGATAGGTGTGCTGTGGCACCTAAAAATAGTGAACTTGAAGTGATCTTAAAGCTCAAGACCATGTAGACTTAGAGAGCTTAGCTTCAAAGGCACTGCAGCGTGAACATGATGGGGGTTGCTATAAACAAAGAGAGTCCAGCCCTCTGCTATCATAGCAACCATGTCATAGAAGTCCCTGCACAAATTCCCCAAGCTTATTCCTAAAGGAGCTGATTTCTGTTCCCACACTTCTGTTGTAAAAGGCTGTTGTAAAAGATGTTAGATGTCATGCACTCTAGCAAACTAACCCAAACAAGCCCAACTTTCAACAGAAAATTGTGTATCTCCCACAGATTGCTGAAAGTAGCATTTAGACACCTCCAGCATCCTGCCTGCCCAGGGAAACATGTCAATTGCAAGGAGCTACAGGGAGGATCATTGTCACAGAAAGTTTCACTGTTGGCTTTGCTCCAAGGCTTTAAAACTGAGATCTTCATTTATATCAGTGACACTCTGTAGAAACACACACTTGGCTTCCAAGATAGCAGACTTCGGGAGAAGCAATGGGCAGGGTGCTCAGTAGCTGACCCTGTAACTGCAGTATAGCTGTCTCAGACGTTGCTGCTTGGCTGCTTCCTGCGCACGGAAGACAAACCTGGACCTGGATGTGCAATCGGAAGCCACCGGTCCCCAGAGCTGAGATGCTGCTTAGAGGTGAATTGGTGACTTCCCAGACACATCTGCTATGGGAGATATGCTCCACCTGAATTCCTGTGCATGAGGGGTCAGATACAACAATACAGATGATGCAGCAGGAGCCAGCTTTCCAACATGATCCTATTATATGACTATTTTGTTTCAGTCAGCCCATAGTCAATGGCACTGTGGGTTTATTTCTATCAAGAAGAGAAAATGATTATTATGAGTAAGGTTATTCTTGGTTGTTCAGTCCTGTTTGTTTACAGGGAAGTGCATGCATGCCCCAAAACAACCTGGAAATGAACAGCACATAGTTGTGTTGCTCACTCTTTCCAAGACTGTTTTTCCTCTCAGCTCTGCTTGCCCAAATTTTCTGTCTCCAGGACATCTGTCCCAGGGCAACTCTATTCATTACTTTTTCTTATTTTTCCTGGCTTCCAGCCTCTAATATGCTTCCAACAGCCAACCTGCTTTCCTCAGTAACTCATTCCATCAGGCCAGGTTTTAGTTCCTGATACTCATTCATGCCATGTATTATGTAAGTTCCTACTCTTTTAGCTATCATGGACTTCAGAGGCTGCTTTTCTCTTTCCATTTAACTTTGAGAAACCCTATACAGATTACCCACTGTTTTTAATAAGGTCTCTGCCTTTTGTCTATAGAAGGCTATTTGATTTCAGATTGAAATAGCCTCTGTTAGAGTAGTAAGATAGACTTTTAATCACTTGTGTGAGTGGTAACTAAAGGCCAGATCCAACAGGAGTCAGGAGAAAGTTTACAGTGGAAAATTATTGTGAAATAAGCAGAAGTATGTATTGCTACACACAAGTTATTCTGCACTTCCTTCTGCGTTGTTCTTAATATGCAGTGAGTTCAAAGAGGTTCCTTCAGTTTTGAAACTTCAGGTGCTAAAATTATACTCATTGCAATCTGCTCCATCTCCATAGTTCCACCTAAAACAGGAAATTCCTAATTTCAGGAGTTGCTTCCATTTCCTTTCCTACTTTAACCTCTCACAAACACCTAAAGTGCTGCTTCGGAGCATGCTGTGGTGTAGCCCTGCCTTAACAGTGGAGAGCAACTCAGCACCTATCTAATGCTGAAGTGCCTGAGTTTGAGAAAGGTTCTTCACACCCACACCTGCTCAAGGGACATCATCTGCTCTGAGCAGGCTGAGCACACCCACAGTATGAGCTCTGCACAAAGGCATTCCTGTCCCCTCTCACCAAGCACGTTTCTCCATGCAGAAAATGCTGGCTGGGCCAGGGAGAGGAGCTGGGCGACAGGAACACTTTGAGACCAAAATTGTCTACGTAGCTCTGACCTAAACAGAGGCATTTGGTTATGTAGCATATTGATATTGCTGATCATATACAGGTATCTAATAAAGGCATGACTGTAATAATGCAAGGTAGCTGGGATTTGCCAGAAATCTGCTCTCACATGTACTCCTGTGTTAACAGATTGCTGGGAGGGTTCAAAGTGTCAGTGATTATGCAGCTAAGGGGAAGTGAAGCAGACACATATTGAACCTTTTAAGATGTTTTTCTTACCAGTCAATAAAGTGCTGATTCTCACTGTCTTTTCCATAGCCAGGAGACTTGTTATTCGCTACTTGTCAGCTATTTGCTAATGTTTGATTTGCACTTTACAGAGATAATTTTTTTTTTTTTTTTTGTGCAGCCATTTGATGATTTCTGAAGAGGCAGTTAAATGCTGGTGAAGGTGAGCGCTAGCTGTAGGACAATGGTAAATGGGAAGCAGAAAAATTTTTCAGTCCAAGCAGCCTGCAGTGACCTGAGACAAGGGCTCTGTCTACATCACAAGTAATGCAGCATTAATAGGAGCAGATGGGCAGAGTGAAACAGTTCATGCTGAAAACCTGACATCTACATTAGGTGCCTTTTAAGAGGGTTACTTAAGATGAGCTCGTCTGGTCCAATGGACTGAACACTCACTTGTGGTTTGAGCGCATCAGACAACCTCCTGGAGCACATCTCATGGTTTAATTTAACTTGAAAGGAGTCTAGTCTACAGATTCCAAGCATGCTACAACCAATACAGTAAGTGGGGGCAACTGGGAAATTTGTTTCAAAAGCACATTCCTCAACTGTAATGCTAACATAGATAAGATGAAAGACTGCTTGAAACAGATTAAATTTAGACTAAATGAAGAAAAGTTTGCCCTGTGTGATGCATTGGAACAGTGAAGCTGCAGGTTCACAATAAATTGCAGCTGACAAAAAAAAAAAAAAAAAAAAAAAAAAAAAAAAAACCCACAAAAAAAACCCAAAAGAGTATGCGGTTTCTTCTTCTTTCTGCATCCCTCTACTACTTTCCAGGTACACTGCAAAGGAAGCTTGGGTGCTTAGCTCTGCATTCTGGATCTCACTAAAGAAGCCAGCCCAGACATCTAGAAGTTAGATATTGCAATGCAACCTTACAGCATTTAATAATTAGCATTTTTGGTTTAAATTAAACATTACCTACCTCATATTTTAAACAGGGGAGAGCCAAATTTTGCTTTCAGTTATTCTGAATGCATACTGGAGCAAGATCTTTTCTATAAATATTTAAATAAACCATATTCATTAAATTAATTTTCCTCCCAGTCTTTCTATTTACTTCTATTTGCTATCAAAAGTTCCATTATGGATTCAGCTCAGTTTTTCCCTGGAGGCTGTAGCCACAATAATATTTTTTGATGTAAATAGGTTGTGGTGACTGAATTTTTTACTCCAGTAAGCATATTGCTTGGAACATGCTGCTCACCCCCATGGGCCAAAAAACTGTGAAGGGGTGACTCATACCTGACAACTGCTACTGATCTCATTTCCTTAGTCAAACTCCACAGTTTATGTACAGTCCTATTTTGAACAGTAGGACGTGTGAATGTGTCTCCAGTCTTTCTTTATTCAGTCTTAGGAGCAAAGGAGGAACTTTCTTTCCTTTCTTCTAGTGGACTGGTGCTCATCTCACTAACGTTGAGTCCATTTACAAGAATATAATGGAAGTTTAACTTCAGTTTATCCCACAGCAACTGCATATGTTATTTTTAGAACAACTTTCTAAGCATTTTTGAGAAAGATGGCCAGGTGGGTTTGCACTTGCCTAGATTTTAAGGAGTTATTTACACACTGTATTACCCACTCTTTGCCTCTGTGCATAAAGATCTACATGAACTTGATGTGCTTCCTTCCTGGGATGTAACTAGATTACTGTTGTGGTCTTCCCCTGCTAAAATCAGCCACAAAGATTTTATGCTGCAATATTCCTTCTGTGGTCAAGTTTATTTTAGTGGTTCTCCTGTTGCCTTCCCAATGTGGCTTTTGCACTGTGCACGACTAGCTGACATGTTGGCCGCTCCAGGGTCACAGCAACTGAACTCACGGCACTTTGCCAACATCAGCACAAATGCTGACACAAATGCAAGTACACGCTCCTGCCTCAGAAATGAGCACACTGGACTTCATCTTCTCCCTTGCCCTGTATTTCTGCATTGTGTGTCCACCTGGAGCAACTCAGAGGGCCTCAGAAAATGAGGCAATGCAGGCAGCTGCATGATCCAAACTACAGAAGCTGCTGGGTTTGAGAAGCAGTAAAGAGACTGGCCAAGCAAAACTATAACTGGGCTCCCATGTGGTGCCCTAATAACCCAAGGCTATGAAGATGACTTGGAAACCTGAAGGGAAAACTATTTACAGTTGAGCCCATATTATGTGTTGGACTGGATTTATTGATGTGAGTGACACACACTAATCCTCACCTCAAGCCTTCCATTTAGCACTGAGCATTTACATTTAGTCTTCACTGTCATCCTACAGCTAAGCAGTTATTTTCTGTCACGGTTTCAGTAAAACCTTTAGCAAAAAGCTTTCATCGTCCAGGTTAAGAAAAGGTAAACAGGTTGTCTTAGAATAAAACACAGTTAGCTGACGGTCCTTATCCCACATTGTTCACCATGCTAGCAAAGTCAGCCATTAGGGGAAAGAAATGATAATTCATGCATTTTCCAGGCAAGCTGTATTAATATTATTAAATTCACAATAGGACTAACTAGGCTTTGGTGGAAAGTACCAGTTTTTATCCATGGAGTCCAAGGTTTTGTACAAGAGAGAAGTCAAAATATAGTTTCCAAAAGCTTTTCCAAGCGATGCCATAAATAACCTCACGAGGAGGTCACAGACCTTATTCATGCAATAACATTTGTCATTTCATAGAATAGTTTGCATTGGAAAGGACATTTAGAGATCATCTAGTCCAACCCCCCTGCAATGAACAGGGACATCCTCAACCAGATCAGGTTGCTCAAAGCCCCGTCCAACCCGGTGTTGTATATTTCCAGGGATGGGGCATCTACCACCTCTCTGGGCAACGTGTTCCAGTGTTTCACCACTCTTACTGTAAAAAATTTCTTCCTTATATCAAGCCTGAATGTACCTTTCTTTAGTTTAAAGCCATTACCCCCATCCTATTGCTACAAGCCCTACTGAAAAGTCTGTCCTCATCTTTCTTGTAAATCTTCTTGTAAGTCCTCTTTAAAGTTGTAGTAAGGTCTTCTCCACACTGAACTCTCTCAGCCTGTCCTCATGGAAGAGGTGTTCCATCCCTCTGATCATTTTTGTGGCCTTCCTCTGGACTGACTCCAACAAGTCCATGTCTTTCCTATGCTGAGGACTCCAGAGCTGGACACAGTACTCCTGGTGGGGTCTCAACAGAGAAGAGTAGAGGGACAGAATCACCTCTCCTGAGCTGCTGGCCACTCTTTTTCTGATGCAACCCAGGATACAGTTGGCTTTCTCAGCTGTTAGCGCACATTGCTAACTCATGTCCAGGTTTTCATCCACCAATACCTCGAAGTCCTTCTCCACAGGGCTGCTGTAAATCCCTTCATCCTCCTGCCTGTACTGATTCTGGGGGCAGCCCTGACCCAGGTGCAGGACTTGGCCTTGTTGAACCTCAGGACGTTCACATGGGCCCACTTCTCAAGCTTTCCCCATCCCTCAGGTGTGGCAATTTATTGCATAACTCTCTGTTACAGTAACTCCAAGAGTTGATCTACCCCCATATGTTTGTCAGTAGCAGTTGGCACTTATACATTTCCACATAGTAGGGACCACACACTTGTGATAATGTCTCATGTTATGTGCTGACCCTGTGGCATTCATGCAGGTTTGCAGAAAATGATGCTTTCACTGCCTATCATACCATTTTCACCAGAACCATGTGTCACCACATCTGTCTTCTACTTCAAGATTAACTTGGTAGTGAAAGATGCAGAAAGTTGTCAGAAGGAGAACATGGAGGGAACATTCAAAGAAAGGAGAAGATAGAAAGAGCCACACTGTAATCTGCAGTAGTCCCAAACTGGCATTTGAGCCCGAGCACATCTCCTCATGCTGCTTGGAGACAAACTTATTACTTAGAAGATAACACAGGCCCCACTCAGAAGCGGGGGGGGGGAAGAATATTTTTGCAAAAGCTAAGAGTACTAAGAGTATACCCATTTGAAGGGCATCATAGGCTGGGAATGCTGGTTACAGCTGAACCAGTAAATTAATAAACATGCCAGGAACTGCCTCTTCACACAGAGGTTAGCTGTGCAGGTTGACTTACCTCCATGCTCTTAAAGTCTGTTATCCAGATCTGATCCAGATCAGAGTGGCCACAAGGAAAATGTCTGCTGGGGATTTGTGCCAGTTCCTGATCTGCTCCCAGGAACCCCTTGGGGTAGCACAAACTGACCTGGGCCAAACCACGCCTGTACCAGGCTCGCAGTGTAATGGTACAGTCAGTCATGCTCCGGGGCCCAGAAAACTGCTGGTTTTCTCTCAATGATTTATCTACTGTGTCCAACAGTCTTCACCCTCACCTGATCTTTTTCAATGCCATTCTGAGCCCAACACCTGGCAGATGAGTTATGAAGTCTCTTTTAGGAAAATGTTGGTGCTGCATATCAGAAGGATCACTGTGTGTGTAGGCAGCCCACAGCTGGGTTGCCTTCATAAATGTGGCTATGGGGAACCAAGCTACAGGCATCCTATAGTGAGCAGTGTGAACATGTAGAGCACAGAGCAGTGAGCAAGCTCTGTATCAGCTTACTCCTTGAGTGTGGACCAGGAAATAAAAAGATAGCCTGAGTGATGATGGGCAAGGCCTTCTAAGGAAAAGGAAAGACAGAACTGTAAAAGAAGAGAAGAAAGAGAAGAAATGAAGAGGCAACAAGGAGGACCTAAAGAAGACAGTGCACTGAAAACTGTGCTATGAACAGTATTATAAAGATTAAAGAGAACTGGCATGAAGTTCAGGCTTTAGACAAATATCTGAGGCCTTGGTGAGAGCTTGTTGCAGGAAATGAAGCCAGGGGAAGCTGCACTTTAAAGATTCATGATGCTATTAGAAGAGATTTCCCTGTCTCATGATGTTTATTAAATATCCAATTTTAGACTAGTGATAAGGTCAGACATTAGTACCCAGCTTCTATGTTAATATTTAATACTTATTGACCCCCATTCTCATGTTTCAGGGGAACATGCTGGAAACTGTCATAAAAATTACATGGAGATGTGGTACATAAATATATGGAAAGACTAGCTGTAGTACTAATTTATTTGTTGCCTGAAACTAGACTCATTTGCTTCTCATCTGCAGCTTAGTAGGACCTGTAGGATATGACAAATATTTGTTCTCTGCATAGCATGTTGCTGCATGTACAGAAAGGTGGTGGCTGTTTCTCAATGCTCCCTGGCTGCTGTGTCCATTGTGATGCTGTTTGGTGCAAAAAAAGAGATGAGCAGGGGGAGCACTCATTTCAGCCAACACCACCAGTTTACAGCATCTCCTTATGCAATGCCAAACACAGACCTCATGATCCCCTTTAAACTGTTCTATAGCCAAAAAGGAGAATGTTATCTAGCAGCACATTTTCAATTACCAAGGAATTAATGAATACAGAATTAGAGATATCTGATTATTGTTAGATAAATGTGATAGTGACAATGTGTTACATAAATAATCTGTCCCATGCTACTGCCACTTGCTGAAGTTAGCCCCCAAACGTGGATACTGGATGATCAATCACTGCATCTGCTGATGGTTAAAATCAAAACCTTTTAAAAATGTGTAAAAGATACAATGCCTGTATCTTAAGGGGAAGGGAGAAGCATACCTGGTGATAAGTGGACAGTTTGTGAGTCAAGGTCTCAGTCTGCCACATATGAAAAAGCCTATGAAGATGAGAGCACCAAGAAACTATGAAGATGAGAAAAATAAATCATTACAGTATTAATGTATTTTTACACATTCTAACCTCAACAAGACAGAGCAACGTAGATTAAGTACTGAATTTTAGCATGACAAAATGAGTTTGGAGGTGCTACATATGTTACTACCAATCTGCAGCAGAAGGTCGTACACAACAGCTGAGGTGCCAACGTTTGCCAGGTGACTAATTTTGTAGATAGGTTGACCTCAGATAGGACTAATTTCTAAATGAGCTGGGACACCTGCATGAATCACAGCATGATGAGAGACTGGAAAGGCTAACTTGAACTAATTCCAAAACTGTAATAAAATGAAGTGCAAGCATTCAGCTGAATGTGGTGCTTGTACTAAACGCATACTGGTTGGTAGCTTTTCAAAATAACATCCTCTCTCTGCAAGACAGGTGCCTTATACAGAAGCTGTAGGCACTTCTGGGGTAAGACTATTTCATTTTAGTGCTTATTTAGTACAGGATTAAGAGAGGCTATGCTCCATGTTTGAAGTCCCAAATTCTTTTAACGTGATAGTTTGTGACAGGAGGGAGGGCATTTTCCCTGCATACTTTTTGCATTTCTCATTATACTTGGACCTGGTCATTCCCTGGAGGGGAATTATTTCAGGCACATAGTTTTTCTGCATAATACTAATAATAGTAATAATAATTATACTAATTATAGTAATAATATATTATACTAACATAATAAAACCTAAATAAAGTATTATAAGAATATATCAATATGGTATAACAATATATGGTAATGATAATATAACACTATTAATATAGTATAATAATACTAATTATAGGAAGACTAATGAGAATAAATATAACAACAACAAAGCAAGAATAGCTTTTCTCTCATCTATGATTCATTCCCTCTTTATTGTTCTAGACAAAGTAACAGTGCTGCCTGGGCCCTGTATCCTTATTCTCCCTTCTGTCTTCCAAATCATGGAGCAGATTGAAGTCAGCGCTTTTAAAATGCAAATGCTGTTCTTCCTACTGCAGCTCTCTTGCAGGTCGAGGCAGATAAACTGAGATCATAACCAGTAGTTACAAACACAGTTCGCTCTGATTTCTTGAGTGCTGGATTATTCATCTCAACACCAGCACAGAAGAACAGATATGGGGTCCCAATTGCATGTCACTCACCAGAAGATGCTGCTCATCAGGAGCATCTCCACATCTCCAGCTTCTGGAGGAAATCTTGGTGGCTGTTTCCAGGATCATTCAGACATAAATAGCAGGTACTCGGGGGTCAGCATTTGCCTGGCTCAGCAGAGCAGCTGCCTGTGTCCTAGTAGTGAGTTCCTGTGGCCTCACATTGATCAGAGCTTCAGGCTTCTTCTACACACTTCAACACACACGTGCACAATTGCTCCTACCTTGGAAATCCCTAGTACTTTACAAAATACACAGCTTTGGGGTCTTCAGCCTATGATTTTATAACACCTCTCTCCTTTTTATCTTCTTTTTTGTTGTTGTTGTTGCTGTTTGGTTTTGGTTTTTTCCTATTAATCTTACATCTCTGGCTCCTGGAAATAACTGATTAGATGGTAATCTCAGCTTTCACTGAATCATTTTGTCTTTGTCTTCACTATAAAGAGTGAAACATGATATCGAAGGCTTAAAGAAATTAGAACAAATAAGCCCAAAAGTTCCTTGCATTTTTGGGAGCCTAAATAACAGTTTTGTGTTCTGATTCATTATTTGGGGATGTTTGAGGTTAGAAATTATGAAACCAACAAACCTTTCAAGTCAAGCAAGTTCCACAGCCGTAATTACTGAGAAACTTTCACAGACATCTCCTTCAAGTTAGGCACATCTGTCTTGAGGCTATGTGCATGTATATGTACATATATGGATGGACGGACTGACAGTTTTTCCTGGAAGGTCACTTCCATTGAAACCAGTTAGGATCATTTAAGACAAGGCAGGCTTAATCATAATTTTCCAATCAGTGTTTGTTTTTTTGTGGGTTTTTTTTTGTTTGTTTGTTTTTTTATGGCAGTGGTTACATGTTCGCTACTGTATCTGTAGGGAGTGGAGTACTGGGTCTAGCTGCGGGGAGTGTGGGTGCGTGTGCGTACGGTTTCCAAGTCAATGAGGCCCCCATCTGGCTTTAAACAGTGGCCACTGTGCCCCTCTGAAGGCCTGCAAAGTGCTCATTGACTTGCCCATTCTGCAGGGCCCCCTGTCCAGGGCTGCCTGCTCTCTGCAGAATGGGCGCTCCCCGTTCCTTTTCTTTCAGGTGAACGCTGATAACACTTTGTGGGGAATGGCAAGTTTAAACACTTGTAAGAGAAAAAGACAAGGGAAGTCTGCTGCTGATAAAAGATAAAACCACCACACATACTTAACTGGGCTAACGTTATCTTGTTATCTCTTAAATTAGCAGAGTTCAATCTAATTAAGTGCTTACAGGGAAGAAACCCAAGTTGTGGTGTGACTAATCAGCTTGAAGGCTCTCCTAACCGCAGAGTTGATAGGGCTCTATTGTGCTGGGGGCTGAGAGAAGATACAATTCATGCCCCTAATGGTCCGCAAGCTAAAGCCTGGTCTCCTCTCAAAAGAATGGGCAAGCAGTCATTTTATCGATGCAGTTCGTATCCTTAAAAGGTAATTCTGCCGGGTTATTATAACTCTTAAAACCAGTATCAGCATAGGCTTCGCTTTTTTTGCTGTTATCAGCTGCATTTACTATGCTAGGGCTGTTGCCTAATACACTTAAACTGATGAGTTATATTACATCTAAGGCAGAAGCTTCTATAGCATGATTCGTGGAAACACAATCATTTCTTTGTGTCAGTAGATAAGGCTAAGGGGATCAAACTGCTTTACACCTCGATTTATTTATTTATACTTCGGGGTTTATCAGCAACAGAATAGTTGATAATTTGCTGTTGTGGATTCTTCAGAAATGCCCAAGAACCAGTCAAAACCATCATATTAGGAGATTTGGATGGCAAAGCTGTGACCCGGTAGATTCAACAGCCATCAACACCCAGGGGACAGATGTGTCTATCATTTGCATCTGATGATTTATTACTTCCTGCTCCATATAGTTGGATGCCCCCTTGTAGTTAGATAGTTTTGAATTCACACAGCTGGATCTCTCAGTAAATTGGAAGCACTGTCACCATGCCCCAGTTAATAGATTTATACTTGTATAGATGGATATATATAGCAAGTCTGTCGTATACAGGCATATTTTGCGATACCAGTGAAGCTACCTGTCCATTACTGGGTTTTGATACATTTATCTAAAAATTAACTGAACCCTCTTGAGTGTAGTACAGGCCTCAGTTACTTGTGCCCAGGTCTGAAGATGGTGTGGATCTTGAGAATTAGCATAAACTTCAACAGAGTGTGTCTAGAGTAGACCAACATACATGAGATGCAGCCTGGTGCTGGTGCACATCATCTGGTGTGGCACCAGACCTCTGCTGACAGGTTGCTGGCCTTTGCTGTCTGCTCAATGCAGAATACAAGCCCCAGGGAGGGTGGGAACCAGCGTGTTCAGTTAGGAAGGAGAACAAGCTCTTGTATTTCTCTCCATTTGCCTGGAGGGTGGGGAAGCCTGCAAATAAAAAAGTCAACCAGCTCCTTCATTTGAACAAACTACAAGAAGGTTAAAAAAAAAAAAAAAAAAAAAAAAAAAAAAAAAAAAAAAAAAAAAAAAAAAGCAGCTGTAATAGCAGCCACAGCCTCCTACACTGGTTCATCTCAGCTACTAAGTGGGGGGAAATGGGAGAAGACAAACAAGCATCTGGTCTTCCTGATTATTGTCTGACCTGTAAATTTAAAACCCTGTGAAATTAAGAGGTGGGAGTGTTTCTCCCAGGGAGCTGTGCAGCATTCCTGGGAACAAAGAACAGCTCAACACCCTAAGCAGCTCACCTGCAGAACAGCTCAGCTATTCATATCCCTAAGCAGACGAGAAGATGACAACTCCTTTCCACACCTTTTTTCTCTCATTTGGGCTATCACAGTCCAGAGGTTCAAAGCCCTCTGTCTGAAGTTGAGCTTTAAATCGCCTTCACAACCCCCCTGCCATGACCAGCTGCTGTCCTATTGACAAGCCTCATGTGCTGTCAGAGAGGATCTTGGTACCTGCAGATTGCTAAAAGTCCTCAGGGCTCTTAGTACCTCCTGCACTCAAAGGGAGCGGGGTTGAAGCCAAGGACAGGCCCATTTTCCATCCGCAGCCCTACAGAAATCGGCTTCAGCCAGGTGCGCAAAGCTGCCAGAGATGAACCATACCCATCGGATCTCTGCTGCTAGAGTGTCTACTGCACATCTCCGATGGGCTTCACCACCCAGACTGAGCTCCCTGCTGCTGAAGCCAGACTAGTGTAGCTGTAGGGTCATAGGGGTATGGGGTTGTCTTAATTTGAGCTGTAGGAGAAAGGGAAGGGGTGCAGTCAGGAGATAGATACAGCAGATAGAGTTAGTGGTGTCTGGTCACAGTTAAGAGTCCAACCCTAGCTGCTGCCTCTGCAGAAGATAGCCAGGACCTTTCCTGTCATGTACAGAAAGCTGTCAGAAAAAGATACTGCCTCTCTTCACAGTGTCCTAATAGCTGCTTCCCAGACTGGGAGTACCTGGGACACAGACATCTGCATCATGGTAGCTGTGGGCTTGCAGGAGGCAAGGGAGAGATGGAGGAAGAGACTGGCAGGAGGAGGCCCCCACCTTCCCTTATTTATCTGTTGGCTCCTTCCCTCACCCCACCTGGGTGAGAACAAGGCATTTTACATACCCATGGGGTGGGATGGTGTTACCAAGTGGTGAGAAAAGAGTTTTGAGAACATAGATGAAAGAGTACACTTGAAAACTGCTGCAGTGGCTACAGCATGTATTACAGACATACACACACACATCTGTTCCTTCTTTTCATTCATACCCATGAGACCACACACCCCCCTAAAAAGAGAAGAGGAAAACAGGATCAAGTAACATATTAAGAAAAGGACCCCGTGTTGTGTCAGCTGGAGTACATATATCCAAATCCCTTTACAGTGGGCACATAATCAGATGGTCTCTCCACCAATGTCTCTGGTATGTTTAAAGCAAAATAGGCCAGTGAAATTCTTTGATCTAAATAACTTATTTGGAGGAGCTGCCTAAGGAATACATGTGCCACCACTCTCTGCTGGATATGGACAGGACTGCTCAGCCGTGGACTGCCGGCTTCACTGCCAGCACCCAACATTGCTGGTACCCAGCATCCACCCAGCATGGCCAGCAGACAGCATCGCCAGCACCCATCATCGCCAGCTCTGTGTGCTCTGGCACTCAGCACCTGAGAGCCTGGGCAGCCCCGGGGAACTGCGTCTCTCCTACACTAGCAACTTTTACTATGTCCCTCTTCATCTGTGGAAAACTGACCATGTGCAACATCCTCTTGTTTTGGGACACAAGACCTTGCAAAAAGGTATTATCAGATTCTGATGAGCTTTAAAGCAGATGCTGTTACTGTAGCTGCTCACCACCAGGAGTGTACAGTACTATTTCAGATAAAATGCATGCCATGAGTGAGCTACTGTGAAGTTTCATCCATTTAAATGTCTCAGTGTTTAAAATAACAGTACAATTCTTTGTAGATTTACCATGGCATGCTTAAAACAGTGCCAATACTCAATAAATTCACATCCTTTATGTTCCATTTTTAAATAAAATGAACCCTAGGATGTTGGCACTGGATAGGTCTATGGTCATGACAGATTAAAATTAAGCATGCTGTACAAAGCATCAGAAGCAACAGCCTCAGGAACTCTCTACCCCTAGGCCATCACACAGGGCTGGTGAGCACAGACCTGGGAGTCCTGGGCAGGGCCTGAGCTCACTCGCATGTTACACAAAAGGCTGCCTTCAGCCATGTGCTCTGTCGGGCTTCTCACTGCTCTCTGTCCTCTAATATACAGGGACCTGAAGGTGCTCAGTACTTCCAACAGTTGCCCACTCATCATGGATGAGCATTGTTACCATCATGAGAAGCTCTGGTTGCTTCTCAGACACGTGAAGCTGAGCAGGATCATGCACTGGCAAAGCAGCAAATGTGTTAGAGGGCAATAAATGGAGACCTTTTGTCAGCCAGAGGGTATCTCACAGTGTGTTGCAGACCAGCTGCTTTGTTTGGCACATGACAATTTGGGATTAATCCTTAGAAACTGTAGTACCACAGAGAAGATTCAAGGGTAAGCGAGAACCTAGATAAATCAGGCTTACCCTAAGCAGGTTTACCTCCAAACACAAGCAAATCATGTACTTGCAGAGTGCTAAGGACTACCTGTGCCAGTCTCAGAAAGCCCGGTGTCTTTGGCAGATGCAGCCTGACTCTGTATCCAGAAACAAGAGCAGAAATACTCAGTGGCGTGTATAATGCTGCAAAGCCTGAACTTATTCCTAGGATTATTTCCTCTCCCATCACCAAAAGAGTGACAAAAATTATCCACCCAGAACAGACAGGTAAGCAACTCTCAGTGTAGCTTTACTGAAAAGTACAAAATAAAAGCAAACCAAATAATTTTATATGGGTAAGGAAAAAAAATTACAAGCCTAGTAGGAAAATGTCATGTAATATAAATGGAATCAATGGAAACTGGAGATAGGCAGTTTAACTCCGAACATGCTACTGAAGTTTTCTTTGAAAAGCCTGTTATGGTTAGATGTAAAAGCATGTGTGTTGTTCCTCTGCCCTCCCCAGGGCAGATAAGCATTTAAAACAAACACATTTATCTGGGGGATCTGTTAATCCTCTGCATAAACAACATTTCACCATGCAAGTTATACTGGGCTTAGTGTTCCTTGAGCACTGAGAAGCTTAACGCCTAAATTCAGTCCTTATCCTATGAGCACAGCCACAAAATCCAAGCCACGTTTGCATGTCCTAAGGTTACCAATGAGGCAGGGATAAGAGCCATATTTGGTCTCTCTCTACACAAAATGCAGCACTCCATTCCACCAAAATCCAGGCTTTATGGTAAAAGTGAGTTTGCAGAGGGAGCCTGGCACAGAGTTTGAGGCAGACAAAGGATGTATATTCATTTTTCCTTAGGTTAGCAGGAATATTCATGAGGATCTCCTCCCAGAGCAAAAGAGCTCCTTAGCCTGTTTCAGTGCTCTAAGATTGGAGTGGCAGATCCCTGCATATCTCACAGGCAGAGAAGGGTAAAGTCTGGCACAGGGAGAGCACATGCCTTGAGGGGCTCCGGGCTGGAGTCAGGGAGGCAAAGCTTTACTGAGGAAAGGTAAGCAGAACCCTTTCAGAAATGCTGTCAAACCTGAAAGCTCAGAAGATCCTCTACAGAGCATACCTGCAGGGCAAAGGCTGTGGCTCACCCTGGCTGAAGAGTCTGAAAGGTGAATAGAGAGGGTGGCCCTGCTCGTAGGTGAAGGCATCTCCCCTCAACAGCCTTCCTCGGGGACTTCTGTGAACTGCTCACATCACAGCTACAGACCTCCCTGGCTCTTGCCCTGACCTTCCCTACAGGCGCACAGGTCCCTTCTGGGTACAGGACTTAACCAGGGAAGAAGAGGTCACTGGCTGAATCTGGGGGCATCCAGACACAAGCAGGTCTTACTTGGAAACACATTTCTCCACGCTGGCCCTGACCATGTTAGTCATTTTTGAACTTTCTGTCGGAGGGGGCTGGTTTTGCAAGTTAAGCTGCAGAAGTGCTGGAAGGAGAAGAAGCTGCCAGAATATAGAAGTGCTCTGACGTGTGCTCCCCCAAAGGCAGACGTTTTCATTCTGAAAGAGGAACTTGGGAAGACTGTTAGGGAGGCCGGGGGAAAAGGAAAAAAATAAGAGGTTTTCCCTATATGCTACATTGTAAGATAGTAAAGCCATTGCCTCCGGTGTTATCCAGAAAGGAGAAGTTGAAATCTGATAGTCGCTTGTGGTATTGTGAATATAAAGTCAAAAACGCAAGCCAGCTTAAGGCCATGTCTCTAGCGATGTTCACTGCTGGAGACAGGGCGGAGACATAGACGGGCCCTTTGCTGAAACCACCACATACATAATATACCACACAGCCACCGCAAAATACCTGCAGTCTGTGAGGAGCGATATCACAGAGAAAGCCCTGAGCTGAGAAAGGGGAAAGGATGAGCGAAGTGGCTGTTAGAGAACTCATCTCCTGAGCTTGTCCTGAGACACATGGGATGCCCGGGACAGGCTGAATCAGCTTCAAGCAGCTGTTCGGTAAATCTGTTCTCCCCTGAGGGCACACTCAGCGGTGGGGTTGGTTCTGGCAATCAAAGGCTGCTCTCTTCTCTTCCCCTAGTGCGGACCTTATCATCAGCATCTCAGTAGGGGGTGAATAAAAAAGACGACTTGTCTTTGATCCTATGGTCTGGACTAATCTTTCTCTGTCAGGCAACTGTTTTTATTTACAGCTGCCTTCTTAAAAGCCATTATCTCAATCACAGCAATGTTACATCTCATTCTTTTAAATACCTGTGCAGAAACGCAAATTATTTTCCAAAAAGTAAGAATCTGATACTAAGTTTGGGAAAAGATGTAATCAAAAACTTTTCAGATACTATATATTTGGTGCTGATTAAGAAATTTTATTGCTAGCTAGCGAAGGTAATTGGTGATAAAAGGTATCTATATTCCAGTTTTATGAATAACTGAGGCATGGAAAAATTGACTTGTTCGGGTCTCTATAGAAAGCCTTGCCCATGGCTAGGGACAGACTCATTACTAACCTCCAGTCCCAAGCCTTTTAAGTGTCTTTGCTACTTTCTCATGTCAAAAACTCAGTCTCCACTGAAGATGAGAAAATTCTGTGAGAACAACTTCAGAAAGTTTCCTGAAAGCAGCAAACTAACAAATCCTGCTTTTCCTATGGATTTGCATCCTGAAAGCCAAACTTCTTATCCTCAGCAGACTCCCATGATACCAACACCCTTTCCTCCACTCCCTCCCACATCTGCCTGTCTCCCTGGGCCCTGCTGCAGCCCTGGCAGCTCTGCTGCTGCAGGAAAGCTGCTGTTGTCAACCATCCTTCCCTTGGGGAAAGAAGTGACTTTGGGACTCTATTCTGCACAGTAGCTGACCTTCATGGAAAACTCATGAGGAGTGTTGTCTCTTTGCAAGCCCTTATTTGAAATGTGGTTGGATAGGTTCAGTGGTAATTGAGAGATCACAGTTTCTTCAGGGAAGCAGGCTAAAGCACGATCAGGCTTAAGTTAAAGTGCCTGCCACTGTTTGGAGTTGTGGGAAGCACTGCAAATTTTTTTCATTCAGCAGAAGTAGAGCATTTTGGAAATAGTGTAGTTTATGAATGCTGACCCCATTTATCTTCCAGGAAATCTCAGCAGGGTTTACAGTGGTGCTTCACGGATGTTACTTATCAGCACCAGCTCCCCAGTGTGTGCATCACTGCTGGGAGGCCACAGAGCCATGACTACCCTTGGCCACAGGGTAGCAGCCATGTATGCGGTCAAGTGCCATCTTATCCCAGCAAAGACCTGGGTCAAGCTTCTAGATGCTCTGAGGTTTACCTCTCACACTTGTAGGAGTCGCACTGAAGTGCACTGACAATGAGGATTTTACAGCAGTCATTAAAAGGCTGTTAATTGTATTGTTTTCACTGCTATTCACAGACTGTCTTGTTTACTGGCTGAGACTGATACTGATGGGATCGAAACAGAAGGGGGAAAGCAGCACAGATTTATCAGCCTGCTCTACTGCATTTTCCCCACTCCAGTGGATTTTGCCTCACTTTGGATAGGACCATGGTCCCAGCAGAACACATTTAAATTTATTAGTGTTACTATACCTGCTAAATGGTTACAGGTACTCTGACGCATTTTTCCGTGTATATCATTCTATATGGTTAATTACGTACCTTATTCTGTCTGATGTGGGAAGTATAGTATCGTGCCCTGGCTGTTATGAAAGAACCAGGACATTTAAACCAAGTAATATGGCCTGAGCAAGAAGCCTCAGATCTTACCGTATCAGCACAACTGCCCTTCTTTCTGTCTACATCACAATGAAGATAGCACACTGCCTGGTGTAGTCCAATAGTAGAGACTATGATAGCACTTCAGACATGTTTTCTGAAAAATAAGGAACTTCTTTCCACATTTCCTTCTGTACACTTCGGTATTGACAGTAATTGCAATAGCTTGGGGGGCAGGGGGAGGTGATTGCCAAAAGCTTGAAAAACTTTAAAACATAAAATTGTGACTTGGCACCTGAGAAGCTGAGAATGATGGAGCAAGATCCATACACAGAAGTCAACCACAGAACAACTATGAGACATCTCTGTGAAATAACCATGGAAAAGGCAAACTGTGATCATAGGATGTATCTACTGAGGTGTGTTCTGGGAGACAAAGCAGAGTGTGAACATCACACTGCAAGGACTTGCTTAGGCATCCTCTGAAATCATGAATATGACTCTTTTCACCTGTACACACGGGTGTGATTTCGTGCTAGAACACATAAACAGAGGAACTACCATAACTCTTCAGGCATGGCAGCAGAAACTCCAGCTTCAGGCAAAAGAAATCCATAAACTGTAATTTGTACAGCCTGGCTATGTGAAGCTTTATGTATCTTGTTTTATCTCTTTATCTTATTCTTCTCCATTTCCTTGTTTCCCTATTTAAGCTTCCACTGCTCTCTCTTGTCTCTCTCTCCTCTTCCATCCCTGTTTCCCCCTCCATTGATTTCTGTCCCACCCACCAAATGTTGCTACTCCTTACCTCCCACTCCACCTGGCATTATTCCCCAGTATGAAGCAGGACACTCAAATGGCAAAGAGACTTCCATCATGCAAAGGGACCAGTTTAGAAATGAGATTGATTAAACAGAAAGTTCAGAGGAGGTCTCTGCTTTGGGCTGAGTGGGACACGATGTAGGACGGTGTACAGCCTGACAATGCTGCCTGTGCCGTTGCACAGCAATAGGCAGAGACTCAAAGAAGGTGCATCGACTCCTCCTTTGGAGGAAAAAACTTTTTGAGTAAGCATGTGATAAGGTTGCCTATGATAGAGAGGGTTAGATTTAGTGACACAGATAGTCCCTTCCAGTTGCATGTTTCTTTGCTACCTATTATATATCCTCAACACCCCCAGATTTGCAGTCTAGGATTTAACCACAGGAAAACTTCAGTATAAGAGGCTCTGCCTCCAGTTATTTAATTATTAAGGACAAAACAAAACAACAAACCAGCAAAAACTGCCTGCCTAGGCATAATTGTTGTGGGGTTTTTTTTGGTTTTTTTTTTTTTAATGTCTAGGTACTTCTCAGATCCTTCTGACAATCTTGGTAGCAATCAGCTCATTACTCTTCTAGAGCTTTAAAGAGCATTACTAACCTCTTGAATTGCTCCTGCCAGTAGGGGAGAAATCCAAGACCCAGAACTATTTAGTCATCCTAAACTGTACTGTTATAGCTGGGAAGGGAAAACTAGTCTGTATCACACCCCATTTCAAGATGGATTTAAATAACAGCTCAAAGTTGAAGACAGTGTAGCATCTAGACTCACAGAGAACTAGATTGTGGCTGAATACAGTAAAGCTCACCTTACAGGAGATGGCTCCAATCCCTTGCCCCATCATAGCAGCTTCAGGCGATCGTGGTGGATTCAGCAGGACCCGTTAGCTGTCATCTGTTTCAAGGGTAATCTCAATATATGTCTTTGAAAGACAGTTCATATAGAATCAGCTTCGTTGCACATCTTCCCTTTTAGTTTCTTTGGGTGACTTGTAGTTCAGTCATCCATATGTCTACTTTAGCTGATTCTTCCCATTAAATGGAAGGATAATGCTGGACTGAGTATCTTCTGTGCAATGGTGAAAATAGAGCCCTCACAACATCCTATCAGCCTCACTGCCTTACTTTAAATCACAGACAAGCAAAGTAACCTCTTACCCATCTCAGGCAGATAAACGTTTGTAATCTGCCTGGAAAGAGGATGAAAACCATGAATGGTCATTCCTTATTACTGGCAAATGGCACTCAGTGTCTCACTATAAGAGATCATTCCAGCACAGCATTTATTAGTGAGTAACTCTTACCACACATGTCCAGAATTCACCAGGAACCTCATGCACACCTTAGAATGGCTCGTTAATGGCTTGCACTGCTATCCAGCCCACTGCCTCAAGTGTTTTCATCGCAGAAACAGATGAATCTAATATACCATTCCACTTTGAAAAATAGTCTGTACTAGAAGACAAATGCTTAGAATAATGTTTATAGTTACTTTTTCAACATACTATTGTTTGTTTTTTCATAAAACTTTTACCAGATATGGCTTTTTTCTTAGATACTCCTTTCTCACATTTCCTCTTTAGAAACTTAAGTGCCATTTTAGCCACAGTTTGTGGGCAAATATTTGTTTCCATTTCCTTTTCTTTCATAAATACTAACGTTGGTTTGTAATCCATTTTTTTTTTGTTGTTTTTTTTTTACAAAAGAAAGTGAAAAGAAGCAGGAAGCCCCAGGTGATCTTGAAATGTATTTCTTTATGACTGTTTCTTTTTCAGGATACCTAATTTCTCCTGTTTACTTACCTTCCTAAGTATTTAACAAAACAGGGAAAGGTGCTTATTTGCACAGCATTTGCTGGTTTCTTTTTCAGTTTTATGCTTCCTCACCTTCCACGGGAGGCGTGGATAACACATCACCAAAAAGCCAAATGGATCAGCTTTTGGCTTAGGCAGCTTGAGCTCTTCCAAACGGAATAGGTGCATTATTTTTGCTAAAACATCTTGTGAACTGAGGTTGGGAGTTCAAAGGCAAGTTCTTTATGAGGGTTAGGGAGCATGGAGAGTACACAGCTCTCCTTTCTCTTTCACCCACTGCAGTCATGTACAGAAATCCATTACTTTTGTTCATTCACTGGTCAAAGATTCACTGGATAACAATTCACTGTTGATGAATGTTTAAGCCATTTGCTGCCACTTACTGGATAACTAGACGTCCTGCTTCATCAAAAGGAAAAAAAAAAAGAATCAGAAATGGCCTTACAATGAAATTCACAGTAGGCACTGCCTTAAGCCTGTGTCAGTGTAAGAAAAATGTCAAGGGTAAAATTAAAGTTGTTCCACTCACTGGAGACCAAGTTCTTCGTTAATGAGTTACAACCGTAAAATGCTTGTAAACTATACTGCCCTATTTCACTTCTTCCTTCTCTGCACCACTTTGTACTGGCTGTGCGAACCTCTTGGGAGTGGGAGCAGGCAATCAGAATATCTAAGTGAAAGGAAATTGAATCCATTTACAAGAGAGTTAGAGATAAAGTAACACCTACCAGGAAGAGAGAGTACATTTTCCTGCCTTTTTCATTTAATTTCCTCATTATTTTATTTCCTGAGGATACCAGTACTGACAGAATTGCTATTTCCTTAATGAAATGAGAAATTTGTTTTGTTTTGGTGCATCTGGAGAGA
The DNA here is from genome assembly GCF_003259725.1 of Athene cunicularia. NCBI lineage: Eukaryota > Metazoa > Chordata > Aves > Strigiformes > Strigidae > Athene > Athene cunicularia. The sequence goes on from NW_020799095.1 coordinate 122,755,465, forward strand.
TTTAATAGTATCTGACATTTAAAAAAAAAAAAAAAAAAAAAAAAAAAAAAATGCAAAGCAAAATCTTTACAAATAGTATCCAGGAGTAAGAGACTAGAAATGAGAGTGCATTTACACTACAGTCTAGTCTTTAGTTACGCAAGAAAGTACTGTTCTTGCAACTGGAATTGTTGCCTACCCGGGAACAGGAGAGTGAGGTATATCCTTTGGTTTATCCTCAGTTTTCAATCCTTCTTCCCTTAGCTAATACACACTACTGAAACTCTAATCTGAAGGCAGAGTTACTAATTTCTTCCCAGGCTGTACTGCAGAAGTGTTATCTTATTATCCAAGCACACCACAACCATAAATTAATTTATTTTTCACAGTGCTTCTCTGGGAAGAAGAGAATTGCTGTGAGTTTCTCATTTCACAGCTGACAGCTGAGGCGCAGTCAGCAATGTCCACAACATTTTCATGAATTAAGCAGCCAGCTCTTAAGCAGGCAGTCTGGAAGAGAGAAACACCACCAGTAGCCATGTTTGAAAAATCTGATTTTAATAGAGTGTATGAGGTTTCTGTGACAGAGCCAACAACAGGTTCTGCACTGCAACACCCATTTCCTCGTCTATGCCTCTTTCAGCTTCTTAACTAATACGGCCAGGGTCCAGCAGCTTCCTTCAATAATACCTGATCCATCCCCAAAACAGGTCAAAGATGTCCATTGATTAAGATGTGATCTCGAGACAATACCAGGTGATTACATATTTAAAACTTCTGGACTGAATGTCACTAGACAGATTGTGATGTTGGAATAGGAAAATTTCAGCTGCCCAGAAGCTTTCCTGAAAGGTCAGGGGATGCCAGGTCTTGTTTTCTAAAAGACAAACCAGTTGAACTGGGCAAGCAGGGAAGATCTTAGGTCAGTTCAGAATGTCATTCCTATGTATGATCACTTTTCAGTGAACTACAAAGTATAAGAAGTGAGATATGAACAATGACGACTGTTCAGTGTTTCCCGTTGCACAGAGGGATTTAAGGTACAAGTTAAGATACTTCACCCTGATGATGTGAGCAGCAACCAACACATTCCTTTATATTGTTTTCTGACTTTCTTGATAATTCATCTCAGCACTTTCACTAATTACAATTTGTTGTTTTTAACAGCAGAAAATGTTGAGAAATTAATAAATGAGAAATCTTGTTTGTTGCCCAGGGTCACCCTGTAACACCAAGGCTGTCTCTAGTTTTACGAATACACAACTTACCTAAGCACTGTGTTAAGAAACTGCAAAAAGCAAAGCCTTCTGGTGTAGAAGGAAGTGTGAGCTTACACATGCTAGACTTCTCCCAGACAGGTTTACATCCCTAACCTCCATAAAGCGGAAAAATATTCAGAAGTGGGGCATAAGGAGTGAAGTATCCTCCAGGGCAATCATACTGAAATTAGTCGTTAATTGTGTCATTTCTTCATTGTATGGCCTTTTTTTAAAAAAAAAAAAAAAAATAACCAAACCCAACCACACGGTGTTTTGCTGGTGCTGTGCACACAGCTGAGGAGAAATGCTGTGCCCCAGACCTCTTCCAGGGCCTTCACAGCCCCAAGCAAGAGCTTGTCCAAGGAGCACAGAGACAGCTGGTGTCGCCTGCACTGCCTGTGTGGGCAGGGAGGAATGAGGAATGCTGCAGCGTGGCTTGGGGACAGAAGATGGGGAGATACTGCTAGTCGGTATGTGGGGTGAGGGAGCTTCCTTTGCCTCCCTCTTGGGCTTCGGGTGAGGACAGCCCAGTCTATAAACAGCTCTGGCTCAGGGTGGCTGAGAGAAAAACCTCTACATCCATGGAGGAGAGAGGTGACATCTGAGCTTTGCCTGAGGGCACAGACATTTTTAACATAGCTGCTGAACTGTTTTCTGGTCATAAAATGGAGAAGGTCTTACAACATGACAAGCTTTATCATTTGTTGTGTGCAAAGAAAGCTGCACACTCACTGCATGGGATGCTGCATTTCACACCTTACTTACCAATGACCTCACTCATAGCATGATCAAAGAGCACTCCGAAGAAAAAGAAAAAAAAAATCCAAGCCCTCAGCCTCCTAAACTGTCTTCTGTTTACCTTTTTTTGCTATTTTAAAAAGTAAATCTTGAGTGAAATATTAATTGCCGCAACTCCACTGAGCTTTAGTTTTTTCTTTGCCAAAGATGTAACAGAAAAATTACTCTTAGCGGGGAGAGACCACAGTGTCCAAGGCAAACAATATGTCTCTTGCAATTCCTCCTCTGAGATACCCTTAGGAAGTGTGTTCTGCCGGCATATGCCTCAGGTAAACCGTACCATATGCCTGACACCACATCCACCTGGTTAACATATTAGGGTCAAAACATAAGAGATGGCACATACCAACGTACATACACACACAGACAGAAAAAGGCATTAGGAACAACCTACCTAGTTCAGGGTATCTCCGTGCATCAGCTATGCTTAAATTTCAGCTTAATGTGCAACTACAGTAACATAGAGGCTCAAGGACCACAAGAAGGATGCATTACCCACAGAAATCACATGCAGTACTGATGTTTAGAAGAAGCTTGAGGGATTTGGTTTCTGCAGTGATATTGTACACACCACATGAAACTATTTCAAAACCACATGAGGTCTGAAACCGGCAGCCTGTCCTGCAGCTCATGCACTGGTGGGAGAGTCTAGCTGTTATTAAAACTGCAGACATCAAATTGGCTGCCATGTCTGTGTTTTAAAAACCCTTGACAGAGGAAAGTCAGCATGAACTGGACTGGATACAGATCTGGTTATGGACATGCTATGAGCTCCGGATGCAAGTTGCTGCAAAGTTAGAAGCAGATGCATTCAGCCTTTCCCAAGGCTGAACTTAAAAGCCAGATGAAAAGACAGATTCAGCCGTTTAGCTTCTCCATTTTAGCATGTGGCCACCAGGACTTGGACTCAAACCTCTATTCTGAAAGAGGTCCTGTTGGCTGGCTGTGTGTGCATGGCTGGTCTGCACACACCAGCACATCTGTCCAGACGGAGCCAGGAGACTGTAGATACTATGGGTATTATGAGCCCGGACACAGATACTTGCCATTCACAGACCTCCAGACCTCTGAGGGCAGCCCTAGGTTCCTCTGTACCTGGAACATTATGTGAAAGAGAAATTTTACAGAAATGGGACAGCAATGTGTTTTGTTAACCTGTATGACTAAGACTGTGATGTTTGTCTTACATTTTCTACCCAAGATAACAGCTTTCCTCCAGCAACTGCTTTCCTTTAGTTCTAGGTGGATTGGTTTGACTGTAATAAATAAAATATAAACAGAAGTTATCATTTCTCAAAACAGTTTTCTTCTGACTTATTTGCACTCTGGGTTTCTGACTTTTAAACAATTTTTCCACTCCAGCTTGTGCATATTCTCTGCTTTGCAATCCTGTGCATATATATATTTGTGTGTAAACACGTGTATAAATACACTCATACACATATATATGCACAGATTCCCTATAGTATTCACTAAACTGCAAATGTTAGTTCTTTAATCCTTGTGTATATAGGGTCCAGTATACTGTTACAGTAGAGCTGAGGGAAATAGTTCATTACTGATGATACAGTAATTTTATTTTCTTAGATTAGATTTTCAAGTTCCTCTTTGAAAGTTCTGATTAGTTTTTAAAATACCAACAAATGTTCAAAATTTGGAACTTTTCATGCCTCTTCTTCTATTCTTTTCAGCTCTTTTAGAGGAATAAAATATTTTTTAAATACTTGAAATGTTTCAGGTTTTGATTGTTGCTCTCCTTTTTTTCTTTGCCCAAGACTAATTCCATTTTGTCTTCCATAAGAAATAAACCTATCAGCATTTAAACCACCTGCACATAACTGCTTGACCACTGTCCTTTGCTTCTCTAGAACTTGCTTCTGCTACCCTGAAGTTGCAGGAGTACTGTAATACAAACACATGGGTCTCCGAAAAACGTGGTTGTTCGGCAGGAACGTCAGCTAGCACAGGGCATGGGCAGTCTCTGGAGGCTGCAGTCTGGGGACCATCTATTCTGGTTGCTGTTTCAGCTGAACAGTGGCTGAAATACATTACAGCATATCCATAGGTCTTGGTTCTTCAGGTATCCAGACTGAGTGCTTGCTGAAGCACACTGCAGCTCACATCCAGCCCGTGTATTTGTGCCTTGCTCAACAGGACGTGGCCAAGACAGAGAGCCCGTTTCAGGAATCTGAAAGCACACCTAGGTGTTCCAGCTTAGATGGAGCCTCTGTGGCCACATCAGGGTAAAGAGATGTGACTGGGGTGTCCTTACTCCTTGGCAAGTCCCAGCTGCCTTATTTCATATCAGGCAGCCTTCCAGTCCCTGACTAACTGTAAGTTCTGCACTAGGACTCTTTGAATTCCTCCTTCTGCGGGTGACTCAGATGACAGGAACTTAACCTTACTGTAATTCATGCTCAGTTGCCTTTATAACTTGTCCATTAATTAACTGATGCATACAAGAAACCTGTTCTCCTAGCTATTCAAAATGGGGCTGTTCAACATTAATCCATGGTCTTTTACTATATCAACAGTCACCAGCATAAATTAATGCAGCTACCTGACTTGGATCAGTTTGGACAGAAGTGAAGTCACTCTAAGTAAAGGAACATTGTTTCAGACCAGCCGCTCCTATGAGCATGATTATAGATTTACAGCCAATTCAAAAGTGAGTTCCCAAAATGTCATGGGATACTGAAGTCTGTTAATTACATGCATCCTGAGATGATGAGAGTGATTATCTTAAAGAACAAACAGGTCAGTTTTCTGGAGTTGAACTCTGGTGTGAGGGAGTATTTGCTAAACCATGTAGCCCCAACCCAAACTAGTCAATAGCAATATACCTAGATAATAGACCTGAGTCTCTTCTTTCAGCATTAGTTAGACTCTTCCTCTCCTTCCAACTTCTGCTTTTGTACAGTGTTATTGAATATTGTTAACTGTCCATCATATTTAATTCTGGAAATGACTGCATTTTACTTACAGGTGAAAAACATATGATGTTATATTTTCTTCTCCAGCAAAGCTGGTTGATAGGTCTGTCCAGAGCTGCCTGTTCCCACCCCCACACTGCCCCTGCCATTCTGCCAACACTGACTGTGTGCAGGGCTGCCCAGTAAACTGGATCAGTGAACTGATCATTCAACTGGGTTAAAAGACCTCAAAAAAATCCCCAAACAAAACATATCCAGGGCTGCACTGCTCAAAAGAAAATGTAACATGAAACTATGTCATCCCTCCGCCCCCCTCTCAAAATGGTCTCTGTTCTTTCATGAATAAAATACACTGAGTTTCCTCACTGTGGCTGTTTTAATTCTAATTCAGAATGGAAAATGTCAGCACATCAGATTTTTATAAAGAACAGAAATTCCATTTCCTTATCGTGGTCAATTAAACAATTGGGGTTCTTTCAAAGCAGGAAAAAAATATTTTTAATGGCAGAAAATGAAAATGGTGACTCTTATTGCTATTTTTGAACCCTATATATTTTTTCCCTCGAGGCTTTCCTTTTCCTTTCCTTTGTTTATCTTGTGGAGGAAAAGAAAAGCTTGAACACATGCAAATATAAGCTCTCTATCAGACCCGGCTTATCTCATCTTGAGGGCTTCCTTGTCTTTGGCAGAGCTGAACACAGGAGGAAGCCACGTGTCTCCAGTCACTCCACTGCTGCCTCCCGAGCAGTCAGGGAGAGGGATGCTGGCACCTCATGAAGAACCAAGCACAGACAGACCTCAAAATCTTCTCACCTGCCATCAGTGCAACTCACCTCGTCAGAAGAAACCCAGTCTCCTCTACTCCCTGAAAAGTTTCCTTCAGCTTTCTTGTTCTCCTAAAATAATTACAGGTTGACTCCATATCTCTGTCCTCCAGAGTGACCCAGCCGCTGCCTCTCTCTCTCCCAGCCTCCAGCACATTTTACCTCTCCCCATCTCCAGAACTGCATGTCCCTCCACCTATGCACCTGAGACCACCAGGCACCAGGACTTCCACTCACCCACCCCGCCTACAGCCAGCACCCTCGAAATTACCCACAAATTCTGGCCATGCCTCACTGAGCTCTCAGGCAACAAACAGAAACACCACATGATGCACATACTCATGCACCCCCATACATCCACCCTTCACTCGGAACATCCAGCATCCCTGACTGGAACCTATTCCTACTCTGCTTCCCCAAACTTCACGACTTTGGGCAGCCAGTTGCCTTCCATGGTTCTGAAAAGATGTATTTACTTCAAGCAGAGGCATCTGTTCATATAAATTATTTGCAAATCTGCACATTTGTTCATTCCAAAACAAGCTTAAGATATCCCATGTGGAGCTGTGCAGAATTCAGCATCCAGATAAGCGACAGCAGCCTGCCTCTGCAGACAGCTGAAGCAATAGGTCCAAGTAAACTGCTTTGGCTATATTTACTCTGACACCCACTGCCTCCTCAGGGATGGGCCAGGCCCTCAGATGGGATTGAAGCCCAGAAGGGCAAGGGGCAAGTAGGGTACACCGAAGTCCAAAGTAGGGAGTGCACTAGGCTTTTATTTTGCTTTACTTCAGACTGTCTGAACTTGGTTTTTCAGAAGTCCCGTTCCTTCAAAGATGCCTTCACTCCACCTAGTTCTGGGTAAGGAAAAAAATAGCTCCAAAGGTCAAGATTCTCAATGTGTATTGCAGAATAGGGATTTCTACATGAAGAGGATTGACAGAGTTTGGAAGTACATCAACATGAAAACAAGGACCTTTTACCTTCCAGCAAGAAAAAACATCTTCCAGAGAAATATTTAACTGCCTCTGCCTTCAGACAGACAGTCCAATGTGGGTGAGGATGTGCTTATTTTGGCAAGACGCTCCCAAACTGAGCTGTTTTGTGTGTGGTTAGGAGTGTTGGATGCAAGCTCAGTAATTTGCCAGTGGCATCTTGTGGTAAGTAGTTCTTGCGAGGAGGTTGACTAGACAGCCAAAATATAGGTCACCAGTGGGTGGAGTTCACAACCTCCCAACTTTGCTGAAGTCAGAATGCAGAAATTACTTCTCCCACAGAATCTGAAATTATTGATGAAGCTTGAAAGCTTGGTCACTAAGTATAAGCTTTTAGGATAATTTAATTGGTTACTCGTTTATGTATGATGGCATATAATGCACAGTCTTTTCCTGGATTAACTGTTATTTAGGAGAAATTCAGGCCATGTGCAAAGACATGGGTCTTACTTCACAGGGTTTAGGTGTACATGGGCATTTACAGTTAATAAATGAAACAAATTTTGATAATACAGTTGAAGTCACATTAGTCATTAGTCATATTTCCAAAGTTCATCCTTCCTATTGTGCTCATAGTAGTTCAGTGCAATCTTTTGGCTCCTAATCTCTGGTGGTCATTTAACTCTGCAGCAGTGATGGGTGACAGCCATGAGGTTGTCCATCCGTGCCTGTCTTTCAGTTGCCTGGCCAAGTATTTAGCAAGGCCAGTCAGAGGAGGGCCCTAGTTTCTCAAATAGCCATTTTAAATAAATTCTGTGTAGCAACATGCCAGCCTTTATCCTTCCTACTGCATGTATTTCCAGAAAACAAAACAAAACAAAAACTTAATTTCTTTAAACAAAGAAGCCATAACAACACGCCCTTTTATGTTTGCACACCCTCCACAGCCACCTTAACTCCAGGCTAAACCACTGCTGTATATATGCATAATCTTAAACCTTAGCAAATTAGAAAATAAATGTATGTGCATGCATTTGAAACAGCACATACTCCTCCAGGCTTTATCTCTTTGTAACTGCTGAAGTTGTCTGACAAGGATATTCCTTGGAGTCTCATCACACGAAACTGTGGTGAAAAGGTTTCAGCAGTTTGGAGTGCAGATGTACCATCAGGATTGTCACCAGGATGCTTGGGGGGGATTTGTAAAAACCAGCTGCCCCTGGAGAAGATTGCTTCACATGAGCAGGTTTCTGCATGCACTGGCTCACAGATGTGGAGTTACTGCATATAGCAACCCTGATACATCAAATAGTCAGACTTACTGCTTAAAATAATGGTAGCTTGAGTTTCCTCTGCCAATAGGAAAACTGACTATGCCAGTTAGAAAGTGGCCTGTGTGATGCCTCTGTGAGATGTACTGGTAGGATTTATGAGACAAAGCTGGTGAGGATATCTGGTGCTTAAGGCTTTAAACAAGTAGGACTTTTATTCTGACCAAGTAACATAAACAGAAGCTTGTGCCGCAGGATTTCATATTTGTAGTCTGCTACCCTGTGGGAAAAGGATTAATTGTGGACAAAGGTATTTCATATAAAGGAAACACTACTGGCACCATCACCAGCGGGACAGATTTTAACATGAACGCCTGTCCTTGCTGCTGACTCGGAGCGCTCTGTCTGGATTAGGCATAACCAACTATCTTAATCACCTGTTCCCTTCGAAGGGCAGAGATGCTCAGTTCATGAGCCCAAAGTTGGAAATAGAATAGCAACAAAACGACCAGCACATATTAGCCCAGGGGGGCTCAGGAAATAAGAAGTTATTAGGCACCTAAGAAACTTTTCAGGTAAAAATACAGGTGTCCCAGAAGAGGTAGGTACTGCAGGAGGCGGCAGGTTTGCTGTCACTTGGGTCTAGGCAGCCAAATTCCACCTGGGTTGCACATTAGGCATCTGATTGCTTTTCTGGATCAGGCTGTATATTGAATTTACACAGGAAATCTGTTGTGGAGACTGATTTCTGATTTTCCAAATCTCAGTCCAGTGCCTTAGCCACAGGCTCCTCCTCCTCCAGTGGCTCTGACTTCATACAGATGCTACTGTGCCATTGCTATTTATTTCACTGGAGCTCTTCCATATTGGCACTGACATCAGAACAGAAATAGGCCCTTTTAGCACAAAATAAATATGCATAGTCCATAAATGTTAATGATACAATTTAAATGTCACTATGTTCATTGAGTGCAGCCTCCCACCCCCAAACGCTGGCAGCTGGACTTTTGTCTAAGATCAAACACTGATTATTTTAATGGGCTTTGTCTCAGTAATCTATCTGAACATTATGGTTAATATCTGACAATTATGCTAGATTAACATCCAAGAGTAATGGAAATATTGAGGTAAATGTATTCAGAACAGTCACCAGAAAGTTCAACATAAAGATGTTTGCTGTCAAAGAAAGGTTTTATAATATAAACATGTTATTATTAATGCTGCTGTATAACTATCTAGGAGTAGCAAGTGGGACCTTTGCCACTTCCAATGTCAAGTAACTAAATCATGCAAAAGTTAAGGCTTTAAATACAAAATGTATCAGTATTTCTCATGAAAAAAAAAAAAAAAAGGATAAAAGAACAACAAAAACCTGCAATGCTCTGCCTCTTCTTGTCTCCACATCATGATCCCAGCTTTTGTAGTTGCCCTGCCTGTCCATTCAGTACATACATGTCTGGTCAAAGAGTGAAAGCAACAGGATGAGATTTCATAGGATGCTTTGATGTCTAAGGAATGATGCAAGGGTGAGACAAAATACAGAAAGGAATTTAAACCTCATTGAAAAATAACAAGGAAGAGGATTGTCAACCTGAGATTACGCAGAGTGAGAAACGAGGATAAACAGATTTTATTCATATATTTATGTTCTGTTAAAATGGCATTCACTGAAGCATGTCATTAAAAGTGTCCCCAAAGTTTCCAGGTTCCTTAACTAACGTTTCTGCCTCATGAACTACAGACACCGAAACACTGAAGAACTTCCACTGAGCTGCACCCAAGAAGTCACTGGGACAATACACATGTAATATTTTAAGCAAAATATTCCATAGCAATGTCTTTTTTAAAAAACAGTCTCTGCTGTTTGCACTGCTTGTATTTCCTGAATGGTTAAGCAGGAAACATAGTTGTGTGTACGAATACTGAAGTCCAGGAGAGTGGCAAAGCCACAGATTTCCACTTCTACTGTATGGCAAGTATTTTGATCAGTACACTATTACTTTCCTTTGCTACTTACTAGTGATGAAATCCTACAGTTTAGGGACAGAGGAGATCTTTGACCTGTTTTTTACCATGATTTTCGGTAAGTTATTTAACGAAAGCAGTATATTATATCAATGCATGATTTCCAGTGTGCACTGATGCCTTTCAGCAATCAACCTGTGGATCTTAGACTCTCAGTATGATGATTTGGTTGTTACTGGAGACAGGGCTCTCAAGGCTGCCACATTTCTTCTACTTTGGAAGTGAATTTCACAGAACCACAGAATCACAGAGATTATCCAGCCCACCCCCTCCTCCAAGCAGTCACTTAGAACTGGTTGCCCAGGACAATGCCTGTTTGGGTTTTGAATATCTCCAAGGATGGAGACTCCACAACGTCTCTGAGCAACCTGTGTCACGGTTTGACCACCCTCACAGCAAAAAAGGTTCTTTCTAATTTTAAACAGAATTTCTTATATCTTTAATCAATGCTTATTTTCTCCTGTCCTTTTGCTGGATACCACTCAGAAGAGTCTGACTCTGTTATTTGTTATTAGGTCTTATGTCATACTATAACATAATATGTTAGTATGAATATGTGATTATTACACATATTATGCCTTATGCCATATTATTATGTCTTTGTTATTAAGTCTTTATTATATTCCCCCATAAGGTATTTCTCTGCGTTGATAAGACACCCATCTCCACAAAAATGTTCTATTCTCACAATTTGTTTACTTTCTCTCTGTAAATTTGGTGGTTTCCTAAATGCTGGCCCTAGCTCCAGAATGCATTTGAGATCAAGGACCGCCTTTCTCCTTACTCAGATGTGTTTCTTGATGAGACAATAGTACTGTCCTTATAAATACATTGCAGGATCAAATCTCAGGAACAACATGGTGAATAAGGATACACGGTTTTAACTAAGTTTCATTTTCTCCTTGCACTGAAGCCCATATGTCTTTTAAATACAGAAAAGGAAACTGCCTTCTCCTTTTGGCAAATCCTGTAAGAAAGGTTCTGTGGGAAGTTAAAAAAACAAGAGGTGGAATATAGATGCCACTTCATTGTAATTTTAAGCACTTGGCCCTGGGAAGAAATCCAATCCATATGACATACTGCTCTATACATTAACTGGAGAGTAATCAAGTTCAAACACTTCCCCCTCTCCTCTGGCAACATACCACAGGGACTATATGCACCCCAGCCACAATTCAGTCTGCTCAAGTGTGGTGTTTACCTCCTTCACTAACAACATACGGAACTGGGGGAAAAGTTATGCCACTCCATCCATTTGGCATTGTAGCCACAGGATGGATGCCAGAAAGACCACAGCTAGAGCTTATACAGTAGTCCTTCAAGGTCTAGGAGTTAGAGGCTGAGTTTTGAAGTATCTGTGTGGCCCCACGTCAGATGAGAGCTTTAACCACGTGGGCCGGACACTGGGTGAACATGCTCATGGCTGACCTTTGGGAGTCAGACAGCAATCAAAATCTGCAGGACCAGGCAGAAAGCAGGGCAGAGGGATCCTCACGATCACCCAGCAGTTGGGTGACTTTGCTTATGACAAAGCAGAACTGATGCTCAGATGCTGCTTTTTGCATCAAACTACTACCATCAGATAAAAGATTGTTTCTCTTCTGCTACTGACATGATGTCCTATTCTCCAGATGCATCAATCTATTAAAAACCAAAAACAGCCTCAAATCCCCACCTCCAGCTGTCACTGCTTTGGCTGTGGAGACTCCTGGCACTGTACTTGAGAGGCTTCTCTGCCTTTTTCTGCTCCTAAGAGCTTTATAAGATTCATTGACTCAGTAAAACCCAAGCCATTTAAAAATAACATTTTTTGGATGGCAAAGTCAGGCACTTAAAAGTTGGGAAATGTTAGATCTGTGCAATGTCAGTTTTAATCTCTTTGAAATTCATTTTGCCCTGTCCTGTCAGTGAGTTTGTGAACTACTTAGTTTAATTACAGTTCTGACATTACTGTCAGCACCATCCCAAGCATGCATGTAAGGGAAATAATTACCATGGCACAAGCAGTCAAATAATTTCCTCTTCTAAGCACTTGCCTTTGTAACCTAAATAACAGTAAAATTTCCTAATTTCCTTCCTTCCTTCCTTCCTTCCTTACTTCCTTCCTTCCTTCCTTCCTTCCTTCCTTCCTATACTAGCCCTCCCCATTGAACTATCAGCAGCATTTGGAGCTCTGACCATTGTATATTGCACTAAGATTCAAGACTAACACCAACTAGCAGAAATGAAAGCTATACTCTTAAAGCCATGGAGAGTTTGCAGACCCTCAGCTCAAGACTGAAGGAGCATCAGGGTAAAGTCTGACCTGATAGTCTTTCTCTCTTGTGCAAAAGACAGGGAAATTCTGCTCTATGTGTTGCTGCTGATATACACAATAATTAGATACTAGGACCATGTCCACTTGATGTTTGCCTATCTGCTTTTTTCTGCTTAGGACCTGAAGACTGAGAGAAGGATTGGTGCCTCCAGTATCATGTTATTCCTGAAGAAACCATAAAATAGGAGCATGTGTGCTGTGTGAAGGAGGTAACCCGAAATATCTCTCTCAACCTTCAAGTTTTTTCCCCTCAAAATAAATCTGAGTATCTTTGTTCTACATTAAAAAATTCAATGCTTTATGCTTGGAGAATAAATTCATATTCAGTTGATAACACATGATTTTAATCAGTAAAAAGGTTCATGATCACTTATTTTCCTGAGTGAATAGGTTAGCTAGTTCAGCTTACAATTAAGCAAGTTGGACATTTTAAGCACCTACCTATCTCAAAATCTGTGGAGGATATTACAGGTTAAAACCTAAGATCTGTGGAAAGCCAGACAGTTTGTAAAAAACTAATTATAATCTTATAAAAAAAAATCATGTGGGCCCAATACCCACTGTTCATTACATTCACTATCTCACCTCTTCCTCAACAGGTTCCATTTGTAGTATAATTACTGAAGTTCTTTATCTTGAGGATTTTTGTTTCTTGATTGACTGCCTTGTGTAGATAAAATCTTGACATAGGCCATGGTACACGTGGTTGCCAGCCATGTGCTATCCACCAAGCTCAGCCACGTGACCCAGCTGTCAGGATCAGAAGACACTAGGACAGATCTCATGCTCAAACTCAGTTCTCTCCTCTCCCTGGTAACTTGTTTACACTGGGCATGCCGGAACATAATTTTATATTGAGACATATGCCCTTGTATTAGATGTGGTCAAAGCTGTCAGTAGACTGAAAGATGATGGGAGGGACACACAGACATGAAGGTGATTAGACAATTTTGCTTCCCTAGAAATGGTGCCGAATTGTATGTTGCATGCTGGTGGAAAAACAGATGGAAAACACCATCAGAGAGGCTTAGCATTGGATTGCTCCTTTGCTTCCAGGGTTGTCACACCCAGCAGTGACTCCATGGGGTGCTAATTCCATTGGAAGGGCTCCTGCTGCCAGCTCAAATGCATCACAGCTATTTGACAAAAGGTGTTGAAGGGGTGCAAAATCTTTCTGCCAGTTCAAGTGTGTTCAAAAGAAGTTAAAAGAAGCAGTTTTGTCCCTAAAGACTTCTTTTTTTTTTTTTTTTCCCGGATCAGGTGTAATCTGTCCTCATTCATATGGCATTAACATTACTTTTCTGGGAAATTCAACAGAAATACAATCCCGAGTTCACATCAGACCTGCATTAAGGTAGTTAGTGGGTGGCTATCCACAGTTTTAGCAAGAGCAGAGCCATGTCCTGTGTAGTGTCTGTATGTGCAGAGGACTCAGAAGTCATGAGAAATAAGCTCTTATTTCAAGCTCTCTCAACAACTGCCAACTTCACCTTTGGCAAGTCACCCAATCTCTTTGTCTCCCTTTTCTTACCTGCAAAACGGGAATGATAATTTCCCATGTAATGAGCCAGGGATGTCAAATGGGAAGTATTGCTATTGTACAAACAGGTCTTAGCTCCTCAGTATTAATTCACATCTACTAATCTGTTTGGGAGCACCTTGCTAGTCTCAGGAGTTGCAAACATTTTTGCCTCTGCTGTCACATATATAGGAGCAGATCAGGATTAACTCTCCTGAAGTTAATGATAAAGCCCGGCTGAGTAAATGCAGAATCAGACCCTTACAGAAATGAAACACCCCAGACCCACTCTTACAGAAGCTGAACTTTCTCTAGCCATTTTCAGCATCTTTACAATCTTCCTGTGACAAAAGACACCTGTTTTGCACTTTCACTCTCCCAGAAACCCATACAGATCTAACATTTCTAAATCTTGACCTGCTTCCCAAGTCAAGAGTTTCATTTTCTCACCTGGAGAGCAGTTAGGTCACTGATCTTGGTGTTTTACTCCCATGCACAGACACTTTGCAACAAGAAGCTTTCACAACCTTTACCAGTGTTGAAGACCACACACTGAATAAATCCAGCCACTTAATCTCTACAGTATCCATTTTACTCAGCTATTACTGAATGTTGGTGACTATTTCAAATGAAGAGTCTGTGACTGTACAAAGGACAGTGAGCACCAGCTCTTAACATCTTCACTGCCCATGTAACCATGTCTGAAGTCAAGCAGTCCTGTTGCATGTCGTACCTTCCAGGCTCCTTCTAGGTATTATATGCCACCTTTTGCATCCAAAACATGCTGGGCAGAAACCTGTTAAGATGCGTTCGGCCCCTCAACGTAAGGAAGACACAAAACTGCACATTTAGCTGCAGCTATATTACATTGCTTCAGAGATCTGAAACATAATAATAAAATCTCATATACATCCCACTGCTTATAGATCTTGAATAGGTTTGAGGGTTTTTTAATGCATACTATATACCACCTCACAAAATTAAAAAAAAAAATATCTCTAACATTTTTATGTCTTTTGTAGACTTCCATTCCAGCCTGAAGTTAAGTTAAAATGTCTCTGCTTTGGTGTAAGGTCGGTTTCTTTTTAAGGCATGCATTATTTTCTGTAAAGAAACCAGGTAGTCTGTAGCTCTGGACTCTGTAAGTCAGAAAGGAGCAGTCAGGATATACAAGAGGAGGGGGACTGCTCCAGACCACAGATGCAGAGCAACCATGCCACCAGAGACAGCAAACTTTTAGGGTGATTGACACCAATTATATTTGAGAAATGACTGTAGCTTCTAGTTGCTGGGACCAATACTGCCCCTCTATACAAGTAGCCACAGCACAGGCTAAGGACAGAAAGATGGCAAGCCAGTTGCATGCTAAGAATTCAGCTTCAAATGCAGTGGGGATCCTGGCTTCTATGCAGCTCAGAGACCACCGCTGTAGCAACACCGATACCACTTCATTCAGCCTCTGCTGCTGCCAAGAATTTAGTCTGCAAACTACTTTTCCCTCTTTCTCCCTCAGCTATGATCCAGCCTTGGCGCCTTCTGCGTGGTGGCTGCCAGGACGCTGAACTGCAGGACCCTGAGATTCCCCTTACCTCAAACAGATCCAGCATCTATTTGTGGGCTCCCACTATAGTCACCTCACTCAGCCCCCCTACCCTATTTTACCTAGAGGGGGGGAAATGAGTGCAGGGGAACATGAGGCTTCTGCACCCACCCACGGCTGCGCAGCGGCAGGGCACGGATCATCCCCACTAGCGCTGCCTCAGCTGCCCGAGAATTGTTGCCTTATAAAGACCGTTTTCTCTGTGGCTCACACCCATGCCCTGTATACATAAAGAGAAATTGAAATTTTCCAGGCTCCACTGTCATCTTATGAGCAAAGTAATAATATTTAGCCCTGCATCTCCTTTTCACCAAAGCAGCTGCTTCGGTTGAGTTCCTCTCCCCACACGTGGCTTCAGCGCTGGCCAGGACAGCAACAGCCTGGTGAGCCAGATGCCATGACGAGCTTCCTGGGATGGCTTTACTCAGTCTTCACAGCTGTCACTGCCTTTTTTTTCCTAAGATGATTGTTGGTCTGGAGTCTTGATAAGAAAAGGTCTCAAATTCCTGGTATTAGCAATAGACTGTGTTGACAGACCATTCATACAGCTAACAACCACCCCTACTTTGTCAGCTACCTGGTAATAAAGCTATACAATTTGCTGGAGGGACTTGTAGTGGAAGATTACCTCAAAATCTCAGGCAGGACAGCTCACATCTCTCCACTTAAAAATCTGCAAGAGCAAGAAGGGCAGTGTTTCATCCTCAGCACCTCATCATGTATTTCATGGCAATAGACGGGCACAGCCAGAGGTTGGATATACCAGCCCTCAAACTATAACTCACTAAAACAGCTTAGAGCAGAAAAAAGGCTGCTGCCACTGAGAGAAATGAATTTGGCATGATTTCTGTTCCAAACAGTGTCACAGCTGAGGCTGTGGCATCGGGGAGGAACACAGGGAGCTGGTTCTCAGCCCCTCTCCTCCTTCCTTCTGCAGTTACAGGGACTCAAATGGAAAATCAGGCTTAACGGTTTTGCATAGTGCCTTTTCCAGTGAGAAAGATCAGGAAACCATTTATTTACAGAAACATTGGGCAACACCTGCTTTGGACACATGTATATTTGGCTACTGGTGGTAAAGAAATCCTTCTGTCCTATCGATCTGTTACCATTCACTGCAGACAAGGAAACACTGTGAAGTCTGTGACCTAAACCTCTCTCTTGTAAGCAGAGATTTAGACTAAATATGTATTATTCCCCTTAGACATACCGCATTGCATATGCCAACATATATTCTGCATTCAGTTCTAATTATACGAGTAGTGACCTCTTCTATTTACAGAAGGGGAAGCTGGTCATGCAAGCATTTTTTTTCCCCCCCTTTTTGGCTACATGAGTCCTTCTGACACAGATATGTTAAAAGCTTCTAGATCAGTTGATTTATGTTGAAAACCCAGGTTCAGCTTCAGGCTTATGTTAACTGATTCCTATTGAAGCTGTTCTTGTTAGCCCATCAATGCTGTATTTCCTCAGCAAATATGTTTCACAGCAAAACACTGGGAAAAAAAAAAACGACGACTTTCCGTATGATCTTTTCTGTTGCTCCCAGGCAGAACTCTGCAATACAGAGAAGTGGGGGACCAGAGAAGACCATCACAGCTTACCATGCTTTGCTGTTTTGCTTTTGCTTTACCAGGCTAGCAGGAGCTTTTAGTGCCTTTCCTCAGGATGGGAGTTGGCGATCATTTCCCACCCATTTCCCAGTGTGAGAGAGAGGTGAGCAGCCCAGGCCAGAAGGGTCCAGGTCCTCTTGGATGGCAGATAGTGAGGAGAAAGGAGAGACTCTGCCTGCAGATGTAGGGAGAGAAGATCTTGACATGACACAAACTCAAATATACTGCTGTCCTACAAAGACTAAACTTGGGACAAACATATATATATATATATATATATTTCTATGACATATATTTAGACATACAAGAAGCAAACATTTCAGGTCATTTACAACAGATTAGTTACTTCTTGGTTCAGTAGCCTTAGAAGATCTATATCAATAGGAAAGAGAGAATCAAGACAAAGAAAAAGTTCCTGATTTAAACTTGGATTATTTTTTCCCCCACAGAATAGGCATGTGTGTTCTGCAAGCTGGCAAAAGACCAAGAGCAAATTCTGGAGGACAAAGGAGATAAACAAACAGCGGTTTAAATTAGCAAACCACAGATTGATGCACAGCATACACAGCTAGAGCAAAAGTGAAAGCTTAGGGAGAAGCTTCAAAAGGCAAGAAGACTGTTTTGCCAGAAGCAGGATAAAGACTTGCCTGCAGCCTGGAAACAAGCTTGCATGAGGAGCACCCAGCTCCCCACAGCTGCTATATTTGCAAGACTAAAATTATTTTCTGCAAAAACTTCAGACAGGTTGATGTGGTATCTGCAGTTACAGTCCAGACTTTGCAAAGAAAATCTAGGCATGCTGAATATAGACTAGTAATACCTTTTAGAGTGGGGAAAAAACAGTTATTTGGGGAAAAATATATGTTTGTAGTCATTTCAGCTAGTGGGAAGGGTTGAAAAACATGAGTTCGGTAATAAGGACTCAGTTCAGTTGCCTAAATAAGTCATTTACTGCACTTAAGGTGCCCCGGACAGTCCTGTCTGACTCCATCTACTGTTTCAGTAGGGTATGGGTGTCCTGTAGACCCCATGCTTTATCCATCAGGGTACATGGATGTCTCACATGCCAGTCAGGACAGTCTGGGGTACCAGCTACCAGTGTCCAGCAAAA
Source organism: Athene cunicularia (assembly GCF_003259725.1). Lineage (NCBI taxonomy): Eukaryota > Metazoa > Chordata > Aves > Strigiformes > Strigidae > Athene > Athene cunicularia. The sequence continues at coordinate 122,773,649 of NW_020799095.1, forward strand.
CCAACCTGATCCCTCTATCACTAGCAGAGCACTCATGACAGTCAGAGACGCCCATGAGGACAAAAGAAAACATTAAATAAAGTATAGAAATTATGGGGAAATGCTCCCCAAATTTACAAGAAGTAATGAGTAGCAAATAGATAAAAATTTTGCTACTGCTAAGTGTGACCTTAAAAAGTTACAGCAAAAACCAGAATCCAATGTTGTGTAAACTAATATACTAAAAATGTATTTGCACTGATGGATGCGGATTTGACCCTTGGTCACAACCTGGTCCCAGAGGGCTGTGATGGGAGACACAAACCCCAGCTGGAGACTGGTCACTGGGGGTGTACCCCATGGGTCCTGGACAACCTGCTCTAGCTGATCCCGCTTTGAGCAGGGGCTTGGACTGCACAATTTGCAGAGGGGCCATCCATTCTGTGATTGCGTGTGGAAAACAGTTACAAGCTGTCTCTAAGTTATGATTTCTTCTATCCAGAAATATATGACACAGCTGATGAGCATATAGTTGATGTCAGAGTCAAGGTATTTGCCAGAAATAGAATACTGATAATGGCAGTGGCAGACAATGGACCACAGCTTAATTCTTATGAGTTTAGAAATCAAAGCCTTTGCAAATCGTGCAGACATTTTACTTGGAGTGCAGGATGTTCACAGTGTAAATATATGGTGGATAGTGGCGCTACAACAGCTAATCATCTAAGGACATTACAGCATGCAGATCTTAGGGAAGCCAGACATTTTGTGAAAAATAACTAGAAAGATGTAGAAGAGCTCATATGAATAGAAAAGAAAGGAATACTCAAATATCAGAAGCCTATAAAATAGCCTAAGGAAAATCTGGAGTGAGTTATACCAGAGGAATGTCTGTGAAGGGAGGAAAAGAGAGGGAACATAACCACACAGAGAAAACTTTGCCAGTGCAGGACATTCAGAAGGACTAGTCAGAAATGTAAGATGGGATCTACAAAAAAAAAGATGGACATAAGCAGCCCATGACAGATTGTAGCAGCTGAAAGACTGAGAAGGATATGAATAAATGAGAAATTTATTTAAGGAAGAACTGTAAAGGAGATGCAATCACATCTTCAGCAAAATGTTTTGAAAGAAAGTCTTGCTCAAGGGGATCTCCAGTAGGAAATGGCATGGAAGAAAGATTGAAAACTGTGAAACCTCTAATGTGAAAAGGAAGGAAGGAAGATTAGGCAATGATTGTTCAATCTATGACAGATTCTTGGAGAATGGAAGAGCTCATCATCCCACTGTGTGAGGAAGATAAACACAAGGCAGAAAAGATTCAGATGCACATGCAAAATTAAGTTTTGTAAAGGACAATACTCTGAAAAAAGGAAACACGTAAAAGCATTTGTTGTCCATAGAGAAGAAAAACTTCCACAGGACACATGGCCAGGTTCATCTCTGCATTTGAACTGAGCTGGCCACAAAACCGAGAAGGTGTCTGTGGAGTCTCTCAACTATTTACGCAGCTGGGACAGAGGAACTACTTCCTGACAAAGGTCTTTGTGCCAGGATCCCTTGCAAGGGACAGACTGTTACTGAGACCGTTACACTGACTCTGCCTGCTGAAGACTTTAAAGAGTTTCTTAGGCAACCACAGGTGGTTTATAATTACCTTATTCACACAGGACCAGGCCAACCCAGTAAAATACAAAAGGACAAAGTCTGTGGAATAGGCCATAAGCAGCACAAGAGATCAGACTGTGAAGGATGAATAACAGGTAAAAATGCAGCAAAATGCATTTGCACAACAGGAGACTGAAAACACAAGAAAGACCTTGGAAAGAGTGAGAGAAAGGTGGAAAAAATGGTGTGAAGATAACAAGTATCACTGTTAGCAATGCTGGTATCACTATCTTCATTAGCCAAAACTAAAAGCCAAAACCAAACCTTCAAAGATGGATTTGATTTGAAGAATTAGGCACTTGAAAGGAGTCTGGACTTTCTCCAGCTCCATTCAACGGTCGAAGGTGTGAGTAAGATGAAAAGCAGAAACCAGTCAATGCTAAAGAGTGTCACAGATGCCAGAATGTGAAACAAGAAGACCGAAGACAAAGAACTGCAGCAGGAGGACACACAAATTCCAAAACCAGCTCAGGGGAAATACTCCCTACCCCAGGTCACCATGTTATTTACAGGAGATGCTAGGACAATGGCACTGATGGAGACTCATATGGAAGATTTTCCAGTCTGTGGTATAACCTAAAAGGAGCTGAACTGAGCGTGATCTGATTCAGTGGCCAAAACTCTTCCTGAAGAGATTGTGGCATTTTGTTTGTGACCCTGCAGGCCACATGTCCCCAGAACAGACCAGAAGCTGAATGCCATAGATAAAACATAATTTGCCAACTTTGCTGAAGACATTTTGCAAGAGCACACAGTGAAAAAAAAGAAAAGGATGGGGAAGAGATTTTCTTTTCATCTGAGCTCTTGCCTCCTTTCTACACAAAATGACTCCTTTCCATACTTCTCTGAAGAAGGTGTGACTGAAGGAATCTCTTCTTTGCAGAGTCTACCAGGACAGGCTAACAAGAATCTACCCAAACTGACCGCTCAGCAGCTAGTGTCTGCCGTAGTCACAGTATTGACTGGGACTTTTAGAGAAAGTATCCATGCTCACTAGCACCAAGCCAGTGTGTATTAGGTGTTGTGAGAGAGCTTGTCTACCCTTGCTGATCCCAGGGCAGAGGGCTCCTAGTCCACCAGTGTTTGCTAACACGCTCTGCAGGCTCATCACACCTCTCTCTTCTCCCTGCTGACCCATGTGGGTTCAGAATAAGAAGTTAATCTGCTCCTGCATTTTGCTACCCTGGTGACTCACAAGGATTTAAATCAGACATACAAGACATGAAGAGGATATGTCAGAAATGATACATGATCCCTGAAGGCAAATTCTGATGATGCAGTCACATGGGTTTGCTGGTGATGTGGCAGACTGAAGGCATCTGATGCAAGTTGTGATATTTTGTGCATAGTAATTCCCAACTTTGGTGCAACTCCACTGTCCTGAATCTTTGAAAGAGTTAACAGCATCTCCAGAATTTACAGGGAACATATAACCCAATCATCTAACACTGAAGGACACTATGAGGGACGCTCTCCTAACTCAGAAGCAGGTTGCTGCTGCTGCCTGGAAGCTTACTAACCTAACGGCCACAGCTTGGTGGCTAACCAGCCCAGTGTTGGCAAGTCAGCTGTGGGTACTCCGTGGAACATCACGGTCACTTTTTAAAGACACAGGCCTGAAAACTTGATGTAAACTATGCATCCAGCAGGATGTGTGCTTTATCTTATGATACAGACTGGGACATTAAGAACATCAGAGTAACTCTGCGAGTCCACACTCTAAGTGATGAAGGTACTTCACATTCACTGCAGAGTACGAACACCCACATGGGGATAAAAGCGCAGCTGAGGCATTGCCTGTTTATATCTTAGCTTGTTTGCAGTAATGTGAACATCTGTCTGTTCTTCATGCCATTGAATGTATAATTGAAACAGGACACTCAAATTTGCAATTATCTTTCCTGAACATGATGGTAGGTCCATAATAATATTATTTATTATCATCATCATAAACAACATCCAGGGATTTGGAGAGGAAGGGAAGCAGGGAGTAACTAAAGGGTCTGTAGTCCTCCCATTAGCACTACCTGGTTTAATATGCACTCCAGGCGATGTAATTCTAGAACATTCCTGTGCCTGTGCTTCCAGCTCCAACAGCAGCTGCATTCAGCCGCAGTTCAAAGGACTGAATCTGCACCTGTATTTATTGGGTTGCACACATTGGCCAAAAGCCTTCTGGTAACAAGTGTGAAACCACCTTTGCTGGTAGGTGAGGGAGAGAGCAGGAAACCGTATGTTTTTAATTTCCTATATAACTTGACAATATGATTTTTTTTAAGATGATGGTAAAAACAAAATTATACTAGATTTGCAGGAACATTCAATGATTCTTTTCCAGAAGTCTGAAGCAAATATTGTGCTGTGAAAAATCCTACTATTGCGTGTCATTTACAGATTACTTATGCCATATATTTGGATTAGATTTTCAGGAGCAGTCATGAGTTACCATAGTTCATGGTAGATAGTTCTGTCTTGAAAACATTGCACGAGCATGAATTAATTAATTCACTTGAAAGAGTAGAAAAATTCATCAAGTGCTTTTGTTAATTGAGGAATATAACCAAAGAAAGCTAGTGGTGATGTTTTGGCCAAAAATTTCAGAAAAAAAGACATGGTTCTCTAACAGCCTTTTTGAGCAATATGGTAACTCTCAATAATATTCACTAATTTCTTCAGACATACTTCTAGAAATTCTAGAAAACCATACTACTTCTAGTTAAAAATCAGTCTATTTGCCATCACACTATAGGTTACTTTTTACTTTAACCATTTTCAAAATTAACAGTTGTTCAGATATAAAGTTTAATATATTCAGGATTCAAATAGTTCATACGAACAGAATTAATCCTGCATTTTTGTTTTCCCACATGAACATTTGTTCGTGACTTCTATGTCTGTTGCAGATTTAAAATATTGGCTTCGATACAAAACATGCATTATTTATGAAGGACTGGACAAGAGGCAAGTTGCTAGTATACTTGCGGAGCTATTACACAAAATGTTATGGAAATGTTACGAAAATGCCCTACTGCTCACTCAGATCAGCTTCCAAAGAAGCATTTAATGAGAAAAAGTTAAGTGATAGGTTTATGCAAAACTTGTCAAGGAAGATCTTGTTTTACATCAAGCTAAATTCAGAATCTCCTTCCCTCTGGAAATTAAGACGTGTCAGTATCCATTTTCATCCTGTTTTATGATCTCAAAGAAAGTTGACATTTCAACATTTCCTGCATGAAACTAGCACTTAGTCACCACCAAGAATCAGACTTCAGCAACAGGCAAGACGTGAACTTGTTAAAGATGGTCAAGAGGATGGTCATGAAAGTGATCAGAGGGCTGGAACACCTCTCCCATGAAGAAAGGCTGAGAGTTGAGGCTGTTCAGTCTGGAGAAGAGAGGGCTCTGAGGAGACCTTATTGCGGCCTTTCAATACTTAAAAGGGGCTTATAAACAAGGTAGTGAGAAACTTTTTACCAGGGCCTGTAAGTGACAGGACAAGGGGCAACATTTTTAAACTGGGGTTTAAGAGGGTAGGTTTAGACTGGATATAAGGAAGCAATTTTTTATGATGAGGGTGGTGAGACACTGGACTAGGTTGCCCAGAGAAGCTGTAGATGCCCCATCTTTGGAAGTGTCCAAGGCCAGATTGGACGGGGTTTTGATCAACGTGGCACCAAACCCCCAAGGCAGGGGGGTTGTAACTAGATGATCTTTGAAGGTCCCTTCCAACCCAAACCGTTCTGTGATTCTCTGGATCTATTAATAGATGCAAATTCTGCTGCAGTTTTATTTATTGTTATACTAGTCAACCAAGCTGTTCATATTTTTCACCAATGGTTACTCTCCCACACTCAAAGATATCAATAGCTGCATTTGACTGTTTAAAGATACTATTTCAAGGTACATCCTGGAGAAGCACAGAACACAAATTCCAAAGCTTTTGATTAGAAAACATCATGGTAGAGAATCATATTGAAACAAGGCTAAAAATCTTTGCTTCCGTTCATCTCAATATTAAACTTTCATTTCCCATTGTGGTGCAGCTCCATAGCTTGAAAGATCTTGTTTTATGTAAAGATGCCCTGTTCTTTCCTGAAGGCACATCAAGCTGGTCAAACTACATCTTCCATAACATACCAGCCAGAGTGGTCAGAGGGAAAGCACTGTGCTACAATGAGAGATGTAATTTCCCATGAACATCAGCCAAACAGAAATATCATAACAAAATACAAAATTACTTGTAAAAAATCCAACTATTTTTTGAGAAAGTACATTTTCCAATGTAAACACAAGTTTCTAGCCAGCCCTAATAATTTCTAAAACCTAGACTGCTTTCTTGTCATAATCAGAAAAGCCGTGAATGAAGTATGAAGTCAGATTCTTCCCATTCCTACATGCATCTGGAAACCAGATCCTGGGTGAATGGCTATAAACGAGGTAAGAGCATGCAGCCTGTCTTTTCTAGTACTTTCCCTTGTGCATAAGACGCAGGGGCAGACAAAGTCTTGACTCCAGCTTCGTCCCAACTCATGCAATGACTGGGAGAGATAGTGAGGCACCACGGAAGAAATAAACTTCACCCCACAGGTAAAACAGTAGTGGCCCTCTAGGAAGGTTAGGATTCACTGTCCTGTGTATTAACTATTTGGACTCAGAACACTTCTTTGAACCAATTTTGGAAGCAAGTAATTTAAAGGTTGATCTATATTTAGAGTTGTGCCAACAAAGCAGTCCAGCTTTACTGAAATATGATCCAAGAAAGCCTCTTGAAGTGATCTCAAGAAATTAGCTTATTTTACAGCCAGACACAGCTAGAGTCAATGATTTATAGTAATTTACTCATGGTTCCACAGTCAGAATGCCACTTTAGAAGCAGGAAAACAAAAGAAGTATCATAAACAAGTATTATCTAATTACAAAATGAATATATAATGCCTGTTGACCTGAAATGAAGATTTAATTCACACTGGTGTAGCTTTTCAATCGAGTAGAAACAGTAACATGTTTCTATCACACGCTAGTCTGTTCACGTTCTCATCCCATTGCAGCAATATCCAGTTGCTTTCCAGTAGTGCATTAAGCAACACTTTGTTTGTTCTCCCTTCCTCTGCCCCAGGGGATAGGTTTGTAGAATGATTTGCTTTGATAATTTGGGCGCTTTTCTTTAATGTGTATGTTGTAATGTATTTATGTCATAAAGGCAGGTTAAAGAAAACTTGTTTACATTTGGATGATGATGTTTGTGATAGTTTTAGTTCCTGAGGGAATTAATTCCATAGTCTTGGACCAGACTTTGAAAATCCTTAACCTTCTGCACGAAGTACATTAAGGTCAAAGAGTAAATATTTTTTCTTTATTTTTGTCTTGTTTTTTTTGCCTTGAGCTTTAGCCCATCTTCTAGATCACTGGTTTTGAAAGTGAGGTGTGCACACCCAAGGGGTGTGCAAGACAATCCACTGGGGTGCAACAAGAAAATACATTTTGTACCATTAATAAATAAATAAGATTTAAAAGGTGTTTATTTTACCTTTAGCTTATCCTTTTTAAATCTCTATTTTTGTGTTTTATAATGTACATAATTAGGACAATAGTATGTGTATATAATTTACAAATTAAAAATATACATATATTAGGGGTGTGTGCTCAAAAGATTTTAGTGATAGAAGTACACAATCAGGAAAGTTTTGGAGACCACTGCTCTAGATAGCATTTCCCTGATGATAGTACACCCTAATAACAGACTGAGATCCTGAGTTTCGATCTGTATTCATAAGTCAGTGAAAAAAAAAAAAAAAAAAAAAAAAAAAAAAGAAAATATGTGTCAAGCATACTTAAAAGAACCACTGCTGTTGTGGAGATTTGCTACAACCTTCCCATATTGCATGGATTTCCCTGGTGCCAAGCATGCTTCCTGCAGAAAGAGCTTCCTAGCTACTTTCTAACCAAGAGGTGGAAGGAATATGAGAATAGGGCACAAGAATATGAGAATAGGGCACAAGAGATCTGCTGACAATGGATGTTTCAACATTGCCGGCTTCATGAACTGCTATTTGGGTTCAAATAAGAAACGCCAAGTTGCTCCCAAACTGAAAGGACTGTGGGTTTGTGCATTCGCACAAAGGAAACTATGGTGGACATGTAAATTCTTAAAAAAAATATCTGTGAGCACCTCTTCTGTCTTGCTGAGATTTCTGATCCAAGAGCTGATACCTCGAAAACTCAAACTGCTGAGTGTGTTGATGTAGCTGGGTGACCAGCACTAAGTGCTTTAGCATTAGCACCTGGTTTTGAAAATGTAGCCTCCCTAGACTAAATCAAAATATTACGAAGGTGCCAACTGTGATTTTAAAAATCCATATGCATAGATGTGTCTGCAGGGCTTTTTTTGTTTACTTAAACATAATTAACTCAATTATGATATATGCCTAATTTCTAGGAACACTTACAGAATACACTGACAGAAAGTCAAGTAACCACTTTGATTTAATGCTGATAGTACTATACCTTCACCCATTCTCTCATACACAAAACCAATTAAATGTTTTCCAGTTTACTAACAAGTTCCAGAAAAGCCTGAGTAGTTACTCTGAGGTAAGCCTGAAATTTTCCTGACTAAACCACAGTTTTACAAAGTGTCAGAATTCACATTTTAGCAGAATTATAAAAATGTGAGGTTTTTTTCCTAGTGAAAATAGACATGTCTTTCTGGAACACCCATTCGGTGGCAACAACAACAAGGTTCTCTACAGCAACATAAAGCTGTTAAGATTAAAGAGATTAGAACAATAGCCTGTCCATACCACAAAGAGGAGGAAAAGGAGAAAAATAAAGGATATTGAGCAAGAATACTTCAGACATGCATCAGAGATGCTGATGCTTCTCAGAGACACTCCAGGTCCATGTCATAGTGAAGGGAACAGCCACCAATGTTTAGGCAACATTTTCCCAGGCCCTAAACAGGGTTTCCAAGATGGCCATGGGTATGACTATTATTATAATTTGGATAGGGGAATGCAGTAGGCATAAGATCATCAACACTGGATGTGGGAACCCATGCAGTACTCTGTGTAGAGAGGAGCATGCTGGCACAGCTGCAGGCTTTGATGGTTTGGGGAAGTGTACATTAAGGAGAAGGATGGGATGAAGGCAATATGCAAAGGCAGTCAGCATTGCTGTGGACTCTTTCCAAAAAAAAAAAAAAAAAAAAAAAAAAAGGAAGCATTAGGTCAGGGAATGGCTGGTGAAGTGAGCAGAGGACTTCAGTAAGTAGAAAAGGGAGTGTCAAGACCCTGAGCCCAGTCCCATCCTCCCAGGCGTTTGGCTGCCTGGGCCCAGAGCCAGCTCAGAGATAGTGCAGCTGGTGACCTTGGGGAAAGCTCTTCCTGAAAGCAATGCAGGGAGCCTTCAGCCAGGGCTGTCCCTTCTTCCCAAGGGACCTGCTTTGAAGTTGAATTTCTTCCCCTTGGTCCCTGCCTGAGTTACGCCTCAGCTGCACTGCAGCCATGCCTGTGCATTGCCTGCCAAATACTGACAGAAGAAAAGATTTGCATGACCATGTCTGGCATTGGCAACAGCATAAACCGCAACATCCTAGAGCGAGTACATCAGTAATAACATTTGAGAGCACTAACCCTGTTCCTTACTGATCTGGTGTTAGCATCTTTGCTGACAGATTTCAATCAATTTAACGAATTTTGGTTTAAATTTGGTTTTCTGCGTGATAAAGATATCCTGTAAAAATATTTTTAGGAATCACGTCAATTCCCTCCAGCAAATATAGTTGTAATTATGACTGCTGTATAGAACTGCAAGATTAGCAAAGTGTACCACAATAAATCAGTTTGCGTTGTTTCCTTATCTCCTCCCAAGGCAGGAATTCACAAACATTTTCTTACAAGGACATTTTAATAAGCAAAATTTTCAAGTTTCACTCCCATTCACCACTGCACGGACTAACTCTGCTCAGCTGAGCTTCTGCAGCCCATAATAACTATAATAACAGCTTGTTAATTAATATGAGGAAGGTTTAACAGAGATATATGCTTTCTATGAACTTCGGTAACTTAAGACAAAGAGTACCATTGGCCCACTGGCAGACTTAGAAATAATATAAGATCATCTAGAAAAACAAGAGATGGAAAGTAGGCTAAAAAGAGAGGGCTAAATTGGATTACCTGAAGTCAGCAGTCAGAGCGTTTAGAGAAGGAACGGGCACTGATCAAAGTCACAGAGAAAGTGGAGTTGTTTAAATACCCAGAAGAGAAGCTTCGTTCCCTTCCTGATTAGGGCGTACCTTTCACAGCTCGTTCACTCCCTGATAAAGCACATCTGTCCTAGCTGCAGACTGAAAAAAACAGGACTACTATGGAAGACCATCAAAGAAACAAAAGACATGAAATACCAAGAATGAATTATTTTTTTCAGTTAGGTAAAGGTAAAATAAATCCAGCGGCTTTCAGAGCTGGCCTCCATTCAGAGTAGATGCCTAGCGCAAAGACAGACAAAAGGATCAGAAAGATCAGAAATATGTGAATAAGACTAAAAAATCTTAGGTAGAAACAGGCTATGCTGCTTTAAAAGAGGGCTGGAACTAAGAGGAAATGCCTTGCATTTGCTAAGGCTAAACTGGCCATAGCTGTAGCCACAGGAATACAGAAAAAAATCCCTCCATTGTCCATTGCCTGAGCACTTGGCCCCAAGGCATGAGCAGGTCTCTACCTCCTGCAGCACTCTTCAGATCAGCTCTTCCAGTCCTACTTCAGAAAAAAAAAAAAATCTCTTTAGAAAAACTCCATGTCCTTTCTTCATGGAGGCACATGAAAACACACTTATCTAGAGGTAAACACATGTTCAAGTGCTTTGATGAAAAAAAAAAAAAAAGTGTTTTTAATTTAGGCTGCAGATGACTGACTAAAACAAATAGCAGTGCTGTCCATGTGTAGAATAAGAAGAAAAAAAAAAAAAGGGGGGGGGAAGAAACAACAAAAAACAACTGTGCAAAGCTACATTAAGAAGATCAGGCTAAGCAGAATTTTCCAAAAGAAGCAATATAATTAGTAGTCATAACATCAACAACAGCAGTGGATAAAGCATAATCTCTTGGTAAAGATGTCTAGAAGCCCCAAACTGAAAAAACAAGAAAATACAAACTAAAGAGATTGGGAAAATACTGAAAAGGAGAAGAAAATAGAAAGCAGAAGACAGACTCTGCAATGAATCTGCCACATGGCAACAGTTCACCAAAGACAGCAGGGGGATCCATGAAAAGAGGGAAGCCACTACACATCATCCCGCGGGCCTTTCAGGGAAAGTGATGGTGCAGCCAGAGGAGAAGGCTTTACAGCAGGAAGGACGCACCTGGAAAGAGGGTGACAAGGATATCTGTTCACAGCCAGGCAGACAAAACTCTTCTGAGGCCTGTGTGCAATTGGACCCCTCTACATTTAAGAGTAACAGGAGTCATACACAGAGTGACCATGAGAAAATGTACAAACTGGGAATGAGGGCTGGACCCTGCACCATGAAGTGAACTTCCCTCAGTAGTGTAAAATCAGTGTGACATAGCACCAACATAGACTGTCCCTTGGCTGAGAGGCAGCAGTGCCACCCTGCACTCAGGGATCCCTGTGCATCTGGTACCCTTTAGAAGAATAGCTCCAGTTCTGGATGAGAAAATCATGGATTAAATTCTGCAAGACTAGCCACTGATACTCACCTGCTTGAGCTTTTCACATCATTTTGCCAAATAAAAAGGCTTTAACACCTCTGGATGCTTTCAAATTGGTTTGTATTGCCAGAGCAATATAAAAGCACTTAGTATAAAAGAGTATTAAGCCAGGAATGCATAACAGAAAAGGCACAGACATGTTTGGAAGAGATATAATACCGACAGAACATGCAGGACTAAGTCACGCACTGGCACTCAGCTCGCAGACAGGTGTGCCAGTCGGTGACACTATCATTCTTTCAGTTGTTTCTTACCACTCCTTCTTCTGAGAGCTTCCACCCCTGCAGCTCTGTTGGCAGAAGGAATTAAGCGAGTGCTCCCTCGTGTGCTTCCAAGTCAGATGGATTAGTCAACGAAGAGGGTTTAAACCAACCTGCTTGCTTTGCCTGAAGCAAATGAAAGCGCTCTTAAACAAATCATTTTACCAGCAGAGCTACAGCAGTAGTAACTTCAGCATCAAAGGGGTAATGTGTAGATGCAAACTGGCAAAATCTTCAAATGGCACAGTTAGATCTGGAACACATTGTCTGTCCATAGCTTTACAGGTACGCACAAGCTATAGCATCTTACATGCACAACACCTGCCCACGTGCAGGTATTTTATTCTGCAGCAAATACAAAGTTAATGCAATTATGCTGAAAATTCTTCCATCATGAGCTAAGTTAAGACATGTTATCTTATACTCGTGTGCTAACAGCATGCAAGGGAGCCATTATCAGATGATGGATGGTAAGTTTTAGTTCATGATACCTTCTTAACCTCTCTAAGGTCACAAGATGTGATTGTGCAAAATTAAATAATTAACCTGAAAAACGTTGTGATTTACCTTTCCAAATATCATTTACAAGGTATTCCAAGAGGAATAACTGCACAAACTCAAAACTCAATCTGAATTCAGTTTGCTACAGAAACAGCTACTGATTGTATTCCAAACATTCTGCTGACACTTTACAAATGTGAGATTCCCATTTTCTATTATTGGGAATTACACTTTCAAAAGTATTCCCTAATTGTTATCTGGAAGCAAGGATTGCGACACGAACAGATGTGCCTGTGCCAGGTGGGACAGCAATGAAATCTCAGCACACAAGCCCTCCCAAGTTGCTCAGTGCTCCCTAGGCAGCTGAACCCCTGCCACCAAAATCTAGTTTGGTGTGTCTGCTTCAGCAGCACCTGAGCATGCAGCTCAAGCATAACCTCAGACTAGGGATAGCATCAAGATTTCCAAGTCCTTCCTCATGAGCTTCAATCATTGTATTCTCTTCCTGGTACTTGTTCTGTGGAGCAGCATGGTTTGTACCACAAAGTGACAGCTTATACTATTTATTTTCCGCTATGATCTATTTTTCCACTTTTTACATATTAGGACAAATGGGTGCTTGTTCCTGCCCCAGTAGTAAGGCTCTGATTCTGACAAACTCACTTTGTTGTGAGATCCCCACAATAGATCAGCCTATTCTGCAGAGAAATGCTTTTGCTTGAGAGTCAAAAGAGGCTCCTCTCCTATCAGTGAACTTCTAGCTTCCAAAATCCCTCAGTATGCAGGAGTTATTTGATCTGAAACTTTACTATGCCCAAGAATATAGATTTCCAGTAACCAAAAAATATGTTAGTGAAACTTGAACTCTCTTTGAAAAAATTCTTGAATCTTTCTTACTGTAGGAACACTCATTGCAGAGAAGTGCTCTAGGGATAGGACAATCCATTGGTTTCAGAAGCTACTGATATCTTAGAAGAGTAAGCCTCATCATGAAAGTGTTTCTTAGGTCACAGCAGGAATTTCAGGACACAAATCTTTCCAGATGTAACATGCTTTTAGTATCAGTAGTATTTTGCTGAAAATGCTATGATTAGTATTGTTAGGTATTGGAAATTAGGTATTGGAAAATTGGGTGTCAGAAGCATGAGGAAGGCAAAAGAACAAAACAGTGAGAAACTTGCAGAGCATACATTTTCCTTGACACAGAGGGCCCAGAGTAAACACAGGAGTGGATGAAGGTCCAGTGATTTGCATTTGATGGGGCGCCAAGGAGGAATGCAAAGCGGGGTGCAGGCCACACAGTCCCATTCTTTCACTTCAAGGACAGATTTATCTCCTGTTCTTCTTGGTTCCCTTGAAATATGATTTTTTGTAGTAACCTGCCAATTCTGTGCCTCATCCTCCCTTCTTTCCCACACAACCCAGCTGCACACATCATACCAAGTCGACCTTGCTTCCCATCCTCCCTCTTTTTCCGACAAAAAAACAACCGTACCCCTTGGCACCATGAAACTAATTATGTATTAATGATAGAATAATGATTTGACTACAGTCCCACCCACTCACCATACCTACTAAGATAAATAGTACCCCAAGTTTGTACCTAACTTGGAGGGATGCCAATCCAACACCAAAATGGAGGGACAGATCAAGTTTGTGCTATCTCCCCCACACCGGAAGGAACGCCTTTTTGTAAGACTTCCTCGGCTACGCTGAGTGTATACCTGGGAACTCTGTGTGTGTGATTGCAATTGTTTTTCTTTTGTGTAATGCTATATGTAGTGCAGTTTGTGCATTTATCATAGGCAATCTTAAAGAATCTGTAGATGTTGCATGAAAATAAATGGTACTATTTGTGAATCTGACTGCTTCTCTTGAATGGAACCAGACTTACAGTATATGGGCTGTTTGGGCTGGGTCAGACCTATAGTGATGGCCACTAATCCGCACTATTTGTGAATCTGATGGCTTATTTTGAACGCAACCAGACCTACAGCATACAGGCTGTTCGAGCATCTGGGTCAGACCTATAGTCCCAGCTCCAATTGGCATACCTATTAAGAGATAAGTCCAGCCGCCCTTAGCCCCTCTAATCTCTGAGGACTGGCTAGAATGCAAGGGGATTTATCTCTTACCAAATTTATTCTCACCTAAATGCAACAAGTATACACTGGAATTGCACAATGTCTCTCATGGCATGATCTATTTATCACTCATTTTTGCAAGAGTTAGATCAGACTTTAAATACTCTCCTCAGCTGCAACAAAGGGAGACACTGTGTGTGTGTGTGTAAGAAGCTCGCTACCCCTATGGATAACTCACTTTCCCTAATCAACAGGGTACTCTACATCAGGCATCATACAAGTATGATAATACTATCCTCAGGGTCTTGCACAAGGGGTTTTATCATCTAAAAGCAAAAGATTCTATTCTCTCTGTAGGAGCTTACAATTTGTTCATTGAAACCCAAATTCAACAGAATATACAAACACACTTTTAAATGTTTTGTCGGAATGGGCTTTTAGTAGTATTAAGTACAGAATTGATCAGTGATGCTCTTCACCCACAAAGGAGTTTTATAGACTATTCTCCCCAGATACATATCTACAGCTGGAGGGATATTTATACAATGTTCACTCCCTTTCAGAGCATTATGCCCATTCAATTATTTTTAAATATTGAATTTTTACATCCTGGAAAACAAAAATAACTGACAAGTGATGCCTTCCTAGGGTGTGGCCCCTGAACAAAGTACTAACAGAGACTGGCAACCATCATTTAGATTTAGGTTGATTTGGGTTGCCACACTACAGCACTGTATGTATCATGATGTATCGATAATTGATTCTGCTCTCTCATGAGGCACTAGCTTTTCATTTGCAGGAAGCCAAATCAATTTATGACTCCTTCCCAATGAACAGTGGGAGATTTTTATGTCTTTCTGCAACACAGGAGAAAGAAGCAGAAGGAACCAAAGGACTATCAGAGAAATGAAGCTGTGTGTTGTACCTGGAGAATTAGACTTCAGATGGCATAAAACAGCATTTGCTATCTACAGGACTAGGATGGTTAACCACTAAGGATTTCTTTCCTATACTCTCTCATCAAAGAATGGACAAGGAAAGATATTCTAGCTGTTGTCCAAATGTATGAATGTTGGCTGTAAATACTCTCAAGAGAATATGGGTGGAAAAGTATGTTAAAAAATTACCATGAGGTGTACATCAATGATTATTTTTAATTATGAACCTTAGTAGCATGTGGGTTTGACAGGGAAACTAAAAACCAGCTGATGAAGAAACAGCAAATTAATGTTTCTACAAAATAAATGCATTTTTGCTACAGCATCTCAGGATGCTTTTTGAAATATTTAGTCCCATCATGAAGAGAATAAAAAATCTCACTTGCAACAAAGCAGTCTGAAAACAAGAATTTCTGCAGTGGTTTGAAAATTTTTGCAAATTACTCAGTACCAAAAAGGTGTTATGCAAAAGTTAAGACTACCTGGGGAGACCTGTGCCCATTAAGACACTTAGGGAAATGGAATTATCATATAGACCACACAACCTCAATTCTGGGTGACAGAGCCATTACAGACCAATCAAATTAGCCACAATGATTCGGTTAAGTTCCCTTTTTTGAGTACACTGCACAGTGCTGGAATTCCTTGTAGCAAGCTGGCAAAGAAAAAAGTGTGATGAGACAATTTGGGAGGAGCTTTACCAAAGGTCTTGTTATCACACAGTCCAGGGGAGTCCCCTGAGCAACCTACTGTAACTTTGAGGTTTGCCCTGCTTTGAACTGAGTGAACTCCAGAGGCTTCCTCCAATCTAAATTATTTTATGATTCTGTATCGATTTGTTAGCACTCTAGATTACCTGCTGCAATCAAATAACACTTCTTTGCACTCCAGAACAGGGACCTTATAGCCCATTCTCCTACTGTTCCTCCTACGTATCTTATCCCAGCTCATTCCTGGATGTCCACAGGATAGGTTTTAAACATACCAGTCCTGACTGTAAGTTATGTTCCCCAAGATCACAAGTAGTCTGCTCTGTAAATGTGAATCCCGGCATGGATTCTTCATGGAAACTTCCTGTATACACTCACTGTAATCACATGTAGCGAGAAATAATCTACACGACCAAATATTTCTTTAAAAACAATATAAAACAGCTGAGAAATTTTAACGTAGTTAAGTGCTGAGGTGCTAGTCAGCTGACAAACACCGACAGGCAAGGATCAAGCGCCACAGGAGTGCAAAAGCACTGATACATCACAAAGCCCAAAACGTTATGAGATACGGGTCTGTTTTGTATTTTACGGAGGCTGTATCATGGGAACCCTTTGCTTTGATGGACCGAGATCTGAATCGCTATCTCCACCCTGTGCCCCAGTGAGGCACAGCAAATTTCAGAACTCCTAATCTCCTATCACTCCTCTTGTCCCTACGCCTAAATTTAGACCATCTTTGCCCTCCTCCTGGAAATCTGATACTGCCTTTTACAGTTTGTTTCTCCATGTGAATGACTCTCGCCTCCTCTCCCCCCTAGAATTTTAGAAAGACTTTTGTAATCTTTTCAGAATATAACTTAATTTTCTACCAGAGGTCTCCTTCTCCCAGGTAACTCTTTAGAATGAGGCAAGCATCCTCGTTTACAGCAGTATTTATAGCATCTTCTCAAAAAGTCTTCTCAAAAGTTTTAAGTCCAAGTCAGCAATCCTTCATAATTTTGGGCCAAGGCACAGAGGTGTATCTTTTTTTACTACTGAATACATGTATCTGCATTACACGACAGCAACACCGCTGCACAACTTTGCCTGGAAGGCTCCACAGGCCTCCCTCTCCGACATCTTTTGTTAACGGTTGTGCGGGGTCTGGCTGAGCTCGTTTTCTTCATAGCAGGCCATGTGGGGCTGTGCTGAGCCCCAGAAATCTGCGATTGCTCAACGGCGTTCCCTCAGCTTCAAGGATTTTTCGGTTTCTTACTCAGCCCCTCCCCAAGAACAGACTGGGGGTGCCAAGGCGGCTGGGCGGTGACACCCCGGGCGGATGGCCTGAGCCAACGCACGCAGCATCCCGCGGGCTGTCACACCGTGGCCGCGGCAGAGCAGGCGCGGGGGTCGGAAAGCTGACCGTCTTCTTCTCGGGGTCTGGCCGGGCACCGCTCTACCCCGGGGAGGTGGAGAGCGATTGCCTCGGCATCCCTTGTTCCGTTTTCCTTCTTTCTTCTCCCACTTCTCCACCGATTAAACTATTTTGTATCTCGACCTACGAGTCTTCTTGCTTTCCCTCTCCCGTTCCCCCGAGCCAGCGGCTGCGGGAGCGAAGAGACCGAGTGGCGGGGTGAGGCGGCGGCCCACGGGCCGGGAAAGACGATCGCTGCCCGCCTCCCCCC
>NW_020799095.1:122791232-122849358 GCF_003259725.1 Athene cunicularia
TGTGTATAAGAGACAGGGTCCCGGGGGTTGGGGGGTGGCTGGCCTCCCCTTCGGCATAGGTGGGGTGGGGTTTTCTGATGCCCACGTGTGTGAAGTTCTTTAAATGGCTTCCTGTGTTTGTTGTTGCCCAGAGGGCTGGGCACGACGCGCTGCTCTCGCACCCCGTCTCCGGAGCTGGAGGCGAGCCCTCTCGCCTATTTGGGGTGACTCTCCCGCGGGATCCGGGCAGGCACAGCGCTGTCAGCGCTGCCCGTCCGCAGACCAGGACCGTTTGCACGAACTATTGCTTACCGCCGTGCCTGGTTAGCGTTACCTGTTCGGAGGTAGCGTGTGCCTTTTTCATTAGTTTATCTCGTGAAGATAAACCGGCAATGTGGGAAAAAGTTGCGTACGAATACCAGTGTTGCAGCACTGATTTAAAAACACTCGTTACAACTTCCTCCTGCGGTACCGGAGAAGGGAGGGTGGTGTCCGGCTAACAACTGCGTGTGAAACTGGTGCTTGCCAATTAGAATTACGCTGCTGTTCTTAACGGTCTGTTCCCCGTGCACTAATCCGGTAACTCTGTGGAGTCAAGATCTTCTCGTTGAAATCATTTTTTTTCCCCCGGTTGTGTTGGTTTAGATTGGGTTACCGAGCAAGAAGTCTGCAATTGCTTGGTGTATGTTTGAGATAAACATGTGGTTTCCTGAAAGCCATATTAATATGCCAGCTCTCCTCTAATGCTTTAGGACTAGTGAAATTCTTCATGTTCCCCGCTGAATTTAAAAAGCATTGTGTTTCTTGGCTCCTCTTACGAGTAAGGCAGGGCTAACTCTAGAACATGTGGATGAAAAGCTTCTAAAGAATACTCCTGTTGGATCTCCAGCCTTCCGCAGCCTTTCCTCCTAAGGATGTCAGCGTTGTAAAAGCTCCCTCGGATCGCGTAGCTGGCGTTAAACTTGCCAGCGGGCATAAGCTAATGTGCAATCGCGTTAGGCTGGTACTCGAGCTCACTTGAGCTGTTAGCCGGCATTAATCCCCCGTCACTCCGCTTTTCACTATTAGAGCTCAGTTTTAATTAAAACGCTCACCTTGGTTGTATAGATGTATCCGGAGTCCGAATTGTTGTGCAGTAGCTAAATTGAGCATATTGCCTGGGCACTTTAAGGAGCTCGGGGTACCTTGGACAAGAACTGCTATTCTGTTTGGGTAGGATAATCAGGATGACAGATGAAGTGTTAGGTGAACATAGGTTTTCTTAGAGCTAGTTGGAAAAGGTATGCAAGTGTTTTATGTGCAACTACTGCAGGACTGCAAGTAAAATCTTATGATACATAAATATCAGTTATCCAAAATACTTTTGGATTTACAAATGAGACGTTCACCTTCAAGATGAGTAATGCTACCTTTTGAGTCAGTGTATTTTTAAGGCAGCTACTGTTGCAAACATTTCGTAGCAGTAGGTCATTTTATCAATTTGCTCCAATCTGGCGTTTGCTCTTCACTCTGCAGTATTTTAGCCAAATTTGCCTAAATAACTTGTTCCTAATTTTGAAACTTCCATTCTTAACTTCTTTTACCACCTCTTTAAACAAAATTACTGCAATATATTGCTTAACATCTTGTTGCCTAGTTTCTAGCTTTGAGTTGTGAATGATTAGCTTGTAAAGGTATGCCCTGTCACTCTGTAGCCTCATGTATCACTAGGTGTTGCTAATCCATGACACACTTGGAACTTTCTCTCACTCGCATTAAGCTGTGTGTAAATAAAACATATTCCAGTCAGTTTTTCCTACTAAACTTGCTTGCTTTTTCTTTCTGTCTTCCTATCCCCAGTCTGTCATAAGACTAATAAATACTGGGAGGGTGGAAGAGGGGGCAGAATATTGGCTTGCATGTCACAGTAGCCTAAAATGTCATGTGAGTGTTTATTTGAAGATTAACCTTTCATTGTCATGGAAATTTTATTAAAATGAGCCTCTGCTTTTATACCACTGATAGTTTAAGAAAAATATTTGTAGTAACTGTAATAATAAATGTAACAGTAGGATAGGTGAGATGTATCAGTTGTTCTTTTCTACTATATTAAAGGTAAGCTTTGGACAAAGTAAGCTTCTAGAAGGTAACTGAACAGAGATAGGTGCTTTTAAGCAGAAAACAGTCTGGAAGCATCCCTGTGTGATTACTTTTCAGTTAAAAACTTCTTATAAGGGAAGGAATTGCAGTTTTTCAAGGGTCAATGTAATTTTCTTTGTGGTGCATTTTTGGGTTACATTTGCTTTATCAAAAATCCGATTAAGAGTCTCTGTTTTCTTTCTGCTTTTATGCTTAATTTTCATATCCTTTCACACTTTTAATGGCACTTGAATTTCTCTTGATATGTATGTTTAAATTAATACCAAAGCAATAGTCCCGTTTTTTTCCTTAATGCCATGATACGAGATACTTGGAACAAAAGTAGGTAATTTGTACTCTGACCGTATTTGCAACATACATAATGAGGCTGCAAAGCCATTTAGATTTAATGAAACTTGTGAGAGATCTCTCAGCCTTTGTCTTAGAGACAACACACATGTATTCTTGACTTGACAAGCTTCAACTGCAGGGCATGTTTAGCAGCTGCTAATAAACATATGGCATAGTGCCACTGTTCAAGTGCGAAAAGGAAATTATAGGTGTTAAGGCAGTAAAGCAGTGGAAATTTCTATAGGTCTGTTGGATATTACGCTCATGAAGAAATGAGTGATGATTTTGGTTTATTTTTGGGATACATTTAATTTGGAATGCCAAAATACATCACAAGTGGTTGCAGCTGCTGTAATTCAAGGGTATTGAGCTGTCAGTCGGTGCTTCTTTCTAAGAGAAAAATCTTGACTTTTTTTTCTATGCTAGTTTTTAAAATAATCTGTCTCCATATTAAAGTTTAAGGAAACATACAGTCAGCTTTAAACTACCTTTTTTTTTTTTTTTTTAAATAAATGGACTCTTGTGTTTGTAAAAATTTTGAGAAATAGATACTTCCAGGGAAATCACTGCAAAAGATTTCAATTCCGTGATTAATTTAGCTCCATAAGATGCAGATTTATTGGCTGCTGGGGGTTCCTCCCCAGAAAGCAGCTTCTTAAAGCATTTTCTCTCTGGACATAATTTGAAGCTGAGCTTTGGAAGTACTGCCAGAAAAGCTTTCTCCAGCCTAACAGTCATGTTGGTTTAAAGCAGAAGCTCTCCAAAAGGAGGAAGGCCTTTGATGTGTTGTTTTTTCCATGTGAACTGTAGTTGTTTGCTTTATGTGAGTGGTGATGAATAGGAGTTGTACTTCAGATGTAAGAGTTACATTGTAGTGTTCTAAGTTAACTTCTTCAATTACTCTTAACAGAGCAAAAACGTTGGGGAGGAAGTCAGGCCTTCAGAGCAAGGACTATAATTTGCTGTGGTTTTATGTAGTTTTTACCAGACCTCAAGCTACTTGATTGGATGTTAGGCACTTAATGGAACAGTTTTAAATCGCTGAGTTTTCTGTGAGCGATGCTATAGCATGTAAAACAGCAGAGGAGCATCATGTGTGCAGCTGATAAGACCGTATTTTGAGATAAGCACATGCAACTACAGAGGCAAATTAACAAGTTCCTGATATCTTGCTTTTGTTAGAGGATCCATTTTTCAGGATAAGAATTAATTTGGGGGCATAGGGAACTGCTGTAGAGTAAGGTGTGGTAGTGGGGAAGGGATTACAAAAATGTGGCATAGCTACTTTTCATATACGTACAGCTGAGATGAAATCTATGGTCAGATTGGTTTTGGTTTGGGGTTTGTTTTGTTTTATTCTTACATCCCTCACTGTTCTTGCACCCAGGAGACAAGAGTGTGCTGATAGCACAGGAGGAGAAAGAAAAGTAAGTTTATGGTTGCAGGTTTTGATCATGTGTTTCTGCTCCTATTAGCTTTTAGGCAAGTGTAAATAGTGAATTACACATATGAAATAGTAGTTTATCTTTGCGTGTATTCAGATGAGTCTGAAACAGAGCACAATATTAGTTTCCATGAGCAGTCTCTGTTCTGTTAGACTGCTGCTCATCTCAGAGAAAAGCTTTTCAGATTTAGAATAGATTCCACAAATAAAACTGAAATAGTCCTGATTTTTATTATAGATTTCTTACTAGTTTCTATTGAAGGATAAGGTGGTTTGGTGTTGAAATAACTTAGGTGATTGGAATATTTGGTCTGTATTCTGAAAAAGTAATTGACATCTAAGCAAATACCATTACTTTGTGGTTCTCATCAGAAAAACAGTACCCTTACAGTGATGTGCCATGAACACAACATAAGTAACAGAAGCTTGAAAATACACTTCTTTTTGATTTTCTGTAATTATTTTCTGTATCTTACCTCCTATTGAACTGTATTGTACTTTTTCTGTACAATAGGGAGGTGTTTAAAACTCTTCAAGGGTTATTAAATTTTTTGCATTTTTCTCATAGTAAGTGTTAATTCTACTTGTCAAATGCTGTACAAAGGCTTGATAACTATTCAGATATTGGGACTTCCATTTAATTTGAGGTATAGTAGGTTCTATGCTAGCAGTTAAACAGTTGTTTCCAATATTACAGTTAGTTTAAAAATCTTTATGCATCCATTTCTGTAAAGATGTAATACCAGTCTCTTTCCCCAACACACACTTACCCGTAGCTTGGACATTAGTTGTATAACGTCTCCTATTTTCACTCATCCTTCTGGTCTTCTCATAATGAAGATTTCAGTTTTTGTAATTATAGCACATTTGTGATCTGCAGCTCCTTTTTACCATGATGGCTTGTCTTTTTCTTAAGAAAACAAAAAAAACCCCACACTATAATGCTCTATTTCTTTCTTTATCAGCTTGATTGGATACATATACATTTAAAAGGTACTCTGTCTTCATTCTTTAATCAGACATTTGTAAAAAAACCAAAAAACCCCCAAAAAACACAAACCCAACCAAACACACCACCCACCCCCCAAAAAAAAACCAAAACACTAAAACCCCAAACCAACCTGGCAGATTATTTTTAAATTTTATGTGGTGTTTAACATGTTCTCAGAAAATTAAAATTGTCAGCTATCATAATATCTACCTAACGTTCACTGTGTGCGATGCAAGTTACTGATGATTGACTTTGACTAGAGTGACAACACCTTAGGGTACAATAATTTTCATCTTAATCTGATCCAAAGTCAGTGTAATTCGGTGTTTTGAAACTACACAGTGCTCTGTTGCTGGAGTGACAGGAAGCTAGTCCAGATCCAAAATCTGCTGAGAATTTAAAGAACGATAGATCTAGCTGTTTGGGACATGCTTTCTGTTTCAGAGCTCTGATCTGAGGGAATACTTGGGTATGTCAGAGAGTACGAAGAAAAAATTAAGATAAGGTTGGACGAAGATCTGTTGCTTGTTTTCACATAAAAGCCTAATTGCTTTTATTTTTACCTCTTCTTTTCACCGAAGCATTTTTTCTGAGAAGGGTAGAGATTTAGAAGCAATTTGATTTGTGAAATCTGATCTTCTCTCATCCTAAACCATACTGGAGCCAGCCAGTTTTGAACCGTCCTTATTTGCTAGGGAAGAAGAGAGGGAGTCTTAAATATCCAGTATAAAACAGGGTCTGTCATCATCACTACTCTTGATGGCAGCACAGTCACTCAATGTAAGTATGGTCTCAGATATGCAAGTCTGATGTTTTCTGCTTTCTCCTAGCTGCTGCTTTGTAGCAGCTCTGAATCATCATTGCTTAAACGTCAGTTATAAGTTTACTAAATATGCTAAAATCTAGTTCAAATCTTACTAATCAGCCTCACACTAAGCTAATCTTTAATTTCTTGGTGTTGGATTGTCTGATGCTAATTTTAGCTAAGTTTTCATGCCATGTTTGAGATCATGTCTTTAAAAAGTTGTAGAGACAAGAAGTAGATATTGTTTTCATAATAAGTATGTACCAGTTAAAGGTGTTGCTACTGGAAAGTTTCAATGAAGCTTGATTCAAGAAAGTGTTAAATAAGGTAATGGAAGCTTAAGTTTTGTTTGGTCACTTGCAGTATTCTGTCCACTTGTCATATCGCTATTTGATACTAAACCTGCTGTAATTAGAAAATAAAGCGTAAATGCTGAATTTGTAGAACTGTGTAAGAAATATATCTGCTATTATAATTAGTAATATGTTTTAAAGAAAACATATGGACAGATTGGGAGAAACAGACTTAATCTTCATGTATTCATCTCAGCATGAGAAAGCAATCAGTTATCAGGGTTCTACTTACCTGTTTAAGTGGAGATTTCTAGGGAAGAACAGGGGGTTGGATATGTGAGAACCATCTGGTTAAATCTGTGGAAGGAGAGACTCTTGAATCCTTAATGTATGTGGGTTAAGAAAAACAAGTACTTCACACTAAACTAAATCTTTTCTTCCTTTTGGCCAAATTTTCACTTCCTTTGCCCTCAAGGCAATTTCTGCTAGTTCTGTTTTTGTTTCACATTTGGGGGTGGAGGGTGCAGAATGAGATTGTGATTCTTAGCTTTCAGAAATATTTTAAAATTATAAATTCCTGCCTCCCTTTATGACCAAGAACATAAATTTTAAAAAAATCGTTTGATTAACATTATCTTATTTTCATATCCTTATCATAGTGTAGGATGACAAGGAAAGCATTTATTAAGAGCTAATTATAGTTGTGGGTTTTTTTAATTGCAGGAGTCAGAGTTACCATCAGAACTCAACAATGAAGGATACTGTGATTTTAACAGCAGGCCAAATGAGAACTCTTACTGCTATCAGCTCCTGCAAGAGCTCAACGAGCAGAGGAAGAAAGGCATTCTTTGTGATGTTAATATTGTGGTGAGTGGGAGGGTCTTCAGAGCTCACAAGAACATCCTGGTTGCAGGCAGCCGCTTCTTTAAGACTCTGTATTGCTTTACAAACAAAGAAAGCCGTAACCAAACCACTGTTACCTATTTAGACGTTGTTGCTGTTCAAGGTTTTTCTGTCATCTTGGACTTCTTATATTCTGGTAACCTCGTGCTTACGAGCCAAAATGCCATTGAAGTGATGTCGGTGGCCAGCTACCTTCAGATGACGGAGGTTGTCCAGTCCTGCCGCAACTTCATTAAAGATGCCTTAAACATAAGTATAAAATCAGAAGCTCCAGAGACCGTTGTCGTGGATTACAACAGAAGATCTGTTAGCAGGGATGGCTTGTCTCCAAGGGATCAGAAAGTTGCCAGCTTCTGGGCAACACGAAACCTTACCAACTTGGCAAGTAGCATAAAAACTGAGAATGATGGTTACTCTATTGACGAGGGCCAAATGGAAAGCTACCAAATGAATGACTGCAGTTGGGTCCAGGACAGCTCACCTGAAATGGCAGAAAATGAATCTCAAGGTGAGGGAAAAGTTTTCGTATGGAATGACATGGGCGCACAGGGACAATCAGTTCAAGAACCTGGAAAAGCAAGAAGGAAAAACCAAACTGCAAAGAGGTTTATTTATAATATACCACCTAATACTGAAGAGAACTCAGAAGATTGCTCAGTGTTGCAACCATCAGTCCCGTATCCAGAAGAAGATTTGTCATTTATTAAAGAAGAAGCAGGTAAATATTGCTTAATGTCAATCATGTCATTTGAAAACTTTATTATTGAATAAAGTACATGACTTTTCTAAAAGTATGGTGGGTAGGATATTTTACTAAAGTCAGCACACCAATCAGGTTACTAAATCAGTAATCTGATTCTCCACCTTGGGGCATGTTGTGGTTTAACCCCAGCCAGCAGCTAAGCACCACACAGCTCCTTGCTCGCTCCTGCCTTCTTGTGAGCTAGGGAGGAGAACTGAGGAGAAGAAAAAGTAAAACTTGTGGGTTGAGATAAGAATAGGTTAACAACAAAAATAAAATGTAATAATAACAATAATAAAATATAATAATAGTAATGAAAAGGAATAGAACCAAAAAAAGAAAGAAAGAAACCCCAAGAGGGACAAGTGATGCACAATGCGATTGCTCACCACCCACTGACCAAGCAGTGATCCACACCCCCCAGCTAACTCCCCCCAGTTTATATACGAGCATATGCTATGGAACATCCCTTTGGCTAGCTTGAGTCAGCTGTCCTGGCCATGCTCTTTCCCAGCATCTTGTTCACCACCTCACTGACAGCATGTGAAACTGAAAAATCCTTAACTTAAGGTAAGCACTACCTAACCACGACTAAAACATCAGTGTGTTATCAACATTATTCTCACACTAAATCCAAAACACAGCACTGCACCAGCTACTAGGAAGAAAATTAACTGTATCCCAGCCAAAATCAGGACAGGGCACAGCAGTGTGTCTTTGGCTAGAGAAAGGAACAACAGTGCTGTGCCATGCTGTATATAATATGCTGTTTGCATTTGATGCTTGAGTTGGGGATGGTGACAGGTGGCAGAAACTAAAATTATTATATTTACATTTAATCTGTAGTCACTATTAGGCACAAAATCAAGGAGTTATAACTGGTGGTTAATAATGTTAGCTGGTTGAACAAAGAGGAATGACCTCTATAATTTCCTTCACTACACTAGCAAAAGGTTTTTCTGGTAATCTTCCTCACCTGAACGTCACCCAGAAACAAAGGTCAGCTTTCCATGGCTGTTTATTGTAGGGGCATCTGGGAAGCTGCAAAATGGAGTAATTCTGGCTAGTATAATAGAAACTCTTAAAGCAGATTTGTGAAACAGATTGGAGAGAGATGCCACAATGACATATAGTAGAGGGAATATCTTTTGTTGAACTATTCTTTAAACAAATCTTGAGAGTGACTGAATTCATAGAATTTTTTTCCTTAAGGGTCTATGGTTAATGTAAACGCTAGAATAAGATTAAATATCTGTTTGTTAAACAAATATGGTCACACAAAGAATTATTAACAGACTGTTTGTGGTGTAACTGGGGCACTGTAATAAAGTTCTGGGTTTTATTTTTTAAATTATTATTATACTGTACAAATAGTTGAAGTATATATTTTAAATACTACCATTTACCTTCATCACTTCTAGATGAATTAGCAGTTTTGAAAACTTACCCCAATTTAGAAGTCAAATTAAAGGTGGATTTGAGACATAGCTGGAACAAAGTTCTTTAGATCTGTCTGTTTCTAAAGCATTTTAAAATGTGTGCCTCCTTCAAACCTCAAGGGACTGTGGATATCCTCTGCTTCTCAGCTTCAAGGGGTAGAATTAAGAGGGAAATTAAAAATAAATAATAAGTCAGCACTCATACCTGTGAGTATAGAATATTTCTGGATATTTTTTATATTCTGGTGGCAAAACAGAAGTTTCAAAGCAACCTGAGTTCTGGGAGGGCCTAGGAACCTATGTTCTGATGGCTGGAAGGAAGGATGGCCTTAGTTTCTTACTGTATGCCCAGACTTGTTTGGAAACAAGGCTGAAAGGAATCCTTTCAGTAGTGGCAGGGACAGGCCATTTCTCCTGGGGCTCTGCAGTGCCCCTGCCCACAGCGCTGCAGATGCTGTCATTGTGGATGGCAGCTGCTGAGGTGTGAGGAGGCAGTAGGAGAAGGAAGGAACAGCAGTCCAGCAGAGGGCATGTGGTGGCTCTGCACTGTGCTGTAACCTACTAGGGTATATGCATGAGCACCACGATGACATGTGACAATATAGAGATGCAGACTGGAGCTATGGACATGTACATCTGGCACATCAGCAGGAGCAGCCAGTACAAGGTACATCCGTGTAGTTAGCAAGGAGTGTGGCACAACAGGGGCAGCTCTGGAGGAGCAGCTGTGCTGAGGAGCTAACATCCATTTTGTAAATGCTTCATGGGGGTTACTTGTCTCTAGTCTTCATCTCTGAACTCAGTGGGTAGGTCTACTTTAGCTTTGTAGCTCAGCTTGGGAGTGTGCACTTGTAAAGTGACTTTCCTGATCTTCTCTTACTGTTAAGCTTTCTTAGGCTGCACAGGGTTTCTTTTGACTGAAATGAAAATAGAAACTGTGTTTCAGAAACATGCCTATTGCATGCCAGCTGTTAACAGGCCTTGAGTCCACAGCACCAGGTTTGATCTAGCCTTAAGTAAAACACCACATAGATGTGTATAGTAGGGATGTTGAGTCCTCAGCGCACACACAAATCTACCTGTGCTGGGTTACACTACTTGCTAATACACGCTTAGTTGCAGTAGCACGAAAAAGGGCAGCAGAGGGTCTGGAGCAGGAGCTGAGGACCTGTAAAGTTTATTGTACAAACATGAAATTTCTGTCACAATTTAGCATGTGATAGCTATTTCTGATTTATATGGGGTAGGTATTCAACCTCTTTTACTGTTGGAAATAACAGTGTGTCTACTAAATGATGTCACTGGCAATAGAAATAAATTCTTGTTGTTTGCATTCTGCAGAATTTGAATGTGTTCTGTGGAGCTTT
Organism: Athene cunicularia; assembly: GCF_003259725.1. NCBI lineage: Eukaryota > Metazoa > Chordata > Aves > Strigiformes > Strigidae > Athene > Athene cunicularia. Next base: position 122,801,665 of record NW_020799095.1, read on the forward strand.
CTTGAAGAAATAATGGAGGATATAGGCAGTGCAGTAATGATTAAACAAGTTTAGTCCTTGTTCAATTTTTCTGGACAGAAGCACCAAGGTTTCCAGTAACTCGTGCTAAAGAATTAAATTACAAAATTCATCCATGCAACATCTGTGGAAGAAAAGAGCTGTATTAGAGGCTAAGGGCACACTGAATTTGTGCTGTGGTGTCTGTCTAACACCATTGCAAGTTCTGTGATTGCCAGAGGGAATTTATTTTATAGAACTGCAAAATAGTGTCAACTAATGATCTCCTTGGGACAACTTATACTGTGCTCTGAAAGTACCAAGTAGATAATTACATTCTGTTGGTGTTAGAACTATTTTGGAAGCCATATCTAATATTTTCTTAAAAAGACCTTTACTTTTATGACGTCCTTACATGCATGCATATTGTTTGAAACAAGAAGAGATATTGGAAGTAGGGCTTGGTATAGCTTGCTTTCACCTGTAGTCTGTGTTTCAGCATTTGGTGTTCTTTCTTCTCTGCTGCTGGCTAGCTTTTTCTTCACTCTACAGGTAGATTCCACTCTTAAACACTCTTCTTTCGACTGCTCCCTCTATGCCCAAGAAAAGGTGGAAGAGGGAGGAGTAGAGAGTTGGAAGAATGACAAGAATGAGTTGTAGAGTAACCTGCAGGTTATATGGTAACTTTTTAGTTGTGGATTAAATTTCTTGTGGAGATGAAAAACTACCAAAAACAATAGGCACTGGAAGTTAAAAATGTGTAAGAAAATGCCTTCTGGAATAAATATAAGACAATGCTGTGAGAAGAAAAAGAAAAAATAGTAAATTCTCATTATGAAAACTAAGGAGTATGCTGTCTTTTTGATTGCTAAAAGGGAAGAATGAGCTTCTACTGCTATGCTTTGTCATGTGCTGATGGGGATGACTGACACTAGCTGTGGTTATGAGATGTCCAGTTACATGCAAAGTGAGTTGCTGTGTCCCTGATTATGGTTTTGGGTCACCTGGTGGTTTTGTGAGGGGAAAGGAATACATAGGTAGAGTGGAAGGGAAGCCTGTTTGAGAACACTCCTCTCAGTACAAAAACTTGCCCCAAAAGACACTACCTTGGATTATATAGTAAATGGACTTTACAGATGGGTACTGCTAGGTAAGTATTAGATAATCAGCAATAAAATCTTTCTGAACTATCTGCTACTCCTCTTGTCCCAGTAAAGCAAATGTGTTAACACCTTCCCTGTAAAACTAGCACTTTGAGCTTCAAAAAACTCCATGAAGTTGAGATAGTTTTTAAATTGCATGTACTGTCTTCATTTATTTACCTATTCTTACTGAAGCTTGCAAGCCTTCTCCAGTTTTAGCTATATGAATTTAAAAGCTGTGTTTCTTCACACTGTATGTTACTGCCTATCTTACTATTTTCCCTTCTAGTTGTTAATCTGCTGAAAAATGTCTTCGCTATTTACAGCTGTGGTGCATCCTACAATTAACCATTTACCATGGTGAAAATAATAGTTCAGTCAGCATCTCTTAGTTTCAGTTCATAAAAGCTCAGTGATTCAGATTAATCATATTCTTAATGTCTGATCATAGTTGGGGTGGTTTTTATAAATTTTTATCATTTCTTGAATTTGTTTCTCATTTGTCTCTGTTTTTTGGAGTTGTTCTGTCTTCAGGCTTCAGAACACAATTGGGAAGATTTGCTTATGTTTTCCGGAGCTGATTGTGTTGATTCTTAAGAAGACTTGTATGCAATATCCCAGTAGCTTTATGGAGCTACCGCTGGTTTATTTGTTACTGGGATTTTTCAGGATAGATAATGCTGTGTCATGCATTATGTTGGGGTGAGGGTGAGGGAAAGGATAACAAGGGAAGGATGACACCAGCCCTTTTGTGGAACAAGAAGGTTCCTGAATGATTCCATAGTGGATTATTAAGGAATTTAATTCAGTTTGCTGTAGAAGCAACTGCTATTCAGAATTATACAGGCAGCAGCTAAACCTGCTTACAAAAAATGTAGTGCTAGTCACAGTTTTCCTCATGATTTGAGGGAACAGCATAATACAGTTGATGCAGACTTTAGAATAAAGAAAGGTAACTTTCTGAAGTTACTAACTAGTAATTGAAGTTACTGAAGAAGCTAACTAACTGAAGAAATCAAGGTTGATGGACTTATTTGGACATGTGCAGGGATAAACTCTGAGTTACAAATAAAACCCCCAAAATTAGTATAAGAAAATCAAGCATTTTTCCTTATTCTTCCATGGTACTATGACTCGGATCTGCAGATGATACCACAATGAAAGATTTAAATTGCTTAATGGACCTCTAACCTCTTTGTCCCAATCCTTATGTAATATGGTATTGAAGGCCCCATAGGTTTTTAGAAGTCATCTAAAGAGAGTATAATATCCAAGCCTCAACCTCTTCCCTGTTCATTAAATTTACCTCTCCCGGGGATGATCCTAAAGACAAGCAGATCCTCACATTCTCATGGTGTGGTCAGCCACTGACCTTGCAACTTTAGGCAATGTTCTGCTTATTACTGTTCTACTGGCTTTTGGTTTTGTTTTGTTTGGTGGTTTTGTTTTGTTTGGTTTGTTGTTTTTTTTTTAAAAAAAAGGCAAGCAGGGTGGATGGGTTGGGGAAAACCTTTTCTGCCTCAAACTTTTTTTTTCCTGTCTCAGCACAATTGAAACACATGCAATATGCTCAATTTTGAAAACTTACCAGTCTGAAGTGCTGATTTGATCTTTCTGATACCTCATTTAAGAAATAGTGATGATGATGATGATGATGGCAGCAGCTCCATAAATAAAGAAAACCAGGGACTGTGTGTCTTGATTGACTTGGGGGGCAAAACTCCAGCCACAGAAGTTAGCTGTGCTATTTATTCAGCTAGCTTCCCACCTGCATCTCAAAAGATATAGCTCAGTAAGTCTAAGTCAAAACTAATTAATTTTATCACATGCTGAGCAGTGAAAATGTTTTTACTTTAGGTGCTTCAGGTCCTCTTGGTTTGTAGCTGATTTTCAGAGTAGTGCAGAGCTTTTTTAAACTCTCATGAAGATTGAAATACAACTTCCTTGAAAAAGTATTTTTTCCAGATTGTAATTACCCTAGAAAGTAAAGCCTTGTTATTATTCAAAGCCCCCTTATCTCCTATATGCTTGTCTTCACATGCCTGTCTATTCCCATATGATATTTATTAATCTAAAAGACCACTAAAGGGCTTTTATATATATATATATATATATTATGCCTTCACTGCTATATGGTACAGAAAAAGGTTGGGTTTCTTATTTAACCTGTAGGTTTTCTGCATTGGTAGGCTCATTCAATTCACTTACATCATCATAACTCCCTTTGAGAGCACTCCTATGCTAAAGTGACATTGTCATCTAAGAGTTTATGGAAGTATAAATTGGTCAATTGCTGTTCAGTTACTCTGGGCTTACAAGTCATGTTGTGTGGTTTGGGGGTTTTTTGTTTGGCATTTTTTTAAATTTGAGGGAGGGGATAAGTCATCCCTTGTGATGATGGCTGAATAGAATAGGTTTTAAATGGCTTATAGTTTGGCTAAAAGGCTGTTTCTTCAGTTTCTCTTTTCTAGGTTCTCTGTCCTTGCCGAGTTGTTTTGCTTGCTGCCCAACCATTTATTCTCTGTACATTCTGGAATTCTTGTGTACAGACTTCGGATTTGGTTTTTGAGGTGTAAGAGAGAGGCAGGCAGCATTTCTTACTTGTGCCAGTTTCTGGCACGTATTAGTAAATAAATCCAACCAGAAATGTATTCATAGAGTAGAAAGTTTATACTACATGTGGAATATTATAGTATAGCATGTTTATAATACGCATTTACCCTAAAGCTCATTGTATTACTTGCAGTATGCCTGTTGGTAGGAGTGCTGCTTTAGCAGACAATTTCACTTTAACTACTAGCCTTGATTGGTGTAGCTTTGTTAGTGATAAGCTTCATCCTGTCATACTGGGAACAATGGAGGGCAGTTAGCAAGATCGGACTTGCCATTTTTAATCTAAAAATGTAGCCACAATTGCAGAACTTTATCACTTCTGGTATTCCCAGGGCTCAGGGGGACTTGAGGGGACATTTTTAAAAACAGGATCTGGAAAAAAAACCCTTTGTTAAGCAGCAGTTGTCTTTTCATGGTCAGGTCGTGTACAAATAGTGTGAGCTGCATTATGGTTCCAGTCTTTTACACGCTTGCTTGTAACTTGAGTTGATCCCCTTTCTTTAGGGTGTAATGTTGCATGTTACTTGTAAGGAGAGCATGACACTAGTCTGGCAAGTTTAGTTTGTCATGTACTCCCAGATCTTATTATGCAGAGTTCCTAAGGAAGCATCTGGAGTGATGGTGGTGTTGGAAGGGTTGGGTTTTTTTCTTTTTTGGTATTTTTTAGGTTTGCACCTCAAGTCTTGTACCTTACTTTTCTTCCAAGCCCAGTGTAAAGACAGAATCCCTTGGTATTCCTGGACAAAGTAGGTGAATGAATAATACTGAAATGGCAGTTCAACACAAGGGCTTTGGTCAATTATGCTATTGCTTCTAAGGCTGCCTGCAATTAGAGGAGCTAACAGGAAGTGAAGATTTCCTTAGCATTTCCTTTCAACTGTTTTAACATAAAGTTGTTTGGATCAAAACAGTCGCTAGCAATGGTATCTGTGCTTATGTCTTTAGATAGGAATAAACACAAATGAAGACCTGTATCAGTTCTTTGTGTAGTTGTCTCAATTACAGTGACATCAGTGCTCTTTGATAGTGATACAGTGATATTTCTATTTCCTGTCCCTCAAGCTGACATTAAATTCTTCCTTTAAGAAGATATGTTCACAAGCTACAATGTGTATTTGATAAAATGGTAACAATAGCAGTTCTGTAATGCTGATGCAGAAAGAAACTAATGGCTTTACTGTGTAGAGAACCCTTGTATGATGGGACTAAACTTAATTTTAATTTCTTTTTTATTGGATACTTTTTTTACCCCTTCATGAGGGATAAACTGGCAGCTTCGAGGACAAGTCAGATTTCCTTGGATTTGTTCTACAGTTGCTTTTTCAGTGTTAGCAAAAAAATAGAAGCAGAACATAATGCCAAGACATTTAATTTGGTTACTAGAGTATCTAGAATGATTGTGTGTTTTACTGTATTGAAGGATCTTAATCCTAAATGCCCATCAGTCTCTAGGAGTTCCATGCAGCCTTTCAGGTGTGTATTTCCTTGAATTTATATTAACACTTTAAATATAAGACTTGATAAAAAGGGGATGTGAAATGTTTATATTAGAAAGTCATCTCTTGAATACTTTATTTGAGAAAGCTCTTGAGGTACATACTGGAATTGACTTGTTTGATATGTTCATGATCTGGCCCTTGAGCTCACAATATAGCCCAGAAGTTTATAGATTAAGTTATTTTCTTGACAGTGAAGTCAAGAAGGGCTATATTCCTGAAAATAGCTTACTGAGCCTTACACTGTTTAATATCTTCATCAGTGATCAGTATAGTAGGATAGAAGGTGCTCTCAGCAAGTTTGCAGATGACATCAAATTGGTGGGAATGGTTGATATGCTAGAGGGCAGGGCTGTAACGTTGTTCACATGGTCCTCAACAATACAAAGGAATTGGCGAACAGGAACCCCCAAGGTGCTGTGTAAAGTCAAATCTCAAGTCCTGCATCTGAAAGTAACAACCCTGTGCATCAGTACAAGCTGAGTGGCTGGGTAGTAACTCTGAGGAAAAGAACCAGGGGGTCCTTGTGGACAGCAAGCTGAACATTAAGTTGGTAGTGCATCCTAGGAAGGCTAGCCTCATAGCAGTGGTATCAGCAAGAATATAGCCAGCAGGCGAAGAGAGCTGATAATAATACCCCTTGTACTCAGAAATGGCACATTTGAAAGCCTCTACTCGGTTTAGGGCAGCCCAGTACAAGAAAGATGCTGGTAAGCTGGAGGGAGTCCAGTAGAGGGACACTAAGGTGGTTAGGGGTCTGGAGAACATGTTAAGGAGAGCCTAAGGAGCTGAATTTATTTAGTATGGAGAAGGCTGAGGGTTCTACCTGCCATCTTCTACCACCTTAAGGTGATTATAGAGAAAATGAATGCAGATGCTTTTCAGGGGTGTGCAGTGCAAGAACAAGAGTCACTTGTCACAAGTTGCTAAGGAAAATCCAGTTGTAAATGAAGAAAACTGTTGACCAGTAGTTTGTTGGAACAGATTGCTTGGAGGATTTATGGAATCTTCTATCCTTGTAGATGTTTCAAACTTGGTAAGGTCCAAAGCAACATATGCCACAACGTTAGACCTGCTGTGTGCAGGAGGTTGAACGGGGTGACCTTCAGAAGTCCCTTCAGACCTGAGTTTTTGTTTGAGTCTGTGATGGTCCCTGAGAACAGTAACATCCCCACAAATAAATGGTCTGGATAAGGAGGCTCTTACTATCTTGTGTTTCATTGATAGAGCCTTTGTGGGGAGAGATCAGCAAAATAGCTTTCAAATGTGAATGCCACCCCTTTCTCAGGGAGGAGTTTTTCAGGGAATACATGATAAACAAGGTGAAAAAGCAAGTAGGTGATATATTTGTCATCAGTTGATGGTCATCTGGCAGGGTTAGTCGGTGATAGATCTGCCTCTGTAGTCAAGGCAATAAATAATTTCTTTTCATGAATGAGACATAGTAAAAATAAAGAGCAATTGGGAGCAGTACATAGAGTATGAAAAAGATTGCACTGGCAAAATATCTTAAGTTTGTCTGAGCCTGTTGCATGTTGTAGTTGAGAAGTAATATGCTTTGACCCCTTTTCAGAAGCAAGGTTAAAGATGGAACACTCAGGGAACAAATGGATTACAACACACTTTCTTTCCTCCACCTTCCCAGTATGTCAGTCTTGGCAGTGCTGTTTTTTCTGTCATGTGACCTAACATAAGCAACAAATCTAGCACTCTTCTAGCAGTCTAGGTTGTAACAGTAGATTGCCACTGCTCTCTTTACAATCCTTGATAGCTGTGGCCTAATTGTTTGTCCTGTCTATTTTCTGTCTTTTTAATTGATCTGAATGAGCAGTCAATGTCAGAAAACCTGGTGGAAAAATAGTGGGTTTTTTTCTCTTTTGGCACTGTTTTTAGTATTAGTATATATATAAAGAAAGCAGAGGTAAAGTTCATTACTGACAACTGTATCTAATGCACAGTTTTGTATCTTCTCCCTCAGCATACCCTACATCCATATCCCTTTCTGTTATGACCTGTTCACTGGCTTCTGTCGATCTTGTAATTATTCTCCTTTATCATCCCCTACTCAGTAATGTCTCCTTTTCTTCAAAAAAAATCAGCATATTTCTGGTTACAGAAGAAGAGCAAAACTTGTCAAACTAAGAGTGTTTCTGCTCAGATGCATTCTCTCTTTTTTTGGTAGTACCCCTCTACCTCTTGCCTTCAAAACTAAAAATCAATGTGTCTGGCTTCTGGTTATCCTTTTTGTTGAGAACAAACACAGCAGAACGTAAAATCCTTCCATAAAGTTTTTGTTGATTGTGTAAAAGCCTACGCAACCAGTTCATTGTATTTCAAACTGTCTTTATCTCTTCTCAGACTGACATCTTGAATTTTGGTCCTGTTAGTTAATAATCTTATTTGTATTCTGTTTTATTTTTATTCTTTTGTTGGGGTTTTTTTGTTGCATGGTGGGGTTTGGGTTTTTTTTTTTAAAGATCAGGTTACTGATAGAAACCTCTTCTCCATGCAGAGTGGAAGAATGGGAAGATGTTGGAGGCTAATTAACATTTGAATTATTAACTTAGGCCTCTTTTAAGAATTGACTAAATTGTAAAAAGGTATCATTAGATTAGAGGAAAGTTGTGGTCAGATGACCTGGTCTGGAGATACAGAACATTATTACTTCTAATTATGCTCTGTTTCTCTTTAATGATCTTTCTTAGTGCTGTCTATATTTACACCCCACCCCCAGTCTACCAGTACAACTGCATATGTAATTGCTATCAGTCTCCTAACAAAATCATCTGGGTTTAAGTTGACAGGAATAGTTTAGACAGTGACTGTATCTGCAGTTTTGCAAGCAGATTTCAAGGGGCAGTGGTCTGGGTGGGAGGGGGAATGGGAGGTGATGTTACGAGCCCCAGTGGTCCATAACGTGCTGTACTTGGCTCAGGTACAGTCAAAAGCTTATCTGACTCTAGGCTGTATGTCGGCCTGGGGAAAACTGGTAGAGGTTAGCTATTGCGCTTCCAGTTCCCAGTCTATATAGGATTCATGTCTTTCCTGTATGGATGAGACATTAGACATTAAAAATGCCTTTTTTGTTGTTTTGAACACACTATATGTGTGCTTAATCTAGAAAACAGGTTTTCTAGGTCAAAGAATTATTCTAAGACTAAGCATTAGCTTTAATTATGATCTACTTAGTCCTGTACTGTACAGAGGCTAAAGTGTCTGTAGTAATCTCTTATCTCTTGTGGTATCTGTGCCGGGGTTGTTTTATGTTATAGCAGGTCTTCCATTCAGATTGGAGGTAGAAAGATTTAGTAGCTATTACCTACATTAGACTACAGTTCTTAAATCTGTTTTGCTCTGTGCTGAGTCTTATGCCAAGATCTGTACCTATGCAGGGATTTGAGCTTCTAGCTTCCCTTAAACTTCAACACCAGCTATGCACATAAATGTTCCTAATGAAATGCAATTTGTGTTCCCTTAGATCCAGAACTGTCCAAGTGACAGTATTACAAATGTGCTCAGCTTGGTACAACTCTTAGTTATGGTCAGTCTTTGATGTATACTTGTTTTGAAGGAAGCTATGCAATATTGCCTGTACACAGCATATATGTTACATCTGTGAGCAGTAAAGTCTTACAGGTATTCCTCTCATAAAGGGTGAAAAGTGATTAAAATATTTTGATCACTGATCTTCCACTGCTCAGCTAGAGACAGAACAGCACTACTAGAGGGGAAAAGCCTATGTAGAAAAGGTCTAATATATTAAACAGATTATAAAAGTTGTTTTGTTTTTTTCTCTGCTAGACCCTGAAGCCTGCTTTAATTTGGAGGCTTTTAGCCTTGAGGTCAAGTCATCTTTACTCTTGCCTAGAACTGTACAACACTGCTTCCTCACTAACCCTTTCTTTTGTATTACAGAAGGAAGTTTTGCTGCTCACATCGAAGGAATGTGTAGTTGGTTTGTCTGTAGGGTATCTGTGTTGTATTCCTTGAGCTGCTGTGAAATGCCATTGCCAGAGTCCATAGCTCCAAATTAGTGTGAGGGCTTCTCACCTCTTTTGGATGTAATAACAGCTATTAGAGTCTGTAACAAAAAAAATTTAAGAAAAAAATTTCCTCCCTACTTTGTTTCTTAGGGAGATTTATTCCCTCCCCCTTCTTTTTTTCTATAAGGAAATAGCTAGGTGGATGAGCTAAAATACTGGAATTTCTCTTCTTTCATCCACTCAAGCTCTGCTTTTTAAAAGCCCTGATGGAATACCTAGTTTGGCAGTCATGATCCAACTTTGCTTATCATTTGCCATTGTCTAATGTAGGATAGAATTATAAGCTTCCTATTTGTTAACTGATTTCCTTTTGAACTGTTGTCTTATGTTGCAGATTAAACCACTACTGCCAACTGTAACACTGCCTGAGCAGTAAATGAAACTACTCTTGTATGTCTAATGCTGTGAGGATTTGTAATCTGTACTTTTTTCCAGTAAAACTGTAAGTTGCGAGTGTTTCAGTATGCAGCTTGCCATTAGCTGCATGAAATTGTAGTTTAAGAGAATTTACTGGAAAAATCCTTAGAATGAGCAGTATAGGGACAACGGAAAAAGTCTTTGGACTATTAAAATGTACACTGTCAGATTTGAAATTAAAAATGTATCTATTTGCTATGAAGCCCTTCTCAAGACTTTTCACAACAGTGACATTGGGAATCCAGTGTGAGGAACTAAGCACCATCCAGACAAAAGGAAATCTGCCAGTTTCCACTGCAGTTTGTTTATTTAACAACCTGTGCCTGTGAGGAAAGTAATGGATTTATGAGTTCATGTTTTCCAGCAAACTCCTGTCTTGGGGATAGGGGGAAGATGATTTGCACTCTTGCCAGAAGAGTCTTTGCCCACAAATATGATTTTGTCAAATGCCTAGTACAGCTTTCTTGTGTACTATTTATAGTTCTCTTCTCTGTGCTGTGTAAGAGTGATTCCATATTCACTCATGCAATTCTTACTGGTTAAAAAAGTAGAGAATTAAACAAGCAAGGACCTTTTCTTTTTACGGCACTGTTCACTTCTGGATGCTTTTGTTCTTTTTTAAAGAGGAATAAAAGCTACAGAGACCATACAGACTGCATGAAGAGCTTGTCAAAAGACCAAAAATAGGCAAATGGGTAATTTAAGCTGGTATATTCCAAGTAATTATGGTCTCTTGAATTGATGTGGTTATAGAGTAATGGAGATCATTATTCAAAAAAGGATTCAGATATAGCTGTAGGATACTTTATATAAATAAAGGTATTTAAAGCACTTTATATACCACTGAGATATTTTAAGGCAATAAAGAAAATCACACCTCCAGTAGAAAATGTTTACTTTTGTACCAACTAGACTGCCTGTGGTAGGCCAGATGAAGTCACTGCACAAAGCAGTTGTAAAGAGAATCCAGTGGAAAGCTTTTTAGCCCTGTCATGATGATAGTGACAGAATAAATAACCTTACCATAAAAGTTCCTATGAAAAAGAGGCTTTCAGTTTTTCTCAGGATGGGGAGAAGTGGTGCTGTGGAGAATAGTTCAGATGTCTAATTTCATTGAAATTAAGAATGCAGTTGTATTTCTTCATTTCAGTATTGAAGATTTTATGTGAAAAAAAGATTGTAATTACTGTTTTAAGGTTTGAAGCTTTCTTGTCACAGTAAAAAGGATATATATTTTGTTAAATGACATGACTGATTAGAACTCAGGAAGCTAAAGTAAGACCGTGTCTGTAATAGGTACTTCAAGTGACTTCAAGTACGGACTGCTGCCGAGTACTTCAAGTGACTTCAAGTACGGACTGCTGCCGGGTGCTTCAAGTGACTTCAAGTACGGACTGCTGCCGGGTGCTTCAAGTGACTTCAAGTACGGACTGCTGCCAGAATCTTGGACAAAAGAAGCCTGGGAAAATGGCAAGTATATCTGATGGTTGTTTTTTGCCTCTGATAGGGGTTCTTTATCTTCTGTGTTGCTGCTGGTAGTATTTGATTAATTTGTTTAGAGATTTATAAGATTAAGTGTTTACATAATCTTCTTCCATACTATTTGCTTTTCTGGGTAATGTAAATAGGAGTACTTCCTTAGAGGGAGAAAAAGGAATTCAAGTATATGGAAAAGTGAAAACAGAACATGATATATATCAGCTTTTGTATTGTGCCTGAATATGAAGATACCCAAGGTCTTTAATGATAGCTTTTTTTCCTACCCCCTTAGTAAGCTAACTACAGATAAATGGGCTTTGAAGTTGAACACTTGGATGTTGAACATAGAGTTAAATATAATTTTAAAAGTAGATCTCAGAGCATTCTTTTTGCTGTTAAAAGCTTAATTGCAATAAAGATTTTGAATTTAGTGCAGCCATAACTAAAGCCCTCTTCAATCAAACCTGTGTTATATAACTTACCCTTTCACAGCTTATGTGCCTTTCTTAATACAAGTGAGCAATTATCTGTAATTATTTTTCTGTCTGAAAACATACCAAAAAAACCCACCACATCTAAAATAATTATTGTTAGACCTTTAAACTACATAAAGTCTTCAGTTAAAAGAAGATCTTAAGGACTGGGTAAGAGTAATGCCTACCTCTTCTCTGTAACTTTGAGCTATTAGTGGGATGTGGTTTATGGTTTACTTTAAATATTTTTTTTTATAGTGGAGAAATGGGGTCATCAGAAGGTGAAATTTACTAGCAGGCAAGGGATTAGAACTTTAGTCTTACAAGGTCTGCTTGTTCTGAAACCATTAAATTTCCATATATTTTACAGACCTGATGTCTGTCTGTCTGTCACACCCCCTGTTGATGTGTATAAGACTGCAATATAAAACCTTTTTTGAACTTATTTTTCTTCCTGTAAGCTATGTGACATTATGTGACATGCAGCTTGCATGAGTGCTCTGATATACCAAGGCAAACTTTTGAGTATTAGCAAAATCTAGCTTCCATGTTATGATGGATTTTGAAGCTGGGAGGAGGCATCTTAGATGTAGGCATGCAGGCTCATGCACATAATAGAAAATTACTTTTACTCTCTCCCTGCCAGCATGAACATTAGCAACTCTTAAATGTGTAATGATGTAGCCTTAGACACTGCTTTTTGGATGCTTCTAGATGGTTACAATCATGTTCATAAATTTACCTGTAATAAGTTGAGTCAGTACCCTAATCTCAAAATAATCATTGTATTCCTGTGTGGCCTCCTTCACAGCTGTCACAGCAGCCAGTGCTTTTCTATTTCACACAGTAATAGGCAGCTGTAGTAAAACTGTTCTGCATGTATCCTTTGAGCAAACTACATTATCCTTGGTTGAAGGATATGTAAATAGCTCTCTTCCATCATAAGGAAGAAGTGGGATATTGCTATTTTCTGAAGTTTTTTCTGCTATTTTCAGAAGGCTTTTCTGCTATTTTTTTTCCCTCTACTGTTAGACCAAAATAGACTTTGGGTAGAGAATAGCTAAAATCTGAACCACTGACTTCCCTTTTTAGCTATTTCAGAATTATGCTACCTCTTACTGTCCTTTTCCTTTTGTCAATATTTGTTCTTGCTTAGTTATACTTTCGTTTTTATTTATCTGTAGAGTCAGATCTTGGCAGACAGTTCCTACATATAATTCTAAACAGAATTTTGGGAGAGAAGATCGTAACTGTCTAAATGCCGCAGAGCTAGAGGGTTTTTAATCCAGAATAAAGTGTTTTCTGGTATAGGTGACCTCTAAAAAATGTGATACTGCTAACTTGTAGCTAACTGACTCAGATTCATGAAATAAGTCTTATTTTCAAATGATTGATCTGTGTCTCTGTAGTAAAAATTCCTTGGTTACAAATAGGTATTTTTCTAGTAAGATCATACATGCAGAACCTACCAGTATTTGTGGTTTCTGCAGACAGGGATTGTCCTGATTTGGCTGATGAAAAGTCATGTGGGTGTTTTATAGTTTTGGCACCTGTTTATTTTTGTGCACCAGGCAAAACATATTGAAATAGGTTTTTTTGTATTTCATCATTTTTTTTTCTCCTGATGGCTTATTATCTTGTAGGCGATTCCTCTGCTTTAATCATGAACAAGTTGAAGTGTCCACACTGTAATTATGTAGCCAAATACAGAAGAACACTAAAGAGACACTTGCTCATTCACACAGGCGTGAGATCTTTCAGTTGTGACATCTGTGGGAAGCTGTTTACTCGAAGAGAGCATGTAAAGAGACATTCCTTGGTAGGTAACCTCGGGGGGGGGGTGTGTGTGTACATATGCAGATGGTTTTTTCAGATGTTTTGGTAGTTGGGAGAAATGCTGTTCTCTGATTTGCCATAATGTAAATTGCTTTATCTTAGTCTAAAACGAATTAAAATAAACATATCTTTGTGATAACTATACCTCTTATCCTTAATGGAAAATGTAATACCAATTAAGACAGTCGCTGGAATTCTGATAGCGATAATTTCAAGATTATTTTGAAAGTGATGTGATAGAGATGCGGTATATGTATGAAAGGGAATTTTGACTTAGTGTTGCTGCAGTAAAATAGCACATCATCTTGTTCTATAATGGTGCAGCACCATTTTCTGTTAGGATACCTTGTTAATCAGCAATTGCACAACATCTTGAGGTAGTTCCAAAATATTTATTTCAGAACTAAACAGACCTATAGTAAGGTATCTGCTTTAAGATTTAGGAAAGAGTGAAGAGTACCTAAGATGCAGAAAATGAGCGTACTTCTGACTTGCAATCTACCAATACCATAATCAGTAGTTGAGCTTACCTGTCCTGTGCACGTTGCATAACTCAGGATTTGACTTGAGTGCTGTTTATCCAGAGACAATATTATCTGACTTGGTTGTTTTGTAGGTACTTTGCATCTAGTCTATAAGACTTCATTATAATATCTACTGTCTAAAATCCAATAAAAGCATGATCATATTGGTGGTGGGAAAGTAATACCATTTCTCTAAGCTTTTAAAAAACCCATTTTGCGACATGTTTTGCAGATACTCAAAATAGGTTAGTACATGGAATGGGGTAAATTGCACTTACCCATTTGGGTAGCTTTCCTCAGTCCTTAGAGAATCAGCGGACCACCTTGCTCCCTCATGGAGGTTTTCTCTAAGACTCTATAGCTTCCTTGCAGTTGGCTTTTTGTTCCTCAGTAAGTAGAAGTGGTTGTGAGCTTCCAAGTTTTAATGCAAATGCAGAAAAGAGCTTTTGGTGTAGGTCTTCCTTTCCTCTCTAGCTTGTGCTATCATGTAATAGAGCAAGTAGTATTATTAAAAGAAAATAATAATCTGAGTCATATCAGAATATAATGCTAGAAGATATTTATAAGACCACTGTAGTAATTTCAAATATTCCTTAAACTGCTCCACAGGTAGGAAAGGCATATGTTAATAGCTTCTACGTAAATTTTAGAATTAGCATCTTTCTTATGTTCCACTGGACTCCTCTAATCATAGATATACATCTTTCTACCCTACTACTGCTGCGTTTCATCCTCCTCCCATACCACCTGCTGAAGGTTTAGATGCCTGAAGGGACAGGAGTACCTATGATACCGAGTCTGAAAGGACATTTTTTTCTGTAGTGTATGTAGGTGACAGCAGTGATGGAGGTGGTGATGGTATGGGGCAGCTCTGTGACTGGGTTGGTGAAGTTAGGTCATTATCACCTTGGTGGCTGGTGATACCAGCACATCACAGCACCTGCTCTGCTTCTTCTTTTGTGGCTCACCAGAGAAGATAACAACAGTGGGCAGTAGTTGGTCTACCAGGAAGAGTAGAGTGGGACTTCCAGTTTCTGTCCTGCATATCTGACCAGGTCTTGTAGCTGAAGACTTTTTTTTTTTTTTCCCCTCCAGGAGAGGAGGTGAAATCAGAGTGAAAATAGCTATAGAGTGAGCTGAGCCCAGCCCTGTGCCTGAACTGAAGCATGCTCTCCCTGATGGAGTCAGAACACTTTTCTTTTTCCTCTTCCCTGGCCCCCCCCCCTCCTTCAACAAACACCTCAAACATTCTGCTTTGTGGAAAACATTATCATAACAAGTCTATAGACTGAGGAAAAAACATGTAGTATCAACTGTACAGATTATACAGCAGGACTGAAGTAGCTAGTATCTTGACCTTGTTTTTTTTCCCCTCATCTGGGTGGTAATTTCTGTTTTATCTAAAATGGCAACTTTTTCAATGTGATCTCAAATGAGATATTTAAGCACATATTTGTAATCCGTTGTGGGAATGTCAGATAGAAGAAAGAAGTATTCAACTTAATTTTTCTCGAAGATTATAACTATTATACATGGTGGTTGAATTCAGTTACTTCTACAAGTAACATACAAATTCAAAATTTAAATTTATGTTTAGTCAAGTTAGTCAACAGCAGTCTTCTAATTTTACACACAAGCTTACTCTACATACAGGACAAAAATTCACCAAAGGGTCCTGGAAAGATGATGTTGAGTTTGGTTGTGTGGGAGGGAGGTGTCATGGAAGCAGAATCTTGCTCTTTGAATTCACACAGGATTTAATAACTCCTGCTTGTTCTTAATGTTTCTGGGATTTAAAATTGTAAATTCAATTTTCTAATGGGTTATGATCCTGTGTGCAACATAAGTGCTTACACTGTTCTCAGTGCCTTTCAGAGTCTTGTTCTGTACAGCGAGTAATCATAAAATGAACACTCACCTGCTTTCAGAACAGGCAGCTATTCAGCTACCTTCTGAACACTAAGCAGGTAGTTTGGTTGTGGGCAATAGCTCATGTAGTCAAAACGGACCTCTAGTAGTACTTCTCTTTCTGTGAACAGTGCTTGGGGTATCTTTCAGAAGAGTTAAAAAAAAATAATTTTTGTAGTAGTAATTATTGCTATTATTATTAATAGTTTTCTAGTACTATATGCAAATGCATCCTGATATGCATATTTCAGCTGTTAACATTTCTCTTCCACAGGTGCATAAAAAGGATAAAAAGTATAAATGTATGGTGTGTAAGAAGATTTTCATGCTAGCAGCCAGCGTTGGAATAAGACATGGATCACGACGTTATGGAGTTTGTGTAGACTGTGCAGATAAATCTCAACCTGGAGGGCAAGAGGGAGCAGACCAGGTGCAGGACACAGATTTCCCTAGGGATGAAGAATATGAGGAAAATGAAGTGGGAGAAGGTGATGAGGAGCTTGGTGATGATGTAGAAGAACAGAATGACCAGTCTCGATGGGATGAATCTGGGGAAGTTTGTATGCCTTTAGATGACTGACAGAGCATATGACTTCAGGGTGCCACAGATGGACACTATATGGATTGACTTTGAATTTTTGGACTGAAGGCTTGCAAAATATGGTACAGGCTGGATGGTAGTTATGTTGCTGTGAAAAATGTAGGGTCAAAGCCTTATAGCAAAAAAGGATTATTAATTTTTTTATGATATTTGCACAGGACTGTACAGCATACAACCATTTGGTTGAATTATACAGAGTCCTCACATCTACAGTCAGTTATCAAAAGAAAAATGTATTTTTTATTATTTATAGGATATAGCTACTTGGGTCCTATTCAGACATAGTAGTAACTGTACTTATGTTACACATTCATGTATCTGTTAACATGAATGAAGAAAATTAAAACTTGGTATGGAAATGCAAAGACAGCTTTCCCAAATGTACTCGTACTTTGTCAGTGAAACAGTGAAGCTAATTTGGGCTAGTGGCTCTTGTTTCCACAAGCATGTCTTTGCCATGCAAACCCTTACCTCTCCCGTACTCTTGATAGGTGAAAGCTAAACATTTAAATATGCATCGCAGATAATGCCAACACCGTATTGAAATTTGGTTTTAAAACTTTTGGCTCTATGCTGGCAGGTGGTATAGGTGATAAGCACTGGAGAAGTTAATAATGGCATTAATGTAGGGTCTGTTTCTTCGCAGTTTTGAATTGTCAAGAAGGTTGTTACTGATTGATCAGTTCCAAAATGATCCTGTAGAAGAAATGACCAATAATGAAAATAATGAACTGATCAGAGCATGGGTAACTCTTCTGCCACTTAGTCAAAAGAGATAGTCATGCTAAAGATACCTGATGTTACAATGTTTGCTCCCTTCTCTAAGGCCCCCCTCGTCAAACTTTTTGACTTCCCTGGTGTATACCTCAGTCCCACAGAATAAAAATACATGGAATGGAGAAAGTGTCATATTAAACAACTTTTTGGTTGATAATTTCTTACTTGTCCGGTTTTTGGCTAGTTTACGTGATGTGAATTGGACACTAGGCTATTGTGCCCATCGTTCGTCATTAAATGAACACAAACTATTTTTTATTCTTTTGTACTTAATGGGTTGTTGCTAGTGTTTAATATAAACCAATTACATTTGTTGACTTTAATTTGCTGGAATTGTTTTTAAAAAAAAACCAAACAAAAAGTCCAAAGCAAAATAATGCTGAGTTGTCTACTTTTCAGGATTATATGCTCCCTACGCTCTTAATTTCAAATTTTCTAGGAGGCATTGAAACTTGAATTTTTGTAGCCATGTGTATTTTTTTCCTAAGCTTGTAATATTGTACCAATGATTTCAGGCCTCTTTCATAGGGAGGGGAGGGCGTTACACCTTCATCTTAAACTCCTCTGTGTTGTCTAGCCTAAGGTAAATTAATTCAAGCAATCATTGGAACGATACATCTGATATACTATTATGTCACAACAAGTAAATATGCAGAGCATTTATCATGACACATAGCTAGGCCAGTGTGACAGTACTGTATAAAAATCAATTGAAGGTCACCATATTTTTCAGCTTTGTTTAATTTTAAAATGAGTATATTTTTTTCCTATTTTATATCAGGTAACTAAATTATGCTAGTTGTGTGGATAACTTTGAACTATGCTTTGACGGACAGAATCTTAATGGTGCTCCATCTGATCAAAGTTGGTATGTATTTAAAGAGACAAGCTTTACTGTTGTCCTTTACATCAGTAGAACAGTAACATAATGTTAAGACATTGGTTTTGCTGATTGAAGGTGAGATAAGTTTGAACTACAGTTATATGGGAATTAAAATGCTTTTTTTTATCGTCCACTTGTTTCATTGGTAGTTTCCACATCATTGTAAACCTGACAGATGATTAATTTTTTGGGGGGAGGGTGGGGTGGGTGGGATGCCTTTTTTACACTGAAGGATACATCATATTCTCATTGTTCTAGACTGAAATGAGTAATGTGTAATTCTGGTGGGGTCCAAAGTAGAAATTAGTTGGGCAAAGATGATATGAATGAAAAAGTATTTTAAACGTTAAAGTAATGTTCTGCTTTGTGAATATGTAAGTATAGCATAAAGATTTTTCCATCCCATTTATCCCCTTTAAAACCATAGTTTACAATTGGTAGATCTGTCTATATATAAATATATATATATATCTGAAATTCACCTAAATCTGCTTTATTAGAATACTGCTCACTTAATGCTTAGAAACTGGACCTGGCTCTACATTCTTAATGTATTTTCCTTTTTTTTTGTTTGTTTGGTTTTTTTGTTTTTTTTTTCTCAAGGTATGAATTTATTCTCTTGGAACTGAATCTTCTTTTACTACTTAATCATTTATGTATATCTGGTAACTTATGACCAAATTTGTTGTTAGACTGCATACAGTAAATTGAAATATACACTTGGTACACTACAGAATTGTTGTGCTTTTGTTCTGATTATATTTGGAAAAGCAGACTTTTAATAGAAATTAGTGTTATTTATAAATACTCAGTTATTATTCACTGGCCTTAATATTTTGTTGCATTGTGACAATCATCTTTTCCTTGGTAATACTTCACTGCTTGCTTTTAGAAGTTGCATGTAATTGCCCTTGGTAGGATTGGAGGGAGAGGGGTGACTATTAAAATGCGATACTAGCTTTTTAGCAAATAGTATGGAATAGTTCAATGGAGATCCACTGGTTTTGTGTTGGAGGACCAAAATAATTTGTTCATTTTCTGAGTTGTTTATTCATAAGTTTTTAACTATATTACTTTGATTGGGGAGCTCTAAATTAGTAAATGTAAATTTCCCAAGAATTACCTTAGAAGGGACAGCTCAAGTATCTATACTATTATAAAAAGTAGGAAGAGATTTCTGTTTGCACTAGAAATCATCATCTTAAGAAATGCTGGAGCTATGCTGTTGTAACATGGCTGTGAATTTTAGTTTGTCTGTTTCTGGGATTTTTGGGGGGTTTACCTTTTTAAAAAGAAGGAATAATGCTCTTAAACTGTCTTTCTTATCAAATTAAAAGATACCCAGTCTTTTATTTTGTCTTCTGATGAAATACTTCTCAAACCAAATGTCTTGAGACTTGCTTATCTGGGGCAATGTCACACAAGAGTGATTTTATGAAAAGAACCATGTATGTTATAAAACCCGACACACACAGAGTTCTGATGTTGGGATTGCCCCCTTTGTGTGAGTGTTTGTTTGCTTTCTAGTATCTTCAAGCAGTGGTGGTTATCTTTTAGAAATAAACGTACAGAGCATTTTCTTGCAGGGAACTGTGCAGGACAAAATCAAATCAATCGGTATATTCACTTTGATTAGGCGTCCCTGTCAAAGTAGGTGTGATCTAAGGAAGACAGGCAACATGAAATGCATTTGTGTTAGACCAATGTTACTACAGTGCAATAGCAAACATTTTCAATTGTCATGTCAGATGCATCTTGCAGGAAAAATAGCATTTTCTTGAATTGTGTAGAAAATTTTCATGGTTCAGTTTGCAGACAGATCTGATAAAACCATTTTCTGAAGTGAAACCAGTTTTGAAAGTCAGGGGAGATACTTGGTTGTCAAAACAATGTTGCACCCTAAGAAGCAGGAGTTGAAATTACTGGTCCCCATAGTATACACTGTTACTTTTTGAGATGCATATTTCAGGTATTACTACATGAAATGAGCAATATCAGGTGAAGAAGAGTTTGGGGCCAGGACACTAGCATGGGTAGGCTTCTAGTTGTGGGTCACAGCAGTAATGCTGTTAGAAGAAGATGATTTCTTTGCCTAGCTTTAAGTTGATAAGGCTTTTAATAGGATTTTCTTTAATGAGGCCAATCTCTGTGGCTTGCTTGCTTTTGTTTTGTTTCACTTGACTTTTCCTGTTCTTGCCACTCAGTACCACATCTCCTCCCATTCTAAAATATTTCTGTAGTCTGCTGACTCCATGCAGATGCAGAATTCACTTTGAAAGAGCTGTATTGTACTTTGTTGTGTTTAAATGGATTTGGAGATTAGTAAGAGAAATGAAAGCAAGAAAATTGACGCCACCAGCCTGAAAAACTTCTTGTGTTAGAAGAAAGTGAAAATGGAGCAAAATGTTGAACACAATGTGATAAGAAAAAGGCTTTTGGATTTGGGTTGTTACATGCAATTCATCTGGTTTGCAATTTGAATGTTTAGGATAATTCACTGTATTTCCCTCTAGCACAATTTGGTGACAACCTTCTGATGAAGAAAGTATACAAGAAGCCCAGTTCTGAGTTTATGCAAGTGTCTGCAGAACGTGGCTCAGGCTCTGGAGAGGTAGCACCGCTGCATAGTTTCCTGTAGATATTTTACCATATATCCTTCTGTTAGCATCCCTCTTCGCTATGTAATCTGTTACCCATTTTTTAATTTGATAAATGTTTGCTCCTTAGAACTGAGATTTGCCTTTTATATGTTTTAACAGCACATTACTGTGTTTCACAAACATTATTAAATATTGACACAATGGATAAAAACATGTAAGTTGGTTTTCATATAGTATCCTTTAACAAACCTGTAATAAAATGAATCTGTTGTAATAAAGAAAAGACAGGTTTGAATTCCAGGGGCGGAGGCATTGCTGAGCTGAACTCTTTGAGATGTTGAAGATCCCACATACACTTTGCTATGGGTTTTTAAAATACTTCTATGTGAAAGAAGGTAAAAATATACTAGAAAGATCCTGTGACTTAAGCTGGAAAATAAAATTGGCTTAGCAAGTACTTTGTATTTAACATTACTGCAATTTGAAGCAAACATTTAAAATAAGCTATGCATAATGTTTTGCTTACCTGAATTGATTTGGATTAGCCACTTGAAAATATGGACATCAGTAATTTCTCACTAACATATTGGTGTGTAAACATCATTTCAAGACTTACAATACTGTGTGCACCAGTCTTTAAGTTACCATGCTGCCAATAAATTTAAAAAATAACTGTTTAATTCTATCTATTTTTATCTGTGCCCTGCCTCTTCACCCTCCACAAGTAGATGCAGAGAGGTTTCTTCGGATGGCTAAGTGTTAACCTACAGTTATTTGCAGCAAATGACTTAATTTCTGCTCCTGACATAAATTATATTTTCTATAAATTCTATTCTATTTTAAGGTTGTATTTTAAACTTTGCTCATAATAAGGCAGATCACTTTAAGGTAGCTAGTTTCCAAAACCAGCATCCCAGATAAGGTGTGTATACCTAAAACTGGATCTTAGACAAACCTCAGTGCAACGCTGAGCAGATAACTTTAAGGGATACTTTAGTCACAGTCTAGTGAATACCAGAAGGATTGCATCCCCTCAGAAATGCGGTTGTACTGTGCATGCCTAAAACCTTTGCCTTGGTGTTTTGTTCCCTCTCTCCAGTCCCACCAATTTGAGATGTTTGGAAAAAGTCCTTTCACCTGGGTTTCTCAAGAGCTTCTTGATTGAATAATGCTGGGATGTGTGTATGAACTGATACTTTGGTTTCTGTTATCTTCCTGAATAAGTGTTATTTTTGGTAGATTATGCATAAATGAGTTCCTTCAGTTAAAAATAAGCTCACCATCAGTTCTTTCAAGGATTTCAAAACCTGAGAATTTTCTGTTTGCCCTGTAGAGAAAGTTTTAGGTTCCATATACTGGATAGGCAAGTCTGCTTGTGTATGTCCTGACTTGGCTGCTAGGGGTTTCTGAAGACTGAGGCCTCTGCCTAGCTTTTCCTATTAGCTGGCTATGCACAACTTTCTATCTGATATGTAGATGAATCATATAAGAAAATTGTCTTGTGGGGGACAATAGCTCTGGTTTTGGGAGAGCCTGGAAAATAACTTGTAGGCCATTGAACAAACTTCCATATTACTTTTAAAATTATCTGAATGGTGTTTCTCAGAGAATTGTTTCAAGACTTGAATATATTTTCAGTTTAAGTGATATACAGTAATGTGATTTTTTTTTTTTCTTGTTAAACTTTATGTAAACTACTATGTTTTCTCTAAGTAAGTTAGGAAAAGAGCTACAGATTCCACAGAATACTGTTAACTTTGTAGCTAGAAAGGAGCAGCGGGAAAAGAAATATGTTTATTAAAATTCACTAAATTCGGTCTGATTAAGTAAGAATTAACATTGGGACAGCAAGCAATCATAGAAGATGAACTGCAGAGTTTGTCAGAGGGTCATGAAAAAAGCCAGTGCTGAATGAAATGGTTTCTAGCAGCTTTCTTAATGGACCTGAAGTCTAGCTCTGTTCATCAAGGACAGGAAGATGCTTATTTTTGAAGCATTGTTGAGCTGATGTTGCTGTAAACCCCTTAACTCTTGAAATGCTGACCTTTAAAGGGTAAACCTAACATCAGACTTCTAAAGCAGTCAGTCTCTTTCAAGCCCTTTAACTTGAAAACACCTACAGGATTAACTGTTAAGAGATATCAAACTTATGCTGAGAAACAGCCCAAATTATTTTAAAATCAAATGAAGGGGTTTTTTTTGAGCATATAAGCAATTATACCACCTCAATGCACTTATTTCCCAAATTCATACAGTAGAGGCACACTACTAACTAGTTCAGTTCATTCGAAGATTTTATTGATACTGAATGCCAAAACTGTCAACTTGATAGGAAATGGTGCCTGCATCCCACTCCTGTTAACTCTTGGAATGCCTCTACTTGGAAGGGTTGCTTTTGTCAGTCAGTGTGTACTACATTCTCTTGAGATACCGTCTCCCTGGGTTACATCTTGTCCAAACAAGCCTTAAGGTCCTCCTCCTGGGTATAGACTGGAAAATGTTGTCAGTGAAGAAGTGCCACAAAATAAATCCTACCTGAGAATGTTTTTCTTGTTGTGTATCTCATTGCTGAAATGTAGGAAGTACATTTCTGAAGTGCTGCTTTAACTGAAAGATCCTTTCACTTTACCCATCTCAAGGAAGCTGATTTGGTGAATGAACTGCATGTGCTCTTTGAATATTGTCCCACCATCTTCCTGCAAGTTAATCTCTTGAATATTCCACTTGAAAAGTCAGACTACTGAGGTCCTAGGATATAATGTTACTATGTCCCTGCATTTTTGTCATCTTTCTCAGAAATTAAGGTAATTGGAAAAGAGGGGGAATGGGAAGATTTATCTTTAACCTCTGAGTAATCAGGATTTAGGAAGTTGCTTGCTTTTAAACCTTACTGGCACGATACAGCAAGGTGTTTATAAACTGCATATTTAATATTACTCTGGCTAAGTTTGCAAAAATTGCCACTGCCATGTTCAATAGTTTTGAAAAAAAGAGTTGTAATCTCAAAGTCACCTTTACTTATCACACCTCTAACATAATTTATAACCTCAGAGGATCTACTCACTTTCTAGAAACAGCAAGGTATGAATATATAATGTTCACAAAGAAGTCAATAACCCTTTCCGTTGAAAGGTATTATTCTGTCCTGGATTCCACTCAAATGATAGTTTTTACTTTCTGGAAGATGTGGAAAGGGGCATGGTGCCCACTGTACACTTGCAAGGAAAAAAACAGTTAACCTGCAAAAAAGGCACATGCACATTCATACTGAAAGCAGACTTTCCCTTGGAATTTCTTACACCTTCCTCTGAATCGTTTTAGTTTTGAAACCTGAATAGTAGTATAAAGAGGCCATTAGTCAGTCTGAACTGATGATAATTTTGGTGCGTATACACCATTTAAGTTAATAAAAATATGATCTCATAGTGCTTCACAGATCTTAATTGCAGCTGTTACCGTTTGCACTGCTTTAATATCAGTAGTTATCAAAGCTTTTTAAAAAGTCCTTTTGTTGTCCATTTATGCCATGGCCTGCTGAATAATCTTGGGGAGGTAATTTTGCACCATATGTGTCTTTCCCCGGTTGTATCGTTTTCTCTTTTTCCTTTTTGCAGAGATACCTTATAAAGCTTTCCTGAGGTACTGAGACAAATGCTGTTCAAGAGCTTAAGTACTGTAGTACCTCTGTAAATCTGTGGTGTTTAATGAGAATTATTAGAAGTTCCTCCTCTTTGATGTAGGTTTAGAAAAGAATCTAAAACTGAATGTGGTTTTAAGTTACCACATCAAATGATTTAACTTTAGAGTATATTCATTGTGATGGATGATGACTCATTTCTTTATCATCATCTCAAGCAACTGTTCTCTAAGAAACACTTCTACCTGTATATCTTGCACCAGATACTCTTTCTTTTCTCTTCACAAGCTGTAATGATTCGGTTGAACTCATGATTATCTTTTCTCTACTGTTAGCTGGGTCTGAAGTGATTGTCCCTCTAGATCCATGGACTTCCTTGCTGGAGACATAACTCTGGAAGAGTTCTGTAGGAAGAGCTCCAGCGGAGTTAGGGAAAACTGGGTCTGGTTGATGTGAGCTGATATTTGCAAAACATACTTGATTTTTTTTAATGAATGCGATTATAATAATTAAGAATTAAACAGTGGATGGAAAAAGAATCATGAAATTGTTTAACGTAAGTATATTCTACTGGGGTAGGTGGGGTTTTTTGTGATGCTGGCTTGCTTTTACTGATGATGATAATGAAGATGGTTGGCTTTCCCCACACCTACTGAAGGTAGAACAGTTACAGTAAATATTTAAAGTGAATGCATCCTGGACATTGGCCTAACTACTATTGACTATAAATTGCCTACAAATTTGGTGTATCCTGAAGATTGCTAGCATGCAAGAATACTTAATAAATTATTTGTAGTCAAACAAACAATAGCTTTTAATTTTGGATTTGATGCCATGCTTTTAAAACATTTCAGGTGAAGTATCTTAAAATGTAGTTTGGGGTTTTTTATGTAACCAGTATTTGGAGCTGTATTGCACTAACTGTAAATTACTGCAAGTCATTTGTATTTCTGTCACTTGACATTGGGTTTATCAGGGTGATAAGCAACATGTTTAATACCAACAAGCACCCACCTGATCGCTGGAACTGACACAGAGCCTGCCAATCAGTTCTCCCATGAAGAATGGAAGGCCACAACTGAAAATATCATAGGAAAGGGAATCCTCAGCTTCAGCACAGCAGGGTGGAGGACCCCTGCTTTTAAGAATTCCTTTCACAGTAAAGCCACATGGAATTAGATTTATGTACTTTGGAAGGCGGAAGGACTGAGTCAGCCCTGTTGGAATTTGAACTTTTGTGCTAGAGCACTTAGATATTTCAAGTCTGAGCTTACACCGCATCGCTTTAGCAGTATATAAGAGCTATGTTGTAGCACTAAGTCTGCAACCTGTTGTTGCTATGTGAAGGTCAGATTTTGGTTTTAAACTGGCTTAAGTTCCCAACTTAATTAATTTTTTTTTTTTTTTTTAGAAGCTTCTTCCACATGTGCATTTGAGAATCCACTATTTGACACCCTGTGTGTAGTCAGTATTTAATGCAACAGATATATAAAAGATATGCAGTACCTTTTCATGTGCAACAAGGGCTTTGTGTTTCATCTTGCAGTTGTTACTTCAGATAAGCAAGGTTGAGCTCAGGTTGCCTTCCTTTGTTCCTGTGGGAGGCAAGCTGAGGATTTAGCTTTGAAATGCAGCTGCTCTCTACCTCTCTCAGCTGTTTTTCCTGTACCAAATCAAACATCAAACCCCTCATACCCCATTTAGCTTATTTGCTAAGCACATAGTTTGGAACTTCGTATTTTTTACACTATATAACCTCTTTTTTTTAAAAAAAAAAAAAAAAAAAAAAAAAGTTGCACAGTGGTTTTCAGGTGTTAATGGTTGTTCCCAAATATTTGATCTCATATTCAGGATGGTCAAAGCAATATTTTATTAATGCATTTAATATTAATCTAATATCAGCTTTGCCTTGAAGCAATCTCTCGTGGTTCCACACCTTCAGGCACAACTGTAATCATGAATAAAATATGGTACAGAAAGCAACTGCGCTAAAGTAGTGCAGCAGATCTTTTGGGCAAGTGAAGTGGGAGAAATCAAGGTATCGCTAAAGCTCAAGTTGCTAGGGCCTGAACATTGCCAGCCAGCCTTGTGACATGGAAAGCTTTTCTGAAAGCTTGGTCATGTCCTCCTTGTTTGCTTTCTGACAAGAAGCAATGCTCGTTCTCTATAGCATGTGGCTTTCTCTTCAGCGTCATCTCTGGGGGACAAAGTGCAAGTACACCAGATGTCCCACTTTCCAGGGAGAAGGTTATTCTTTTGAGCTTGCTGTTATTTAATTTGCACCCTTTAAATAGCATGGGTGAGAGTATGACAGTTGTTGAGGCTTCAGATGTTTAATAAACTTTGTCAGGAGCGGTTGTGTATATTCAGCTTTTCAAGTTTGCTACCAAGCTCTCATTAAAAGAGATCACACATTATGTAGGTGATAGGGATGACAGGCTCGATATTGACAGATTTTATGTCAAATCTGTACCACTACTGCTTCTTGTCAGTTTTAGCAGAGTTGGTGACCAAAGCGTTTGGTAACCTGTATCTTCTGCTGTTACCAGCTAAAAAGCAAGGGGTGGGGATTCAATTTCTGACTTAAATCCTTTTTATGATGTTTATTGACCTAGCTATCAGTGCTAATAAGCTACTCTATGCTAAGCTTTATCAGCTTGTTACTACTGTTGTTAAATCTAAGTAAAGTACAAATCGGCCTCGTCAGATCATTAAAATTTGAAGATATGATGAGGGAATCGGCATGGATCCTATAAAAAGGACAACTCTGCTGTTAGTCAGGTTTAGCTTTTTTAGAATTTACTGTATTCAGACACCTCTTTTCAGATTAATAAAAACTATTTTCTGAAAATTTATCCACACCCAGTTTCTCACATACTTGTGACCATTTTTTTTGTTTGTTTTCCAGCAGACTACAAAATAATTACAACCACTTTTTCTAGTCCTCTTCTCCTACCCCTCTTGTTTTCACTCCACCTCCCTTAGGCTGGATGAACTTGTTTTAAAAAAAGGACTCTGTTGAAGTGCCTTCTGGCTTGCAGTGCTTGAGACTGTAAAAGACCAATTTCTTTTGTCCACAATCTTTTTCCATTTTGTTGTGTAGACATTTTTCACCAGTGGGAAGTTCTCTTTGTTTGAACTGTTTTCTGAGGGTTTTTTTGTCTTCCTTGCTAAATACATAAACATAATTATGAACTTGAATGATGTATTGTTCTGAAATATTGCCCGAATCACACTCACAAAATTTTAAAAT
This sequence comes from Athene cunicularia, assembly GCF_003259725.1. Lineage (NCBI taxonomy): Eukaryota > Metazoa > Chordata > Aves > Strigiformes > Strigidae > Athene > Athene cunicularia. The sequence continues at coordinate 122,829,344 of NW_020799095.1, forward strand.
TTGGATACAATTTTTTCACCTTGCAAAAGAAAATACAATTATTTGCTCAGTTTAAAAACAAACAAAAAACCTGACAAAAATCTAACTGAAAAACTCACCTATTTTTGCTAGTATTCTTGAATATCTTGGACCCTATCTGCATGTTAAGAACACACAAACCCCAAGGGCTGATGGAAGGAAGGAAGGTTGGTTTTCCATGTGTCTTCTATCACTGAAAATAATGTGACCCTTTGAGACTGGTGATGGGAGAAACAGTGAACAGCCCCCATCCAGCTCCTATTAAAACTTCACACCACATGCAACACTCACCTTTGCACCGCCATGGGCTGTTTCTGGGCTGACAAGAAGACTTGAATTATCCTCTATCTCTTGCAGAGTCAAGGTATAGACTTTTCCACTTTATAAGTCTATGTTAGAATAACGAAAAGGCATTACTTCCCAGTACAATCAGTCAAAAGTGAAGTAAATACATCCAAGTCAGCGAGTTACTTTGGATCGGAGGGTCACTTTTGAAGCAGAACTCTCAATCTTCCTCGCTTACCTAGCTTTAGTTTATATTGCAGAGCTCTCGGAACACTTCATTGAATTCCTTTTGGATGAAACTGAATTTGAAGATATACTCAGGAGCGCTCCTGATGTGCTTCAACCACAAAAGCCCTGCTGTCTGTAGGACCAAATTAGAGCTAATTCAAAGGAAAACTTCCTTGAAATACATACAGTCTGGAGAACTGTTTGCAGATCTGCTTTTATGGGGCCAGGGAACATACAGACATGGGACAAAATGGTCCTAAATCAGTATTACTCTAGAGCAGTGCTGCTTTTGCTTGCATTAGCTCTTGCCAAAGACCAAAATGAGGGCACAGAATTTCTTGACTTCCATAGTAATTACTGAAAAAGTGATTCGCAAGCCATGATGATTACTGGCAGTTTTTCCTACCCAAGTTCTTGAGCAGTGTGATGTCGCACAGCCTGGGAGCTAGAGGTGTATTTCTTTCCCTCTGATGAAGCAGTACCTGCAGTCTTGCACATTCTCACTTATTTTATTGGACCTACTTCAGTATCCTGCTGATTAATTTTTATGAAACTGAAAGCAACAAAATTTCTTCAAATATTAAAATCTTTTAATTGCTTTTTAGAACTGATCTTCTGGTACAGCATAGTGCCTTTACTGGAAGTAGTGACAGTAACTAAGGTGGGAAAGTGACAGTGCTGATAGCAGGATTAGTTCTCTTTTAAGTTGTGGCTGTGATTACTGTGGCCTTTTTCTAACATGGTGGAGAGGAAGAACTGACAACCATTGTCCTAGAGCTTTCCAGGAGCATTCCTATTCATGCGGTGTTGTGATGCTTGTCCTCTCATAGGGACTCCCAGTATTCCTCTGAAAAACTTCAGGGATAAAATTGTTTGCTTATGAATTCTGTCTTTGCTGAGCATCTTGCTGAAGAAGGCTGTCTAGTCAACAGCTATCACCACAATGGAAGTATTTCGCCATTTTCCATTGTTGTATGTTAAATGCTTTTTGAAACCGTGCTGACGAAATGCCCTGCCATCATCATTTTTGGTAGAGTGCAGCTTTGGTTTTTCCTTCTGCCAGCAGTGCGAGCGGTGTCCAGGTGAGATGTGCACACAAGGAGCTGTCTGGCATGACTTGAGTGCCTGCTTTGCTGTTTATCACAGATCAGTTTGGGGAAGGGGGACAGAAACAATTGCAAAATAAATTGTAGCCACAGAGCTAAAGCTGACTGAACTCGGCAGCTTTTTAAGCCCCTATATTTGAATGAAGCTGCCTAGAATCCATTTTTTTTTTTTTTTTTTTTTTTTTTTTTAATCCCTTGAAGAAAAGCCAGGTAAACCATTGGCTTTTACATCCTTTTCCTTGGATGTACCATTTTTCAAGACAAGCCCTTTTCCTTCCTATTCTGGAGTTGCAAGGTTGAGTCCTAGAAAGGATAACAAGCTACTTAAGGTATTTTGATAAATTGTCACCTAACACAACTGAGTGCATTTATATACTGCAAAACTTGTTCAGAAACCTTCTACTGTCCATCTTTCTATTAAGTGCTCACAATAACATTGTTTGTAATCTTTCTTCAGTCATATTTGAAGTCATATCTTCATCATATTTGTCAAAGTTACATTTGGACAAGCAGTCATTAATGTTTATGAGGCATATTGAGAGCGAAAAATATGACTGTTAATGCGAGAAACTAAACTATATTTGATTTTTCTTGCACCTAGCTGCTAAAAATGCAATTGCATATGCTCATAATGATGGTTAGCTTGGAAGCCAGACTTTTAATTATTCTAGTGTTCACAAAACTCATGAATTAAACTTTGATCATGCTAAGTGGGAAACTTCATCGACTAGGTTTTATAAGTGTATTTTAAATGTGTAGCAACAAGTCAGACACCTTGTGGAGATCACATTGGCCGTACCGTGATAACGCAAAGCAGTTTGCAATCATACCTACCTTACAGAGGGCAGAACACCTACAGCTGCAGGAAGCAAGCTGGTATCTTTTGTCAGGCCAACAGGATGAGTTTGGGTGGGAGAAGAAAGGAGGGGAAAGGGACACCTTTGGGTGGAGGATCCAAAACGAAGTCTGAATTTGTTCCTACCTGCACAATATCCATGGGCGTAATTTAAAGCTAACCTCCCCCTACAATGGTCTTTTTCTAATAGCTGTGATGCATCACAAAGTGCATCAGTCAGGCTACTGATGAGGTGTCCTGTTTTTTTTTCCTCGGCTGATGTGCCCCATCTGTTAGGTTTGACTGCAAGTGGCAAACAGATGTTGAATTAATTCAAGTGGAACTGTCTCTTACCAACCAGGATCTCAAGTCTTCGCCTTCCAAAAGATTCTGGACTAAGGTTGAACTCTGGATTAAACAGGGCAACCAGTATTTTTGCTTCTTGGCAACAGACCCAATGTGAATCTAGGATATGAATTTCAGTCCCATATTTGACTGGCACAGTTGGTGAGGTCCCCGCTGCTGATAGCTTTGCAGTTCAGGGAAGAGTGGTGTGGTTTTTTTTAGGAACCCAGAAGCTGTGTCATAGCCCCTGCACCTCAGCATGCTCCAGCAAGGCATGCCCAGTTAAGCCTCAGTGGCTTAGATTAGTTATGCACTATGGATATGACAGAGGTGCTTTTATATGCATGCATGGAAAAGCATTAGCTATTGTTATCTTTTTGAATCTATAGAACTTAATCTGTGATTCCCACGTAAACCAGTGAAAGGTGGCTGCCACTGTCAAGCAGCGATAGCCACGAGTAGCACATACAAAGAGACATTCTGAAAACAACCACCTTGTTTCACTTTATAATGCTGTTTCACTTCATAATGGAGTTGTAACACTTGAACCCAAGGTTTTTTTTAATATTCCCATGAGATTTTTGCATCAACTCAGTCAAATTATAATTAATTAGATATGCCTTGGTCACTTATCCCTTCATTATATGTCACTTTTATTTTGTCTGGTCACGTACAATCTTATACAGATTTACTACTCTTTTATCAGTTACTCTTGACAGATGACAAACCCAAAGTGAACAATCCAAAGCAAATATTTAGTTCTGGATCATTCATTTCAACTTCTTAAAGTGCTAGTTCTTTGATTTGAAGATGCTTAATCAAATGTTTCCTGAAGTTTGATTTCAATTTATAGTCTCTGATTCTTGAAAGCACTTGAGTACAGGTTTTATCTTAAGTGTCTTCAAAAATACAGGTCTTAATTTATGTAAATATCTGTGGGTCTGATCCAGTGATACTGATCACTGAGTATGCTAAGATATTGTCCAGTTCAAAAGAAATTTAGTGCATGGTCTTGAATGCTGAACTCCTACTGAAATATTTACTACCTCAAGTTATCCAGAGTTTTGGAGATTGTGTGATGGTCTTAAGAATTTGCAAAGGCTTTAATATGATACAAAAAAAATTCGTCAAAAAGATAGTTATAGGAATCAAAGGATGCAGTGAAAAACCTTTGCTCTCCAGATGCTTTCTAAGTAGGCTGGCTGGTAAACCTCAGATTGAGCATCCTATATCCAATTCATACAAATCCATAAAAATGGATTTAGGAATTATGGTAAAGAGATTATATTATTTCATTTTTTAAAAGATGGATGCTGTGTTCTTTTTTGTCTTGCTGGTATTCTCTTTCTTTGTGAAATAAATGGAAATTTCAACCACCTTCAGCCATGTAACATCTTCCATGAATAACAGCTTTCCTGTCATTTGCATTTGTGTAAAATAATCAGTCATCCAGATAGCTGTTGTATAGATTTTCATCTACATTCTTTAGATTGGGACAAAGAATTCTCAAATTTAATTTTTATTAAATTGCTTTATTGAATAGCACTTTAGAAAATAGAGAGAGGGGAAGAAAAACACTGTTTGCAGTTAAATTAGAATGTGTCAAGAATGTTAGAGCACCTTCTTTTAAAGTCACTTTTAAGAGTGAATTTTAATTGAACAATTAGTTCTTTTTCAGAGATAAATATCTTCCTGAAATCCCACTCTATTCTCTTTCAAGTATCTTCTCAGAACCCATTTGTTTTTAGATCCTTGTTAAGAAGTGACATAGGCACATTAGATTTGATTTGCAGGAAACTGCATGGACCCAGTTATACATGTTGAAACGAAGTCGCAGCAAGACACAATTCTTCGTCCTTCACCTTTTTTTCTAAATGACCATGGTGAAATTACAAAAAAGGTCTGTTTATCTTTAGTCTACTTTTCCACCAAATGCTAGTATTGATTTAAAGCTCCCTGTGTGGTTGAATCACAGTACTGTGGTCCTCTGTTCAGTGCTGTCCCCTACTCTGCAGCCCCTGAGCCCCTATTGCTTTCAGGGCAGTATGGTGTATGCCATGTTGCTCCTACACTCGTACCTATGCAGCTGCCTTTGGTTGCTGCTGGAGAGCGTGACACCAGGGAATATCCTTATCTTCAGTCTGAGGCAGTATGGCAGGCCTTCCTCTTACAGTGTCCAGCATGATTTTGAACTTTTGTCTTGTGCTAGACTGTTTTCAAATAGTGTCACCTCTCTGTACTTAATTATCTTACTTAATAAGCAAATTCACATTAATTAAAAATGATCTTGTGATAAATAAAATGCCTTTGTGACAGCCCCACCTAAGTGTTGTCTGCAAAATGATGTTTAAATCCCTGACAGACTTTGCAGACATTTTCACAGTTTGATTTTCCTCTCCCTAAAACCTTATCATGGTTGTCATTCTTTCCAAGTTTTAGCTGGATGTTATACATTTCTGACTGCTGACACTAAGATGGAAATGAAGAATAAAAATTCTGTGTTTCTTTAAGTTGTGTTGTCAGGAGACGCATCAAAGCTTCCTTCTGGAAGGGGGCCAGCCTTCATAACAAACAATAAACTTAAGTAAAATGAGGAAAGAGAAAGCATGCAGGCAACATTTTAATTAAAGGAAAAAGAACCTAATTGCGTGCTCTAGAAAGTCTGAAATCGTCAAGTTTCATTAGGATTGGGAATGTAGCTGCTAGTCTTAATTTGCAATGATGTATATGAAACATCTGCAATCTCTACCCTTAACACAGGCATCCTTTTCCACCTGAAGCAAGGCATATGTAAGACTTATGTCAGCACTGGTTTGCATCTCACCTTGTCTATGTTCACCTCATCCGTTTTACACATCTGCTTTAGAACAAGATGAACTTAACCCAGGAGGTGCTTATACTTTTCTTAGTAATTAGAAAAGAAACCTCTTTAACATGAATGGAGCTAGGGCTCAGTTCAGCTCCCCAATTTCAGATGTTTTAGGGTGTCTCACTTGGTCTTCAGCTGCTGGTCAGAAAGTGTGTGGGTGACTTACAGACCCTGCATGGTATCTGCCAGTCCTATATGGATGATTCAAAGAACTGAAGTACTAAACTGATCTTGCTTTTATGCCAAGAAACCAATGCAGGCATCTACATCTGAGGTGTTCATCCAGTCAGTGGAGAGCTAGTCATTACACTGATGGTGTTGGAAGCTCAGCTCAGACATAGACTAAGAAACCATTTAGCGGACAAGCTATTGAGAGCCTCTTTTAGAACTGCTCTATAGACTACTGAGCCTGCTTAGGTAGACACCTGAATTTAGGTGTCTTGATATGGAGCTAAAATTCACCTTGTGTTTGGTCAGTTACCAGTTTCACTTGTTGTGTCTGTTGCTTTCTGAAAGTTTATGAGGCAAAAAAGCAGAGGAGCTGAAAGCTAGAAGAGAGCCCTAGTGAAGACCCTCAGCAACATCAGGTGTGCAGCCTTGAGAAAGACCTGGGATAGGTTTGTTGCCAGCTAAATGCTGGTAGATACAGTGATGCTCCCTCCTGTTGTCTCGAGGGAAACAGGATTTTAGTATGCAAAGTTGAATGGAAAAGCCAGTTGACAGTTGTCTTCAGCCATCCAGAGGACTCCAGGTTTTTGTTAGTTACTTGGGTCAAAGAGTAAGACTTACCTATCCTTTATTCTTCATTTCAGAAAACAATGTGGTATAGCAACTTTCACATGTGTATGAGTCAGCCGTGGCAAACAGCACCCCAGAATGTCAAGCAATGCTACATCTGCCAAGGAAATCTTCAGATTGGAATCCAGTTCTTTAGATCATAATTTCTTTAGAAGTGGCTGCTGCTTATGATTAGATTCTTAACACTGTAATGTGTGGAAAATATCAGAATATTGTGGGAGAAGCTGTATTATTCACCTTTGATAGCTTCATAGAATATAATAACTGAAGGGAGTCATGAGTTAAGCAAAAGCTCAGCAAAACAAACTGGTGCTGACATACACAGATAATGTCAACTGATAGCTGGTTGGCATTATGAATTGTTTTATAATTAAGTAATTAAAGCAAGTCTGTACAAACTTTAACTTTCAGGAAACTATAAAAATACATGTAGCTGTAAAATTATATTTAGCCATTAATTTCTTGTCAAGTCTGTCATACCTGCTCATAAAATGCTTAATAAAGAAGCTTATACATGCACAGTCTCATGCTTTTCTTCTAGAAAGTGCACTATGTAACAGCACAGTCCTAGAATACCGAATTACAGCTGTAAAAATATCTATATTTTTTGCCCTTCATTCCTTTCCAAGTTGAAGTTGTTATTACAGCTTCCATTTTTTAAAGGTAGGAAAGCATTCAAGGCCCACCAGAAGGTAGTCCCACTGACTTAGCCAAGACTGTGCAAAAATATCTTTTTTTTTTATGCCAGATCTCTAGACTGAGATGTTAATAGGTATTGAACCCTGAACAATCACATGGTCTTTCTAGTGGATCTTGTAGATCCAAGTAGGTATTGTACACAATACACAGATATCTCAAGACAGAGATGAAGGAGCTGATGATGAATGAAGGCACACCAGCAGATTCACAGCAAGAAAAAAACAATCAGAATACAAGCCTACAGAACAGATTTAATTCTAGCATATTTAGTTTAACTCTCTGTTGCACTTGGAAGTCAACAAAATTTTGTACCTGTAGCTGAGTATGGATTTTAGTTCTGTCTATCTGAAGTTCTAATTATCTGTGCAGTGGATCCAGGGTCTTTATGCAAACTAACTTGCTAAAAACAATGCATTTTTTTCAGGGGCTAATGACGGAGGGTTCTTTGCACTGTTGTTTTAGTTTCATTTGACTGATTTTTGCAGAATCAGGCTCTATAAGGTATATACAACAGACAATAGGCTACTGCAACCATCTTGCATGTTGGGTATCTCCTCCTAATGTTGAATAAACTAAATGGAGGTATTTATGTAAAACTAAAGTGGAATAAAACCAATAGACATATCACAAATGCAGAAATGGCTGAATTGGCTGATAAGAAAAGTTCCTCAGTTTTGAGTTAGGGGATTTTTTGGGGGGAAACACTATTGCTAAACAGTTCATGCTGCAACAGTAAGTCCCTTTCACGAAAACGTAGGTTGCACCAACCTAAAACTCAAGGTATCTTATGCAACATCTCTCTTTTTTATTAGAAGTGCTTAGCTATCCAATACATCTTTGATCATAACACATTTGACTCCCCACAATGGTAAAAACTGTAGAATTTCTAAGGACACGTTCTTTACTAACCTAACTTGAACTTTTCCACTATGCAGCTGCCAACATCATTATAAAAACTTGTGATATAGTAGAATAAAACAAAATGCATAAGATACACAGGCAAACTGAATGCTGCCAGTATCAATTAATTTGGCCCTTACTTTATACAAGCAATTTCCCTTCACTGGGAAAACCCTTCTGACAATTAAATGAACCTTAAGGTGCTTTGGGGGCTGGCACAATTTTACTTCCTTTGTTTTTCTCATGCTTTATTTATGACCTGCCAAGTGCTTGTAAAAGAAAAGTAAGGGCTCTCTCTGGACATTTCACAATGCTTTAATTATTGGAGCAAAGCCTGAAACTTACTAGCACACTTTTCTAAGTTTTAGCTACAGTACTATAAAAAGCAATATTGACTGAAATATTGGTATCTGAAATGCTGGTGTTTTCTCTTCCTAATCATATTGTTATAAAGATGTATCAACAGTGACAAAGGGCTGTGGCTGTGTCCAAATCTGGAGGAAGGGCTCGGTTTTCCTAGTGCACATGTTAACCATGTGCATAAAAGTACACATATTTTTTGGAGCTTCCTATGTATAATTTTTTTAAAAGGGCTGGTCATATTACTTCTACCACAAACTCCATCAGAACTTCAGTTTCAATTTTATAATTTATTTTATAAATTAGACAATACAACAGTGAGTTTAAATTAATCTGACAATTGTGTGCACTGCTATTGTCTGTTAATGGCTGGGTAAAAAACTGTCTGGATGGGCGGGCCCAAAGAGTTGTGGTGAATGGAGTTACATCCAGCTGGCGGCCAGTCACGAGTGGTGTCCCCCAGGGCTCGGTGTTGGGGCCACTCCTGTTTAACATCTTTAGTGATGATCCAGACGAGGGGATCGAGTGCACCCTCAGTCAGTTTGCAGATGACACCAGTTGGGTGGGAGTGTTGATCTGCTCGAGGGTAGGGAGGCTCTGCAGAGAGACCTGGACAGGCTGGAGCCATGGGCTGAGGCCAACTGCAGGAGTTTCCATAAGGCCAAATGCCGGGGGCTGCCCTTGGGCCACAACAACCCCCAGCAGCACTACAGGCTTGGGGAGGAGTGGCTGGAGAGCTGCCAGTCAGAGAGGGACCTGGGGGTGTTGATTGACAGCCGGCTGAACAGGAGCCAGCAGTGTGCCCAGGGGGCCAAGAAGGCCAATGGCATCCTGGCTTGTGTCAGCAATAGCGTGGCCAGCAGGGACAGGGAAGGGATCTGACCCCTGTACTCGGCACTGGTGAGGCTGCCCCTCGATTCCTGTGTTCAGTTTTGGGCCCCTCACTACAAAAAGGACATTGAATGACTCGAGCGTGTCCAGAGAAGGGCAACGGAGCTGGTGCAGGGTCTGGAGCACAGGTCGTGCGGGGAGCGGCTGAGGGAACTGGGGGTGTTTAGTCTGGAGGAGAGGAGGCTGAGGGGAGACCTCATCGCCCTCTACAGCTCCCTGAAAGGAGGGTGCAGAGAGCTGGGGATGAGTCTCTTTAGCCAAGTAGCAAGCAATAGAACAAGAGGGAATGGCCTCAAGTTGCACCTGTGAAGGTTTAGACTGGATATTAGGAAGCATTTCTTTACAGAACGGGTTGTTATGCGTTGGAATGGGCTGCCCAGGGAGGTGGTAGAATCCCCATCCTTGGAGGTGTTCAAGAGTAGAGTCAACATAGCTCTTAGGGATATGGTGTTTAGGTGATCTTCAATGCCTTTTCCAACCTAGAGGATTCTGTGATTCTGTGACCTTGTCCTCATCTCAAAGGACAGCATGCATTCTGCTGCTGAGCTAAAAATTTGCTTTTGAAGAGGACTTAAAGGCTTAAACTTTATAAAAAGTAACTGTATTTGTCAAAATATTTGTCAAAATTTGTCAAAAACAGATTTAGAAAGCAGTGGCATTATAGGCAAGAGAAATCAGAAATTAGCCTGAACATTTACACCTTCACACTTCAGCTTTTAGGCAGCCAGAATGGGAATCGTTGGCTTATCAGTTTCTATTTTCCAGGTGTAGAGTAGATATGCTATAACTGCTGGAAGGGAAAAATTTGAGGTTTATAATGTACATTGACATTGGTATTCATACTATGTTCTGCAGAAAAAATACCAAACTCATACACCAAAGGATTTAAAAGTGCTTTTAGAGATCTAAGTCCTTACCTGTGTCACAGTGAAATGACTGATAATCTTTTGAGCTTCCCCAGTCTACAGCCACAATGGAGTGTGGCACAACAGACCCAGTCCAGGCATAAATAAGATGAGGTTAGCCATCAGGAGCCTCCCAGCTCTAATCCTAGCTCTGGAACAGACTGCCCAGGCTATGCTAAGGGGCTTTGAGATGGCAGCTGAGTTCTCTTGAACCACAGCAAGGTGGTGGTGGACACAGATAAGATCAGCAGAGAGCTTGTATTGCCCAAGTAAGCAGAGAGAACATAAGGCTACAATAGATCATGGCGTGCTGCAGCCAACTCCTTATGAGAAGCATCAACTCGCCCTTCTCAGTAAGCTAAGCTCATGTAAAGAGCCAGGAATGGGAGCGACTCAGACAGAAATACATAGTTCATTCTGCTCTGCTTGTTCAGGGGAGAGGCAGCCAGTAACTTTTGCAGACATGAGGGTACAGCAACCTCTTCTACTGTACCCTTTCAAGATACTACAGAACCAGTTTGCTGGTGCCTTAAGTCTCCACTGGAGCCTATGCTTAACTTTCAGAGGAAGGAGCACTCAGCAGCATCAATGGGCATGCCTGTGAAACGGTGTAGCACATACAGACCTCAGTAACTGTGGTTCATATTCTGACTTCTTTGATGAAGATGTGTGTGTAAAAGTCGCTGCTTCCAGTATTCACTGCTGTCCTTACCCATGCAGTAGGCAAAATGCATTGCAATGACACTTGCTCAGTTCAACCACCAGGCAGAGGTTAATACAATTTATTCACAAATATCATAGGAGTTTTAAGAAGATTAATCAGGGGCTGCTAAGTTACATTCAGTGATGCTTTAGTCTCGACTTTATTGCAGTGACTTAGAGGCAGGCACAGGTATCATGACTCAGATAACAAGATGGTAACTTCTTAAATATGCCATCACCCTAACCATGTCACCATACATATCCATGTGCACGTGTCTGCATAGGTAAGCCTTTTGAGCACTAGAAAGAGGAGACTAAAAGGCAGGAGGCAGGTTTACATGCAGCAGCTTTTTCTGATTCCCCCCTCATATTGTCACAGAGATCTAGATTTATTGCTTCTATTTCTAAAGAAATAAAAACCCTACTATTTTTGCATCTAGTCCTTATTACATTTACAGACATTTAAGTTACTTAATGTGTTCTGCTTCTGTATTTTACAATATTAACAATTTCTCTTTTCTCATTTTTCATTCATCTGCAAAATACTCTACTGTCATTATTTATTCAGACATGTTAAATATTTTCAGTACTACAGAACCACAGTGTGCTAAAAGGTTTTTTTTTAATCTCTAAAGAATTTAACTGACTGATATTTTCCAGGAGGATATCTGAATCTCCACAGATTTTCTAAATGCTCTGTCTCAAAATGCTCACAAGTATGACATACGATGTTAAAACTGGCAGCTCCTCTTTAATGAAATGGATTTACCTGACCATTTCGGCTTAATGTGGTCTAGTTCATATTCTTTAGGAAAGATACAGACAAATAAGCTGAAGCTTTACAGAGGAAAATGTCTTGGTAACACTTTTTTTACCTGTTTTAACCCACTCAGCCCAGAGGTAGCTGAAACATTTCCAGTGTACGGGCCAACACATGCTCAGGCCCAATCAGGCTTTTGACACCCCGCAGGAAGGAGGGAACCAGCCGCCCTGGTTTTAGCTAACACTCCAGAATCGCGCCGAGACCCAACTACACCGCCAGCCTCGCTCCTCCTGCAAGCCATCACTTTCCCACCTTAGAGCGCCATCACTTCCTCCCCTTCCTGTGAGCCGTTTCTAGCACATTCTCTGTCCTGAGTGCAAAGTTAAATATAGCATGGTGCTTGTGGCTATTGATTTGTATGAAGATTTTAGTATTGTGGCTGGGAGGCTCAAGAAGGTTGGCCAAATCTGGGCCAGTTATAAGTATTTTTGTCATCAATGCTCAGTATTTTACTTCTGGTTTTTATGTTTTTGCATGCTGACACAGACATGATTTACTTCCCTCGAGCAAGGGGAATGACAGTCCTGCTTTAAATGCCAAGAAACCTATGAGCTCATATGCCTAATGCCACGGCTCTACAGCATAACCATGTTAAGTGTAGACCAGTTCATACAGGGCTTTTTTTAATGTGGTTTTATACTGGAGGAGGACAAAAGATACCTGAAATTATATGGAATTAGATCAGTGTAGCAGACGGAAAACAATAACCGCTCTAGCAATGAAAGTTACATCTCCAAACTTTCTCTTTTAATGGATTTGTTATGGTTTAATGCTTTGGGTTCTGTGCCTGCAAAAGTTTCATCTGTATTGTGTGCCTTAAAACAAGTGAAGCTGCAGTCTGAGAGCTGCGTGGCACAGAGATTTCTGTAATTCTTTTCTGCCTCAGTTGTGCAGGTGGCAGATATAATGTAGGCTTCACTCCTTTCACCTGGTTTTGAGCTCCACATTTTTTAGGCTCTCAGAATCTGACACCGAATAAAACCTGGGCCAATACGATACTGTCAGTATCACAAATTGGAGTTAGAAGATACAAAGCTCTATTCGGGACCATGGCAGAGCACTCTAAGCACTGAAACTGCTATGAGCACACAAGATCGTATTTGAAATAGAAAATAAATGTAATTGGGATCAGGCTGAGGGAAAATCTCTATCTCCTCCAGCAATTTTCCTGAATGCAATAGATTGCAGTATATTTTTCCCATTTGCACCTCAAGAAAAGGGAGGGAATTAATTCTACTAGACTATTTCATCTTAGGGAGTGGAAATTCACTGTGTACACTTGGATGAATATTTTTACTCTCAAATTCTTTACAGAATAATAGCTTTGTAGCCAGAACTGTAAGAGCAGTAACTGTAACAGTTCCTGAATAAATGAGGCCAGTCAGGCTAGAGGGACTGGAGGTGATTATACTGCCTTGTCAAACTGGTTGGGGAGGAGGGCGGAGCGTAGCAGAGGGCAACCACCAGAGAACATACATCTCAAGGGGAAAACAGCCACGTATCAGTGAGCTGTGGAGTCACACTTCAGAGATTTAATACAAGTGGGAGCTGTAAATTACGTAGAATTAGAAAAATACTTTCATCTTCTGCATGACTTGTTCTGCATGAGTGGTGGTTTTTGGTTGGATGCTGGTAGCCTTTCTGGCCTGCTTCGTTATAAATTGCTGTTCAGGAACTGTTGGCTTGGTCATGGAGCAGTACGGATTTTTTTTTTTCCAAACACCACGTGATAACTGGAATCACATACTGGCTGCAATTTTCCTACTTCTGTCTAGAACATCATATTTTGATACAACAATTAATATGGATACCTACTGTCCTCATCTTGCAACAAACAGACCACTGCATACTGCTTCAGAACTCTGTGTCTTGTTTAAGTAATGCACAGTGGGGAGGTGCCAGCTTCTGTGGGTTTTGTCGCAACTCATTTTATAATAGATTTTTCCTTCTCAAGATTTGAGTTGCAGGAATAGAGCGATTTGCAATAGAGCAGAACTTTTCTAAAGAAAAAATAAAATAAGCCCTACGGCTTGCATAGCACTTGGAAAATGTGAGTCAGGTCCACCCTCAAGTTCAGAAACCAGAAAGCAAATAAAAGAACCTAACAATGTTGCCCAAAATAAATAACCACAGTGTGGGGGCACCTGACTGGGGGGTGTGCGGGGGAGAAGTTCTTCATTTTTTTTTTAATCCTCAAGCTTGGCACATCTGCCAAGAACTAAATAAACAAATCGTTATTGGAGTCAGGAAAGGACAAGCTAATGTAAAACAGGCTGAGACATAAATTAGTAGCCATAGTAATCTGTTGTTAGGTGAGTGCTTCTCAGAGAAGTGACTTGAAAAGTCAAACAAACCTTCTACTGAAATCCTGGGAATGTGTTTATCCAACCACTTTATTTTAATATAAGAATTAGTGACAATTCCTATGAAAAATGTGTATAGAGAAACATAAACACTGCAAACCGTTGTAAAATTTATGAGTAAACTTCCTTCTGTGGCTTCTCTGCCATCATAGTGCCTGTGTAGCCATGTATGTGCAGTACTGGGCAGTCACAGTAAGTCAGGCCCCTCTAAATCAGAAGCTATGAAAACTTAAAGCATTCCTTTTTGTTTTAAAATTTTATGGAATACAATTTCTTCTTTCTTTGCAACATTATCAAGGCAAAAAAACTAAAAGGTGGAATTCCTGAATAATCTTAACTCCAGAGTTTATGGGGAAAAAACAGCACTCGTGCAAAACTAAGGATAAAACAATTACAGGTCATAACAAGTAAATGTGCTCATCTTCTCAATGTTTCATAGTCACAGCAAATGTTGAAGCCAACTTTGCCAAAACTTCTCAGGAAATGTCATATTATTTCTTTGTATTTGTTCCCTGGGTTAGCACTGGCTTGTAACATTTCAGTCTCAAGATGGTACATTAGGCTAAAGATGATGATCATACAGTGAGGAAACTGTTAAGCAGATGACAGAATTACTGGCCCAAATTGACAAATAATTAACACTCCTAAGTTTGACCAAATGAATAGACCTAATAGAGCACACACACAAATATGTGCTCTGAAAAGAACTGAATGGGGACTATTTCTGGAGTGCTTGAGGAGCATTATGACAGTATGTTTGTTATAGTTCAGCCAGCCTGAACTGTCATCTCACGTTTCTCACTTCAGATTACAACTGTCTAAAAAATGACTTCTGTCTGAAGTGCTGTTAAATTTGGAAAACAATGTGGTGGGTTGACCCTGAATGGATGCCAGGTGCCCACCAAAGCCACTCTATCATTCCCCTCCTCAGCTGGACAGGGGAGAGAAAGTATAATGATCTCGTGGGTCAAGGTAAGGTCAGGGAGATCACTCACCAAATACCATCATAGGCAAACCAGACTTGACTTGAGGGAATCAGTTTAATTTATTGCCAATCAAACCAGAGTAAGATAATGAGAATTAAGAACTAAATCTTAAAACACCTTCCCCTCACTCCTTCCTTCTTCCCAGGCTCAACTTTACTCCCAGTTTTCTCTCCCTCCTCCCCTCCAGCAGCACAGGGTGTCAGGGAATGGGGGTTGTGGTCAGTTCATCACACGTTGTCTCTGCTGCTCCTTCCTCCTCAGGCACAGGACTCCTCACACTCTCCCCCTGCTCCAGTGTGGGGTCCTCCTCACAGGACACAGTGCTCCACAAACTTCTCCAGTGTAAGTCCTTCCCACAGGCTGCAGTTCTTCACAGACTGCTCCAGCGTGGGTCCTCCACGGGGTCACAAGTCCTGGCAGAAAACCTGCTCCAGCATAGGCTTCTCTGTCCATGGGACCACAAGTCCTGCCAGGATCCTGCTCCAGTGCGGGCTTCCCACAGGGTCACAGCCTCCTCCAGGCATCCACCTGCTCTGCTGTGGGGTGTTCCCCGGGCTGCAGGGGAATCTCTGCTCCGGTGCCTGGAGCACCTCATGCCCCTCCTTCACTGACCTTGGTGTCTGCACAGTTGCTTCTCTCACATATTCTCACTCCTCTCTCCAGCTGCAATTGCTGTTTCAGCAGGTTTTTTTCCCCCTTCTTAAATGTTACCCCAGAGGCACTACCACTGTCACTGATGGGCTCGGCCTTGGCCAGCGGTGGGTCCATCTTGAAGCCGGCTGGCACTGGCTCTGTCAGACACAGAGGAAGCTTCTGGCAGCTTCTCACAGAAGCCACCCCTGTAGCCACACCAAGCTACAAAAACGTTGCCACATAAATCCAAAACAGCCCTTATTTTGTGAAAAGTACTGTCTGCTCAGGCTCACGTTGATTTGATCAGAACTCGATAAATAGGGCAAGTTTAGATTTCTTTTTCAGGTATAAAGCTGAAAAAATGGTCCTAGAGGCTTTACTGAATCTTTGTGATATGAGTTGTTTGGGTATAACAACAAAGCAGGTTTATTTGATGGCTGAACAGTCTTAACAGAGCTAAATAGCTTAGACATCAAATCTTTATTTAGATTTAATTGCAGCAGTATCTAATTAACGGTTGTATATTAAAGACTTGAGTGTCTCTGATCTCTTCGAAAATCACCAATACTGCCAAAACTACAAAACTCATAAAAACCATGAGACTGATTTACATTGTGAGATTTTTGCACTGAAGTCATTCAATTTCTTTGGAAGGAAAATAATAGCTGTCATTAAAACCCAACAAAAACACAAAAGTGATTTAAAGGGCCAAATCTGTGAGAAAGTGTGAAATATTGGAAGAACTAGTAATGAAGAGACTTGCCTAGTGTAAGCGGCAGACTACTTAAGTATCAGTTAGATACTGCAAAGTTTCAGAGATTTTCATGTTATCGTAAGGAGGAATCTAGGAAACATATTTATATTTTCACTGCAGAAGTTATAATGGCAAACCCGTGCCCCTAGCATGGGTGGGTACAGCCCTACTCTGCCTGGCTGCCAAATGATGGGGTGGGCCTGTAGCACAGGGCTCCAGGTAATGTATGGCTTAGCTCATTTCTCATGTTCCTCAGCAGCAGTACAGACACTCTTTGGTTTACTTGATCTGATGTGCAGACAGGAAAAAAAAGAAGTTGCAATACTGCACTGAAAAGGAGGGAAGCAAGAGCTAAGGTCACCTACAATAATGATGTTATGTCTCTCCTCCCTTCAAAATCCTTGGCTGTTGCATTACTTCCATCAGGAGAAAGTTCAGGTTTAGAGGACAATAAAAATGCATGTGACTTTTCTTTTGTTTATCATCTTTTCCTTCCTACTCCTCCACTATAGATGTCTAATTTCCCCTTCAGTTCTCGGGGGGCTGACAGTACAGTGTGGCCCCCAGCTGTCTCAGGAACAGCTCTTCATTTTGCTAGGAGAAACTTGCCTGGATGCGGAACATATGACCCACGCGCAGCCTCCATACTGTGTCTTTCTTAGATGCAGCTACTGACTGCATGTAGAATGTGGAAATAAGGCCTACAGCTTCCTTTTTGTGGTACCAGAACAGGATGCAGACCTGTAAGTTCTCTTCTTCTGTCCCATAAGCTCTTTAGGTCTGGAGAGGACATCTGACTGTTGTACCAGCAAGAGAAATCCTGCACTTACCTGCATGACTTCCCTCTGCTCTTGTAAACAACAGCATCTGCTCAGGTTCCATCACCTGGCTCTTGGGCATGGAGATCCCCTCCAAGGAATGCCACAGCCACACATATACAATGAGAAAATAGAATGCTCAAAACAATAACACGTGAATATTCAACGCAATTCAGGCAAAGTCAAATAGTTGTTTCATATTTGACTGCAACAGTTTTTTGGTGAGCAGCGAGATGCAGCTGTGCTCTGACACTGCAGAAATGGAGAAGTCAGAAGTACCTACAGGTTAATGAGACCATGAAAAATGTAAGATTAGGTTTTTTCCTTCTGCATGGAGTTCTGATGTGTTTTCTATAGCTTTTCTCTGAATTTTTTTTTTTTTTTTTTTTTGACCTAGAGCAGCTGGGAATATCAGCCCTCCAGAAACAAGTTTTGCAGGAAAATCTAATTACATAGACTATATTTCAACCCAGAGTACATTTTACAGCCTACTTTGAAAACAAAGCTACTAGTTATGGTGCTATAATGTTATTGCCATGTTGTAATAGGGATTTTGTGTCTGACCTGACTCCTATCTCACCACTCTATCAGGCTTTTGCAAAGTCTGATTAAGCATTAACTCAAAACATAAATCCTAAGGAATTTTCCCAGTCACTTTGACATTTTCTAGTTTGCTGCCATGCATAAAAAACCCATTCTCCAAACCCCTATGCTGTCGCTTCAGTGAATGAATGCAAAACACTCTTGGAGCCATGGTAAATACAGACTTCTGCATGGAGACACTTAATATATTCCAGCTGCACAATTTCTCATCTATTGCTGTGTGCTGTATTTTCCTAATCAAACCACCTGTTGTTTCAGATAAATAGCTAAAACTACTATTAGCCTGTTTTAAGTTCAGGATGCAAAAAGGACATAATAATAAGATGGTCACTTAATCTGTATTCTCCAAGCAGATAACTAAATTCAATATTCAAATGAAAGACAAATGTTCAGTTGGGCAGAGAAGCAGCTGAAGCAGCTTGGTAGACTGCATTCCCGGTGGGAAGAAAGTCCTCTGCCTTTAAAGTCTAGGCTGTTCTCACAGTTAGGAACACACCCTTAGGAAACAGCAAACAGATTCTCCCAAATACGGGAACTGCACACAGTTTCCAAACACAGAATTCTCCATGGAGTCTTAAACAAAGGAAACCATCCTCTTTTCCTACTGTAAATGAACAATTTTTCCCCTACAAGAGACTTAAGTATACTTTCCCAGATGAACACACTTCAGCATTTTGAAGTTCCTATGCTTTCAGTTTTGTTTTTGCAAAAGGATATAGAAATTATGTCTCAAGTTCCAGTAGGCATGCTTGTTTCTCTGGCTTCTTTATGGTCCCTGCTCCAACTGATTTGGGAGAGCCTGTCTGTCTGCAGAGACAAAATGAAAAGTGTTGGGTTTGTTGGTTTTTTTTTTTTTTCAAATACAAACTATATTTCTAAAGTCTGTAGAGAATATGTTCATATGACAAATATTTGTTACTGCTCCCAGAACAAAGGGACCAAACCCAGCTGTGTATAACTCATTTAGGAAATTTTAAATAAAGCCTTAACAACTGTCTAATCTGCTCTTACTCTATTGGCCTTTTGCTGAGTAACAGGCTTTAGGAACCTCTTACAATCAAGGTCGAAGATTGCTACACTTGCATGGATTTAAAAAACCCCTTTTGATCCCGCAGCTGACATGGCCTTGCCTACCAGTTCCAGCAAAGTCACCTCTAAAAAACACCACCACCTGCAACACCAGCTTGTGAGCTCCTGGACAGAACTGACAATGTCAGTTATGTGCACAACTACAGCTCCTGTCTGGAATTCCGATTTTTCTCCTATACTAGTGCTTTGTATCAAGTTCTTACTTGCAACTTTAAGAGCCGTTTTAGCCCACAGGCAGACCTCTCAATTACTATTGCAAGATCTCTCAATAAAATTGTTAGTGATTTTCTTTCTGTCCAAGAGTTGGTAAGCAATCAGATTTAGTGAGGGCACGGCCTCTGACCAACCTACACCCTAAATATCTTCCCTACACCCCTGTGGGCAGCAGTGGCTTCTAGCTGCTACAGCCAATTCAGTCCCTGGAAAGTGCCAGCAGACCTTTTCAGTGATGCTCCCCCAGAGCTGGCTTCAAGAATAAATACAGCGTTAGACACTATAAAGAAGGCAACACAGCTGGAATTTCCATGCCTATCGTCTGACACTTCCTTTCCATCTCTGGACCTAGCTGAAGGCTAGGTCTCAGTTCAGAACATTTTTCTGCTCAGCAGAGACTGGAGTTCCTCAGACTTTTTTACTGGTGACAACAGCACAATCAACAAACAATGTGAAATGAATACTGCGAGGAGCAAAAAGGCTGATCTGGCTTTAAGGAAATAATACCCTCATTCCATAAAATTTCCTATTCTACTTGGAGAGAGGGGAAGGGTGAGAAGGAGTAAGAGAGGGGATTCATGCATTTCCCATTTCACTTCTCTATGGCATGATAGAGGGAGTTGTGTTCCACATCTGGCCTTGAACTGAGCATTGGACGAACTCTACCCCAGCCACTGCCGCTCAGTTACGCTCGCTCTGTCACTGTCTCTCAGCTGTGTTCATCCCTGGGACGGCTCTCTCTTGCCAGGCATGTTCTTGTCTCCTCCTCCCCCCCTGTCTCTTATACACATC
>NW_020799095.1:122849408-122853039 GCF_003259725.1 Athene cunicularia
CCTCCCACCCACCCACCCAAGTTTCCCTGGCAGATGTGTCTCAGCCTTGCTCCAGCCCTTAGGATGTCTCCACCTACCACTTCCTGCTATGAAAACCCTGTAGATTTATACCACATCTGCTAACTTGGATAATGAGACACCAAACGCTGAGCTGTATCACCTCTGAAAGGCACAGATGGGGGAAGGGATGCAGAAGTGACTTAACGTACCTTGGCAGCTTTTTTTCTGCTTGGGTTCTAGGGGATCCCCACACATCAAGAACCAAGTCTATTTTAGCAGCCCTTAAATTCCTTTAATTCATTCCAGCAGCCTCTGTAGCACTTAAGAGTCACTGCAGTGGGCACTCCCGGTACAGCACCTACTGTGCAGGAGGTATTTATGACTGTCCTACACAGCTCTTAAAATAGGACAGTTCTCCTTCTGCAGTTGTGATCCCTCATGATTCTTCAGCTGCAACAACCTGGCCTTGACGTGACTGTTAGGGCCCTTAGACCACTCCCTTGTGTGCAATGCAAGTACTAATAGGCAGCTCTGGTTTAGCCAGGTGTGGAAGGGTGCAAAGGTTTTTAAGGAAGAAACGATTCGGGAGAAGGGGCAGGAAGATGAGAGGGGCATCACTGTGTGGAGACTCAGAAAGGAGCTGCAAAGGGCCGCAGTCCTTTGGGAGATGTTCCACAGGAAGCTCAGCAGGAAAAAGGAGTGAGCTTCAGACTCGCTCTTGACATCTTTTTTGTGGAAAAGGGAGTGAATTAGTTCAATGCATCATTATCTAGGAGGTGGCTTGTTCTGTTTGTTCCATTCCAAGTTATTAAAAATGGAAATACAAAACCAAAATGGATTTTCCAGAATCCCACTTCATCAGTGACTGAAAAGAAACAAACATTTTTACATTTTATTTCTAGCTGGTATGTCAAAGCTGTAATATTTGAACTGTAAATGCTTTAGGGAACTTGAAAGAAAACGATTTCCACTGGTTCTTAAATCAGAGAAACTTTTCTATCACGATGAATTAATGATACTGTAGAAAAATTATACTTGGTGCTTTTAAATTCATCTATTTACCTCATAACATTATAGCAGGAAAGGGTTCATAAATACTGAATATTATACCCCAAATACTGTCAAAACAATGAATGTCAAGATTTCTAAAGAGAAAAGCTGTAGTTTTATGACAATAGGCAGCAGGGACAGAAGAGACAGAGAGAGAGACAAAGAGAGAAGGTAATTTATTAAAAGCTGAACATTATACAGAAGCAAATATATGACTATTTCTAATAAGGTAAGTCTCAGAAAATGTATGCTATGAATCCTTTTGAACCGCTCAGGACTTCTGTGTGGAATGCAATATGTGCTGGAGGCCCAAAACAAAGAACACATACGAATATTTCAAGGAATTAATTTAAAATACTATAGGATTCCTGTATGTAGTGTAAATTATTCTGACTGCAATTTCAATTATGCCTGAGATGAATAAAAGCAAGTTTCCTATATTGCCAGAATATAGGAATATAGCTGTGAAATGAGTACCTGATAAATTAGGCCTTTCTCTTCTTACTTTCACTGGCTTTCTTATATTAGGGAAACCTCAGTGTTGACCAAAAGAAAGGGTTTCTTCCCCAAGAGACCAATGATTTTAACATTTCCTATCCAACCCACATTTCTATCCCTTGTTTCCTGGAGACTTTGAGTTCCCACCGTGCCAGTCTAATTGTCATGATAATAAAATTATGCCCTGTTCAGCTCTGAAAGACAAATCAGGATCCAAATCCAGGAAAGGGTTCATGGCTGTGAATCAGTTAAGGAGACTTCCTCCAGTCCAGAGTTAGTTAAGTAAGACCCTGAGCCTCAAAGATTTAGATGTCTAACTTGTATTTAAAGGCATCTAATTACCTTTAAGAATCTGAGCCTTAGTCCCTTGGGGTTAACTTGTGGCTCTCTCCTTAGCATTTCCTACAGCTGTTTCAGAAAGGTCCCTGTTCGGTTTGCTGACGCTAGGCATTTTAGGTCTCTTATTTCAAACCTGTAGATGCTATAAGGTATCAGTGCAGTTAAAAGCTAAGGTGCCTCACAGGAACAGCTGGCACCTTTTAAAACCCCATTGTGAATATCACTTCTTATTCCCATGGACTTGATTTTGCACACACACCTGAAATCCACCTACTGATGTTCCTTCTTATGCTTTCCACTTTCTTTATGCTTAAGTACAACAAATTCTTCCATGAGCCCTACATAACATGCTGCCTTCCACTAAGAAGCAGCAGGCTTTTTATTTCCTCTCCTGCTTTGCAACATCCTTGCTTTGGAATCCATCCAGTAAGCTCCTTAAGCACATGAAGTCACAAGTACTTAGCACAGAAAGGTATTACATAAATAATAATAATAATAAATATAATTAATAGCTCTTAATGGAACCTTAAGGGGCTTCTAATCTTCACACGTGCTTGGAAAGCAACTTTCTGAAACTATTCAATTTGGGTGAGAGTTCTTAGCAGCAACATAATAAGCAAAATATCAAACAAGTTTGTACAAAAATAGCCAAGTGGGCTCCAGTACAAGGCAGTATGTGTATACAGTTCAGCTGTGGCAGAGCGTTGCCCATCCCTGGATTCCTGAAGTTGATTTTTAAGCAAAGTTTGCAGGGAACGTGTAGGATGTGTTACTCTTCTGCACTACTCACTTGAAACTGGGTGCCAGGTTGGAGGAGTGAATCATTTTGGAAGCAGTGGATTTCTTTAAGTTTCCTGAAATAAGAAATTACATAATGTATGCAGTTACGCACACGCTAGCAATACTGTTGATGCCTACATTTAATGGTCTTGATTTTTTTAAAGTTGAATGATGTCATATATAATTTCAACAACTCAGATGTTTGTAAGAACATTTTGTTCCCCATTGTCATGGAAGATTTCAGTATCAAAACTCTGAGCAAAATGAGTTAACACTGCCACTGGAGTTTTAGATCTTGTGACTGAAATGTTGTGTGTATATCTATATAAAAAATAGAGATATCCTTGAATAACAATTTTTGCTTCAGATCAGTTTGGCTACAACATCATCCTCCCACTGCTCAGCATTGTTCAGCAGTGGGATGTTCAAAGAGATGCTAATCACCGAGTTTTCCATGAAATACACATACTTCAGTAAAAACTTGAATGGTTTAGAATGCAGTATTGGTCTGAAGTTGAAAAAGAGCTGTTCTGGAAACCATCATTCCCAAAAGTGGCCAAGACACAGGCAACAGACCCTCTCCATGATGCAGCATGCGCTCGTGTATTGCCCGGTATTTTCCATTTCTGGTGCCTGACTCCACAGCAGGTCCTGGGAAGCCACCAGTGTGTTTTCCACAGGGACGTGGAAATCTCCTAAGGAAAACCAGCCTCCCCTTGGAAAAAGCAAGCTGCCCTTGCCAGCCTACCCGGGGATGGGGAAAACTGCCGCTTTGGAAACAGGGGCACTGAGGTAGCGCCCCTCTTTGGGCTGCCCCCCGATATGCCTGTGGGGTAACAGAGGATCCTCTGCGGTGAAAAACGAAATATCTGCTCCTATCAGCTCTCCGTTTCCCTCATGTTTTCCCTCCTGACTCCTGGGAGAGGCCTCCGGGGGGATGAGAGGGCCGGGCCGGGCCGGGCCT
>NW_020799095.1:122853089-122912269 GCF_003259725.1 Athene cunicularia
AGGCGCCCCCCGGCCCGCTGAGGTGGATCGCGTTTCCATGGCGGCAGCAGCCGTTAACTCGGCCCGGCGCCCTCCTTCCCGCTGCTGGGCGGGAGAGGGCGGGAATGGCGGGGGCTGGAAGGGGCGGCTGTGGCGGATCGGAAGAGGTCCGGCGGGATGTGGTGGAGGCAGATGGTGCTGCAAGTCTCCTGCTTCAGCGGCTGGAAGGATTGGAGTACCGGGTGTGCGGCGTGTGGGGAGGGATCTGGTATGGATGGGGAGGCAGACGGAGAGGCCGGAGCGTAAAACAGGGTTCCTGAGCAAGGCAAAGAGAAAGAAACACAGTGTGTCGAAGGGGAGGAATCAAAGGTTTGCCTGGGCAGTAAGGCTACTCTTCATCAGCTGACATTCCCCTCCCAAACGAGGAGGAGGGCACATTTCCCCTCAGTGCTGAACGACCATACAGCCGAGCTGGCCCCAGGGCTGCTGTGTGGCCCAGCACCTCTGCCTCTCGGTCTCACAGAATCACAGAATCCTCTATGTTGGAAAAGACCTTGAAGATCATCCAGTCCAACCATTCACCTAACACTGACAGTTCCCAACTACACCATATCCCTCAGTGCTATGTCAACCCAACACCTCCAGGGATGGGGACTTCATCACCTCCCTGGGCAGCCCATTCCAACGCCTGACAACCTGTTCTGTAAAGAAATGTTCCCTAATATCCAGTCTAAACCTTCCCGGGTGCAACTTGAGGCCATTCCCTCTTGTCCTATTGCTTGTTACTTGGTTAAAGAGGCTCATCCCCAGCTCTCTGCACCCTCCTTTCAGGGAGCTGTAGAGGGCGATGAGGTCTCCCCTCAGCCTCCTCTTCTCCAGACTAAACACCCCCAGTTCCCTCAGCCGCAGCTTCGTTGCCCTTCTCTGGACACGCTCAGTCATTCAATGTCCTTTTTGTAGTGGGGGGCCCAAATCTAAACACAGGAATCGGTGTCTCCTCATCTCTTGCACTGCCCTCTGCCAATCCTGCCCAAATCCAGGGCAAGGAAGCAGAATGATGGAGGGGCTGGTTACTACTGCAGAGTTGAGGGGAATGGGATGTTCCTGCATGACAGACCAGTCGGGCTGGAAATGTGGTGCTGCACCCATGATTTGCTACTCCTCTGCTGTCAACAGATAACAGTGAGGAACTGTCAAGTCCCTGCATCAGTCATCTGTATAAAAGATGGCAATTTGCCACTGGCAGAGGTTAATCCTGCTCAAATGGCAGAAGGGCTTGTTGTGGAGTTATAGTGTTTATCAAGCCTGCTAACGATCATGTGGTGACATACATGATTTCAGATGATAGGATGAGTGTCCTCTCTTTGCTTTTAATACACCCTGCAAAACTATGCAGCAGGACTTAATTTATCCTCCTTCAGAATATATTAATCACGTTGCAGGTTTCAATGGCATGATTGTGTGTTTTTTTTCCACAGGATGTTTCTCTTCCTCAGTGCATGAGTTGGATGGTTCTCTGTGAATGAATTGTAGTTGGGCACTGAAGTGGGATGTTACCTGGCTGTCTCCTGTTTCAGTTTTGCAGAAGCTGGAACACATAATAGTGAGTGCCATGAGGAAGGTCCGAGGGAGATGGGATGGTCTCATGAGCGAGGTAGTTAGACACCACTTAGCAGAACTGCAGTCTCTCTTTGCCTGCATGACAGAGCTGCTACACTATGCCAGGCAGCAACTTAAATTCCAGCACACTGGCCACTGCAGGTGTGTGCTCCATTGCTTGGATGTCCAACCTGTGCTGTCACAACAAGAGCTGAGATCACCAGACTTCTAGTCCCCATAAAGAGTGTACAAAAACCCACTAAATACTCTGAAAAAGTAAGCAAAACAAAAGTTGGAGGTGTCTCAGACTGAGAATCCACAGTAGCTTGGCCCTTCATATTGTTTGCCAGCCTTAAGGTTTAGTTAAACGAACATTCTCCGTGTTATCATAGCTAGATTCTGTTACCCCACATCACATCTGCCCGTATGCTGTTCCCTGCCTCTGTGCAGCAGCTACCAGTGCCCCAAATGCACTAATGCAACCATTCGTGGGCCTGCAGTGCAGATGATTTACAGGCCAATCTCATAAATGAGTGCATCAGTGCTACTATGGAGGCAGTGAACTGTGCTGCGAGAGTGGGACTGGGCAGCTGGAGTGTTGGGGCTGAGAGAGAGGGAATGTCTTCAATTGCTTTTGCCACAGGAGGAAGCTTTCCCTGTAAGTACACCCTGAGTACCTCATCACTCCAGTAGTAATGATGGTGTGAAAACTTGCCCCTCACCTCTGAAAGGCGTGGAACAGCATCTACATTAATGTTGGTAACTGCCGTCTGAGCCCCAGGGCAACATCAATGAATAATTCTCTGTGCAGAGCAGAGTTGAGGCAACATTTGGCATATAAGGACGCACAAGCACAGGCTGAACAGAGGAGAAATCTCATTATTGACCAGGCACTCACCAAGTGGTCACAGGCTGTTCTGCTCACCAAATGATGCCAGAATCTCACAGGAAAAAATCCAACCCTAGAACATCTCATATAATTAAAGACTGCATCCTTGCACTGTTGTGCAGGGTCTAAGCGAAGGGCACAGCTCTTAATATTTAACTAAAACATTAATTTCCTTAGAGATACTCTTGATCCAAAAATACATCTCTTCCTCTTTAGATCTGGTCAGGACAGCTGTTTCTTCATTACAACCTGCCTGCGAGGGTGCTGCAGACTGCGAGCAGCATCCTGATGCCTGAGGAGCGGCGATGAGCTGGTAGGGACCTCCCGAGGCCTACTTGCTGCTGGGGCAGCCCAGCCCAGTGTAGCCCTTGAGCTGGCCAGGGGCTGCTGCATTCATTTCCTCCCCCTCAAAAGCAGCGTGTGGGCTGAGAGCTGCGAGGGTGGAGGGAGGCAGCCTGCGTTCCCCAGGGAAAGACAGGCTCTGGGATACATTATTGATTTGCTGGGGAAGACTCTTGCCAGAGGGCAAAGAGAGAACAGGGCAGCTGGGCCCTGTGAGAGGGTGGCTTGCCCCACCAGAGATCAATACGCTTCAGCAGGCCAGGGAGCAGGCACTGGCAAAGCCAGAAGTTAGAAGGGCAGAAGTTTCCTTTGTTCTGTTTGTCTTATGGAAGAAAAGAGATGAGGAATTAGGGTTAGGATTCTGGGTGCAGAGAAGGGAATAACCTCTTTATTTACTGAGCAGCACAGCCCACCCATCAGTGACAATTTTATTAAAGACTGTTTTAAGGTTGTCTATAGCTGAGGAAACAGTGACTGGTAAGGGTGGGGAATCTAGAGCGTTTAGTGCATGTTTGCTGGGTTACTTTTGGTTTGAAATAAGGGCAGCTTCAGGGACAAGTGGCCAAGTTCCCAAGCCAGTATTTTGTGGTTTTACAATCACACTTTCAAAAATGTTTTCTCCTTCCTGTTGCTCTGTGGAAGATCCACCAAAATAGCCCTGAAGATTGCCAGCACACCAGGCAAAAGAAAAAAATATTGCTAATAGCATCTGTTTTGCAGTTTGTGTGACATACAACACCAGAAGACAAATAGGTTTCAAATGCAAGTGTGTTTTCTATTGTTTTTAATTTGACAGTGACTCTTTAAGAACATAACATTGCCTCCAGAGTTTATTTTACATTTCCCAGTAAATAAGAGTTAGGCTGCCAGGCGTGGTTACTTTGGGGTTTTTTTAGTTGTTCCTAAAATCATGGTCTAAAAACTCCTAAAATGCAGATTGTGCTGTTGCATGTTTTTGGAAGGACTGGTTCACTGCATCCGCACAGCACTTCATACTCTGCTTTACTGTTGCACATTTGCCTGTAAGTCTGTACTCGAAGAAATAATATTTCATAACTTTGTTCTCTTTAATAAGAAAATATAAAAAGCACTTCCCTTTTTTTGGAATAACTATGATACAAAGATAATGAGCTAAACAGGGCACAGGTGGTGACTGATATGTGACTGTTCATGCTGATAGCACGCTTCTTGGGATGGCTTTGTTTCATGCACCCAGTACACTTCAGGCAATGCCCAGGCACAAGCCAGACCTGTTCCCAGTAGGCAGCGTGGAGATTTTTTTCAGGAGAGAAGGAGAATACTGCCACATGGATGCAAGCTGGGCAGCACCTCTGGCCCTTAGTGTCAGAGGACAGGCACTGAACCTATTCCAGTTACTAATCCAGACCTAACTGAAATGATTTATAAAGGAGGTAATTCCCCATTTTCAAGTGGAATACTGAGGAGCAAATAGTGAGGAGAAGCAGCCAAGGCAAGCAATAGGAGATCTTGAGATACACACAAATATTCTCTTTATTAAGTTTCAGCGCCATAAATACACAGTGTTGATGTTTCAGGTTTTGATAATCAGGCAACCAGTATGAAGCGCTGCTGCAAATCTCAGCTTCATTAAGTACTTAGCTATCCTGTGTAATGGTCCTGGTCCTCTGCAGAATACATTAGGAGGGGCTCAAGCCGGTGGCACATGTAGGGTGCACAGAGCTGCTTGCCTGGTTTCTTTATAGAGTGGATAGCAATTTAAGTAACAAAATGCAGATTTCAGCTGCACCAGATATATCAGAGTAGTCTTTGTCAAAAAAAAATGTATTTCCTCTAGGATGTGAAGTACAAGCTACAAGGTAAATGGAGAAAGAAGCGGATTTTTGCGTTTTCTTCTCCTACTAGAAGTCTGTAGCTTCTGGCAGTGAGTGTTGTGTCAGATGGGTGTGTTCACGCCTCAGACGTTACCACTAATCCTGCCAGCGTTTGTTGGTGGGACACCAATGTCAATTTGAAGAAGAGAGGAGATGTCAGGAAACCTGTCTCCTTCAGCATGCTGCTCCAGCTATTCAACCACTAAACTTAGTGATACAGCAGCTATAAAACAACAAAATAAATTCCAGCTTCCCTTCCCCTCCTTCCCCAAACACACTGGGTTCTCCCTAAATAATGTCTGTGGTCACCTATTTAGGTTACTTGCAAAGTTTCCACTTACCACAGTCATTTTGTAGGGATGAGTGTATTCCTTCAGTGCTGGAGAATATGGCTTTGTGATAATAAGAGCAGAAGTAGGGAATGGAAAAAAGACCAGAGGAAAATAGAGGCCTCGCCTAGTACTGCCCTTTTACCAAATAGTCTGACAAGAGTATCGGGGTAAAAACTGGGCAGTACTTCATCCTGAGTTATCCCATCAGTTAAGGCTGAAAGCAATTACTGACAGTTTTGCAGGGTTACGACCATGTTTAGGGTTGGATGGTGTTTGTTCAGGCAGGAAGGCTGGCTGTGCAGTTAACTCCAGGCACTTTTCGTTTGTCTGATTCACAGGTTGCCACCTTAAAACTGCCTCCCTTAAAAACAAGGCAGCGAATGCAAGTCCACACTTCTAAAGCAGCTCTGCTTTGGAATCCCTGAGGTTTTGTTCCTCTCTCCTCCTGTTAGACTGTATGAATACCTGGGGAGTTAAAGTCACAGAGACTTCCACTGGAGTAAATGTGTTGCTGACTTGAAGCTGTATCAGTGCAGTAGCCTTATACCCCAAAAGAGCAGCTGTCTGTTGAAGAGAAGATGGGTTATGCAGTTGATAAGTTTTTAAAAAATCAAGTAACAAGCCTATCTGCTACATGCTTAAGACAGGTCTTTTTTAACAGTAGGAAAGAAACAGATATGAAGGAAAAGGTTATATACATGCATATGATAGAGAAGGAGAGCAATTTCCAGCACAAAGTTGGATGTCTGTGGAATCAGGGTGTGCTAACCCAGATTTGCGCAGGTAATGCGCTGAATTCATATACTCTTTTGTTTTATGAGTTGGAAATTTGCAAAGATGCCTCTGGGATTTAGGTATTCAATTTTCAATGGTACCAGGGTGCTTAAATGCAGTAATATGAAGTACAGACTTACCAAGAGGGCAAAGAGCTCAGTGACTTTGAGTAATAGTTTTCCAGCAAAAGTGATGCCAGTGTGTGCTCCCAGCTCTCATAGCTGTGCACAGTTTCAGTAAGACTGGCGTCCTTGAACAACTCCAGCCATTGTGCTTTTGTAGATTGGCTTTCAAAGGTTCTAGGTTTTCCTTACCAGTATGGAGGACAAGCCTCTTTGGAAATGCTTGCTGATCCTATTCTTTATCTTACAAGATGGGCATCCTGGCTTGACCCGAAGAAATCTGCAGTGCTTCTGAAATGAGCTGTCGCTCCTTTTGCAACACTCTTAAGTGGAAGGCTTTCTATGCTTGGCATTGTAAGTGTCAAAAGC
This sequence comes from Athene cunicularia, assembly GCF_003259725.1. Classification (NCBI taxonomy): domain Eukaryota; kingdom Metazoa; phylum Chordata; class Aves; order Strigiformes; family Strigidae; genus Athene; species Athene cunicularia. Next base: position 122,859,349 of record NW_020799095.1, read on the forward strand.
CTCTGACCTCCACAGTCATATAATCGTGTATTGCCCTGTTCATATCAGTCTTGCCTCGAAACTGTGGAGTACGGAAAAATGGTTACATTTCCCCAAACAATTGCAGTAATCAAAGATAAGAACAGCAGAAAAAATCTGTATGTGAACTTAAATGAAATCTTACAGAAAATTCAAGTGGATTTTTGTATAGCGTGTAGCATGCTTTTAAAGGTACTAAGTAGCTAAAATGCACTTCATCTTTGGAATTTCACATGAAAACCACTTCTAAAACATCACTGTTTCTCTTTTTTTCTCAGTTCCTGGGGTACTTGGCATAGCTTGTGTTTCGTGTGGTGAAACTGGTGTTATTAGGCACAAAATTGAAAGAAACAGTGTGATAGAACTTGTCCTTTGTTTATCTTTTTTTGCTTTCTTCTTTCCTTTCAGGCCTGAGTTGATGCCTTCTGTCCTTCACAGAAACACTCCTTTGTTACATGCTGAAGCTCCCAGCCCCTTGGAACAGCCCACATTTTAGACACTACAAACCTCTTCCATCCCACTTTTACAGGGCTGGTGGGCTGAACATGTCAAACTGTTTCTGTGGACTCTTAGGCTATGTAAGGGGAGTGACAGGGAGAGAAGACATTAATTTGGTAGAGGGATAAACTGCAGTGGACTGCCACGTAGCCAACAGGTATAGAGACAGCTAAAGGAGTACTGTGCCACTTTTGGCTGGGGTCGAGTTGATTTTCTTCAGAGTAGTTGGTATAGGGCTAGGTTTTGGTATTGTGCTGGAAACAGTGTTGATAACACAGGGATGTTTTCATTACTGCTGAGCAGTGCTCACACAGAGTCAAGGTCTTTTCTGCTTCTCACCCCACCAGCAAGTAGGCTGGGTGTGCACAAGAAGTTGGGAGGGGACACAGCTGGGACAGCTGTCTCCAGCTGACCAAAGGGACATCCCAAACCATATGATGTCATGCTCAGCAATATAAAGCTGGGGGAAGAAGGAGGGGGGGGACATTCAGAGTTACAGCATTTTGTCTTCCCAAGTAACCATTATGCATGATGGAGCCCTGCTTTCCTGGAGATGGCTGAACACCTGCCTGCCCATGGGAAGTGGTGAATGAATTCCTGGTTTTCCTTTGCTTGCACTTGCTGCTTGTGCTTTACCTGTTAAACTGTCAGCCCATGAATTTTCTCACTTTTACTCTTCCAGTTCACTCCTCATCCCACTAAGGGGGGATGAGCAAGCGGCTGTGTGGTGCTTAGTTGCCAGCTGGGGTTAAACCACAAGAAGTACTCAAAGGCTGAAGAAAGGAAAAGACAGAAGAACATTTTAAGATACTTTCAGCAAAGCATTTACATGTCTGTTTTACGGTGCTGTGTTTTGTGGCAGTGCTTTACACAGTTTATCAGGAAGACCTTTAAATTGGCCTCCACTCCACTGATTTATGTTGCCATCTAAGCCTAACATGTCAGTCTCTCCCCCTCTTTTTTTAAAAAAAAAAAAAATATGCATGGAAGTTCCTCCTCTCCCTCCCTTTTTCTCCACACAAGATGCTTATTAGCTGTCCACAAGTTTATAGTCCTTTTCCCTCCCATGCCAGGGACTGTCTTGTTGATGTCTCTCAGATAACTTTGAAGTACTTTAGAAAATACTATGTTAAAATTCTTCCAATTTTGAAGCCTCTCTTGTTACAGTTCCCTCAACTGTACATTGGTAGATCAAAGAAACAGAAATCATTGCCAGCTTAAGATAAAACTTCTCCACTGCATCTAAGCACAGCTCTATGATGAGCACAGACTATCTTATCTTTCATCTGTTCTTTTCCTGTGGCCGCTGTCCCTACAACTCCATTCTCCAATTTCCTACCTCAGAGCTTGTGCCAAAAGTAGGATCCAGCTATTGAGGTATAATGAAGTGCACCAGAAGTGCTCATAAGTTTACAGCAGCCCAACAAGCATGGTGCTTTCAAAAATTAAGATCAACAAAAGGATGCCTCCCGTTTACCTCCCTAGAGCAGACAGAGAACTGCACTAAGGTGTGAACTATACAGATGGCACAAATAATGGTAGTGTTCTCAGAGTAATAGTTGTGATTACCTCAGCAAACAAGACAGGACATCTAACCTAAATTCTGTTAATCTGGACTGTCAGTTGCCCTCTAACAGCATACTTTGCCTTCCACATAGATCTAATTCATCAAATTGAATTGTGTTTTACCAGGGACAGATCAATGAAGTTGCCACCAGACATCTTTGTCAGATTTTTAAAAGTCTGTTTTTAAATCAGAAGCTAGGTGACAAAACGTCTGGTGGCCTGTCCTCAGAAATAGTCATTTACTCAGTTTGCAAGGCAGAATTCTCTGCCTGCTATAACCTGCCAGGGAAAGACTATAATATCCTTAGAAGTAGTCTACATACACGCTGGCCTTTGCTGTGCTGGAACCAAGCTGGTTTAAGCCAGTTACATCTTCTGTCTGGTTCAAAACACCACCTGTCCACACTTGCAAAGTCTCTTTCAAAGGAGACTTCTGATCTGCACTTGATGCAGCCTAAGCCATGCTGGTTAGAAGCAGCCCTACGGTGACAAACACAACCTGCCAGCCCCTTGGGTCAGCCACAGAACCCTGTTTTCTCAGTGGAGAGCACACTTTAACTCCACATGAGTGTTCCAACTCCCAGGCAACAGGCACTCAGTCTGCGCAGTAGGTTGTGTAAGTGGGGGCTGCACCTGGCTTGCTCAGCTGTGAATGCACCGTAGGATGAAGCCAGCACAAATACGCTGCAGCAGTCTTTTGCATACTCTGTCAGTATTCAAAGGATGCATACGTGCAGTCCTAGGTCTGTAAGGGGGAAGGATGCTTCCTAGCAGGGCATGTCACAGGAGAGAAGACATCCTCCACCCTACTGCTTGGCTGCACAGCCCAGCACTGGGGTAGAGCTTTGTCACTGTTGTCATTCTGTCTTTTTAGAAACTTCATCTTGAGCTGACTTCAGTGAAAGTTGCATGTGTTTTGCTGAGCAAGTAAGAAATCAGAACACTTGAGTTCTAATATTTCACCACTATGTTTTTGTCTCAAATTCAGGATAAAGACTGAAAAATATGACCACCACCCCAATGAAATATTTAGAAATGTTCTCATGTGGAAAGCTTCGTTTTGACATTTTCCAATTCAAAACAGTTAATTCTGGCTTTGTTTCACATAGAGATATATACTCACATAGTTTTAGTGTCTCTGTTTTATAGGTCTCAGGATCACTATCCCATTCAACACAGTCACATTTCTCCTAGTGTAATTTTCCATTCCAGCCAGAGAATAGAGTGCATTAAGGGAAGAAACATTTTCACAAGAACCACTAGGTTCTTAGGCACAAACAGGTTACTACCAAATTTATCCAGTTTGTTTCCAGTGTGTTCCTGCAAGCCATATTTGAATTAAGATGATTGACTCACTGATTAAATACTTATTTCTTCCAGGAAGAAAAATATTGACATCCTCATATTTGCATTTTCCTATAAAAAGTGTTTTGGTGCAAGTTTTAAAGCTACTGTAAAACTTAATGTACTTGGCAATCATCCTCTTATTTATGGACCTTAATACAGACTAAGGACATCCAGTCTCAACTCTTCAAAGTTTTGGTCAGGAAAGAAAGTGTCCAAATCTTTACTGAACAGGACTACTATAGTTTTCCTAGACAGAAGTGTCACTGCAAACTTGATTCTCCCCATGATGTTCATCTTCCCCTCCAGTAACTGAGTTCTTGCTGTCTGCAGCACAAGCAGAAGTTCTGTTGTGAAAGAAGGAAATCAGCACAGCCACAAGTTCTGCATCAGCTCAGAATACAACTGAAGTCTCAGAAGAAGGGCTGAGATTGGTGGATGCCTTTCAGAAGTTCCAAGAGGCCAGTTTTGTTTGAAAAAGACCAAACGGCAGGGAAACATTACCATGAAATTGAAGCAGAAGTCCTCAATAATGCAGCTTTCACAATATAAAAACCGTATGTTCCATCTTCTGTCAAAAGTCATTAGGAATACCAGTTCCTCTTCAGATAACCTCACTGCTGACTGTACCTCAGTTGGAGGTACAGCATTTCTAATTTTATTGTCTTTGTCTATGCCTTAAGACAGCTGCACTGAATTTCCCAGCAACACCTGCAGTTATGACCCCTACAATGAGAATTCAGTAATTCCTCCCATCTGTCTGGATGAAGAGCTATGGTAACTGTTTCCTCTGAAGTCCATGCGCATCCTTCTCCCCCGTAGGCTTTGTATCTGTGGTCTGACACAGTGTTTGAAGTCAGCAGGTGAACAATACACACTGAGGAGTCTCCTTTCCAAATTGTGGGATTGCAGTTGCCGGTGCACTCTCCCCTTCCCCCAGAAGTAACCTGGAGTAACAGGGAGGAGAGCTCTATGCTCTGTTCATCTTACACTTTTGATAATTACACTCTGCTTGTCCATATCCCCTTTATTGAAGATTTAACTAGGCACAGTGCACGATTCACTTCCCACCAGACTTGGCCGTGTAGTTTGCTGGGTGGTTAACATACAGTTCAGCAAGAAGATGGTGGACAACCTTTGTGTATCTGAAGTGTTCTGAAGTCTTTCTAAATGAAATAAATAGAGGCTATGGATATCTGAGAGAAAATAACACCTGAACAGACCAAGCACAGCCTTGAGTCTTTAGGCTATGAAAAAAGAAAAGCCCTTACATATGCTACTGAAACCTGATTCCTGGTGAAACATGCACCACGCAGACTCAAGATCACACCTTAAGATCAGAAAACATAAAAACCTGAGACAGACCTCAGTATTTAGTGGTTCACTTCTCTCCCCTTATGACGGGAAACACCACGCTCAGGGAACTGGAGTCCAGCTGACCCTAGGAGAGCTGGCCACTAAGGTGTTTCCCTGCACACTGCAACTCTGCTCCTGGCAGCAGGAGGCTGCCTACGAAGTTTTGACACCCCAGGAAGTCTGAGCTGCCAGATAGCCTGTAAGATCCTATCTGTTTTGTACTGCTAGCACAGAAAAAGGCTGAACAGAGAACCCCAGAGCCCACATCTCACGAGAGCAACATCAGAAGTTACCCCTAGTGTATCTGTCTCCCTTCTGTGAACGTCGGGCACATCACCACATCAGACAAAGCTACGTATTCTGACTCCAACCCCACAACTCATTCACATCTTCTTGTTCATGTTGTGAACTAGAAGACTGATGATGCACCCTACCTCTTACCAGCCTGCTAAGGTAACTGCTACGACTATTATTTTAGTAGCGATACATACAAAGTATTGCTTCCTCATAAAGCCTAGGAAATTAGAACACCACTACCCAGCAAAAATAAACTGACATTACTTTCTTTCTTCAAGTCAGTGATAAGAAACTTGAAACACTGAGACAGACAACCTAGTCCCCTCCCAAACTGGAAGCCTTTGAAGTCTCTGAACTGGGCATCCAGCCCTGTGAGTCAATTCATGTCAGCTGTGCCCATCCACACTCCCCAGGAGGGCAGCTGCCCTTTGGAGGTCTTAAAGGGCCTCCACGGTCTGTTACATATCCCCTGTGTGTAATGCTCTCCAACACTTCGTAGCCATTTGTTGGCTTGCTGATGTTAATGTTCTGTGAACTCTTATCAGATATATTTATTACCACAGTTGTTAATGTTTTAGGAAGGCACAGACTGGCTTGAGTTCAAAGGAGGACGATAAGAACGGAAAATAAGCCCTGAAGGTGCTTATTTCAGGAGCCTGACTAATGCACCTTACTAAAGAGAAGGTTGAAAAAGGCAACGTGATGAGTGGGTGTTGATACTTACAGCTGCAAAAGGTGTTTTAGCACAGGGCTTTTCAGTTCTGCATAGCAAGATCCAGTTTCTTGCTCTTGATGTTAGAACCTCCAACAATATATCAAGTGAAGTATATTTCTGAGATGAGAATGTAATTAATCACCAGGGCAGAGCACAGGGGGGCATCAATAAACTCACCATTGTTTGAGATTTTAAAAAGAGAAAAAGAAAGCTGTGCTACATTATCTGAGACATGCCAGTGTGTTGAGAGTATGAAGGATGTGAGGTGGCAAGATCTTGAGGTCTCTTTTAACTCAGTAACATATGCAAATCTTTTGTGTTCCTGCACTGTAGTCTGTGAAGGTGGCAGTGGAAAGATGTTCAAGGCCATGCTGTGATCTAAGAAACTAGAAAATGAGGTGCTGCATCTTACCTTATTTCTAGCAGATTTATTTGAATGCAGAGCAGCATAAGAAACAAACGTGGTCCCATTTAATTCCAGAGAGACAATGCTGCATGTGCAAGATCTTAAAGCAAAAAATCTAAATATATTTTGTCATTCTCATCTCTGCAGATCCTTTGTTCAGTGCTTATTAGTACAAAACACGTGAAGGAAAACAAAATTAAATCAATTGTTGCTCTTTTAAAATCTCGGATAGCTCTTGTCTTCACAAGGAAGGTGATAGTGAAGACAGCATGGTGCTGGTGATAGGAGTTTGTAACTGTGGATGTGGAAGTCAAGGAATGACAGAGAATGAATCTAGAGAGGGAACATACTCTGGAGGACATGAAGAGCAGATGCTCTTTAGAGCAAAGGAGAATAAAAGCTTGATCTTTCTGGAGGATGTATTGCTTTGTGGAAAATTTGTGTAGGCCAGGACAAGAGTTACAGTTTAGGTGCTCTCCTAGCTCCTTTCTGTGGCTTCTCTCAGTGACTCATTTTTATCCTGAGCTGTTGGGGTGCTTGTTGTAGCTGCTTGACAGGAATTCAGCCTGTGTGAACAAGGTAAAGAAGGAATTTTCCGTCATGTTCTATGATTTTATGTTCCTTTTAAAATCAAGAGGTTTAATTAACAATAGCCATGGTACAAACTGATGAAATATTATGTGGCCTTTTTTTTTGACACAGTTGAGTACTTCAGACCATTGAGACTGTTCCTTCAGTGTTCCTTTTGAAGAAGAATAATGAAGATGAGACTTTCTTGCCAATGTCAGCGCGTTTCATACACTCAAAAGGGTGGAGCACAGCTAAAAAAATGTGACCTAAAACCAGTGAGAAAGGAAACAGAGAATAGGGCTTCACCCAGTCTTGCCTGGTGTCAGCCCCGTGAGAGAACAGCTGCCCCTGAGTGGGGACCTGCCCTTCTCAGACTGATGGGACCAGGCTGGGCTGGGCAGCTCTGCTTTGCCTCCTGTTTCACACCAGAGGAGGAAGACCCGGCTTGTCCTCTGGAGAACAAACATCTTCACTACTGACTTTCCGATTGACTCTGCCCTGGCTCTTCTCCTGGCTCTCAGGTCCCAGACTTCTTCAGTAACATCTCAGCCCTGCCAGCCTTGATGTTAAATCTGGTTTGCAGGAACAGGGGAAACTGTGGTCCCAGGAGAGGCTGTTAGGAGGGAGGAAGCAGCAGAAGAGGTGGGTTTTTTTCCAGAAGTTGAAAAGAAGAGAAAGAATCAAGGGTCTGCCAGTAACAGGTTTGTTTCATTGAACTCGGCTTAGCCTCACAATGAAGGGCATAATTAGGTGTCCCTCTCTGTAGCTTGTGTTCTTTTATTGTATAAAATTATAACTGTAACTTACATCCAAAAATAAAATGAAATTGTTAGAAGATGCTTTCCATTTGTAACATTTTTATTGGGAGCTGAATCCACCCTAACTGAGGTAAGCAGAAAGGATTTTGTGAAGGACACAACTTTGCCTAGACTTTATGGACTTGAACTGGAGACACAATGGGGAAATTAGGTTGAAATAAATAATCTGTTTTTACATATATATACAGCAGTCACACAATCAGTCATATGGCAAGAAGGCGTGTACTGCACTGGATCAAAGGGGAAGAGCCTAGCATGAGATTAAAGGGGGGATAATTGCAAGCAACCAGAAAGTTTTATAATAGAGGTGATAATAATATACAGCAGAGGAAGGAAACTGCAAGGAACAGAAATGAGGATAAAATGCAAATAAAAGAGGTCCTTTGATCCTTCTGGCTTTCTCCTTATATAACAGAATTATTTTATCACCCACTTCATTTCCCTTCCGCTTTCATCTTGCTTTCCTCTGATAGCTTTCTAGTTCCCCTGCCCTGACACTACACCAGGTCTGCCTCCCTCCACATGTCTTGTAGCAGTGCAGTGCAGGATACATCTTTATCAAGTACTGATTCTAAATATGAAACATCTTCAGTGAGAGGCTGTATTTCTCATTTTGCTGCTGACTGGGAAGCAACAGAGGATGTAGCTCTGAAACCCCCCCAGGTAGTGAGCCACATGGTGTAAATTCAGCCTGAAATGCCAAGACCCCTGACCACCATTCTGCAAGAAAACATAAACATTTAAAGAATAAAGAACCCAAGAAAGAAGCATTCTGGGAGTGGGATTTTGCAGATATTTCTGATTTTTACCAAAGCTGCAGAAGTAAAAAACATTTTCCTTTCTCCTTTCATCCCTTATTCTGTATCCGGTTTGGTTTCACAGGTCAGGAGGTCCATGAGCAGGAGGAAGGAACCAGTCCTGTCTAAAGAGGACGTCATTTGAGGCACCTAATAGAAGCCTCTACACTACAGCACTTCAGGAAGCCTGGTCAGTCCTAGCTAGAAGCTCAGGCTAAACTTGGTTACGTGAGTTACCACTTTACTAACGTAATACCTTAGGCATAACAGTAAATAATGGCGGTGATACTCATATACGTCAGAGCAAGGAACCTGCAGGAACAGAAAAGAGGGGAAAAATGAAGAGAGAAAATAAAGAGCCAATTTCTGCTCTAAGATGGCTAGAAGGTGTGTTGATGGCCTAAAAAGGACTAAAAAGCATGTTTGACAGTGTCTTCTGGGGGTGGCTTGCTATCTGCTCACTGTGAGGGGGTAAGACTTTAAAGCACTGGAGCTTCAGGTAGAAGGACTTTCCTGTTTATGTTTGAGTAGCAGTTCCAGCTGTGTGGGAAAATGAAGACATCCTCGGTGCACTCTCATTTCTGAGGGGGCACAGGGAAGGTCTGCTTTGTACATAGTGCTTTTTCTGACATTGCTAAAAGAGCAAGGCTGCAGGAGTGAATCTGCTCCTTCTTTTGAGGTAGGACTCAGCTTACTCTTTTTACTGAATGCTTGTATGGATACTATTAGTGAGAGCCTTGCTGCTTTGAGGGTAGGGGATGCCCTGTATTAGTGGGAGTGGGTGAGGTGTATTCCAGGGAATGGGCAGCACGTCTAGTGGGACATGTATAGGTGTGACAAAGTGAAAGGGTGCCTACTGCAGCTGCACTTGAGTGGGATAAGAATGGGATTGATTTTGTCCTTGTCATGGCCCTCAGGCTTTAACAGATCACTCCTAGCAGAGCTAGCAGTGTCTGCTTCCTGTGACCTTAAATGGGCTCACCATTGAGGGACATTATTAAAAATATTCAGATTTCCAGTTGTTGACTCATTTTCTGATCCTCTGGTGCCTAAAGAGAATGGGTGAAGTGATTTGAGTGATATGAGTAAGTGCTTAGAGGAGTGAATAAAGATGTAGAGCATCTGTGCCTCACTGTGCCAGTTGTTGTGTGATACCATGCTGGTGGGAAACAGGGCAACAAGAAAGATATTAGAAGCAAGACCAGAGACTTGAACTTCCACAGATTAGTTAGTCAAATGCACTCAACCACAAGTAATGAGAGAGGGATTCTCCATGCCTTGTACAGAATCACAGAATCGTCTAGGTTGGAAAAGACCTTGAAGATCATCCAGTCCAACCATACATGACGAGATAATTCAGTATTGGTGCTAAAATAATACAAACACATCTCTGATCTGCAAGGATATATGATGAGATTTCTGACACCCTAGTGCTTCCCAGCTAAAGCTGTTCCTAAAGCTTTTTGTGAAGGATTTAGATAACTCCTCAAATTTAAGAACTGTTTTTACCTGTTAGATTTGCCATGTTTCAGCGTTGTGTAAGATGTAGGATTTTGTGTGCTCAGGAGTTAAAAATGAAAATTTAAAGGGGTGTGTGTGTGCCCCCTGCAATACGCTCTTTGGTTATCCGAGTTCCCAAGGCTGGGTCTGCAGGGCCAGCCTAACGGTATTTCTCCCACCTCGCTGTGGTGTTGACTTTTGCCCGCTATTTTTGGCGCCTGCAGATTCATTTCATACCACAAGAGGTCAGCACTGGATAAATTTGCACCTCTAGTGAATGGCTTTTAAAAAATTTTCAGATTATCAAGAATCTGCTGTTCCCACCTGTTTAGCACTGTGTTGCTTTCACAACAATTTTATGTGATATAGTTTTAGTTTGCACATATTTTTAATCTCATCTCTCCTAAAAAGGATTCGTTTCTAGTTACTTTCCCTTTTTCTGCATGTTCTTATTTTTAAAACTCATTTTGTGAAAAGGGTCTTTGAACTATATACACACATATTATGATATATGTATTAAAAATGCTGTTTATAGTATTATGAAGGAAAGCTAAAAAGCCTGCAAGGCTAACAGTTAAAAAGTCTGAGAAGGAAGGCTACGTCTACTAGCCAAAAGGAAATGTTCATATATTACTGAAAAATACTGAAGTTAAAGTTTGGCGGACCAGTGACCTGCAGAGTCAGATCAAGACACTTGGAGCTATGCCATAAGGCTGGCTAAGAACAAGCTTGATTGTTTAACCCAGTCCTTGATCGTGGTTCCTCCCTTTCTTCCCATCCGTAAGTTTTGTTTGGTTTGGGTTTTTTGTTTTTTTTTTTTTGTTTTGTTTTGTTTTGTTTTTACAGCCTGGCAAAAAAATCAATGAATTCTTGTTTCAGAGCAAGACACTACTATAGTGACTACAAGGCAAAGCTGAGACAAAGAGTAAGGAGTAATTTGCTTGTCATTTGCCTTGCATTGAAACAAATGTGTTTGAAAACTCTTCTCCTTTCCCAAAAATTGTAAAAGAAAAAAAAAAAAAAGTTGCATAAACTGCATCTGTTCATGGTGGTATCATCCTGGGGATAAAACAGAAAAATGTAATTCAGGGAGGTGCAAATTCTTTCTCTCTCTTTCTCCTCTCCAAAGCTAAATTTAGAACATAAATCTTAGCATAATGTTTACTTTTTATTTTGTTAGCCAAAAAGAGAAATGTAGTTTAGTCTTCAAACGAATATGGCAATTTTTATAACCTAAATATTTTTCTTGGCATCATAAGAAAGACTGGGTGGGAGAGGGAGAAAAAAGTTGGCAGTTTAAGCAAATAAAATAGAATATAATGCTTTTAATTAAGGGCATCGAAATAATGTTATTGTTCTCCAATTAATATTTTCATTGCTAAGGAGTTGCGTTGGGTTCAGCAGGTTGCCACTAGGACCTCACAGAGGAAGTAAGATTAAAACATAACGATTCTGTAATGTCACATTTGGAGAACAGGTCTCAGAGGCAGTAGCATAAAACAAGATGATGACATCATTTGAAGTACAAAATGCACAGGACATTTCAACAAAAATTGTTTTCTTGCAGCTAACAGTATTTGAAGCCCAAATTTGAATTTAGTGATTTACTTTAGCTAAAAGAAAAGAGATTAGAGGCAGTTATTGATGCAGACAGAGAAGGAATCATTTTGCTCAAAATTTTCTAAAGGAAGTACATGAGAGTCTGAAATATCTATAAATAAAATGCACTCAAGGTAGTCACTTCTTAGAACTGTTCAGAATTGGCTCAAAAAGAGACAAAACCTGTGCAGGAGTGGAAAGAAGGGAGTGTAGGTATTGAATTGTAGCTAAATTGAAATCCCTTTTCTTTAATGTACAAAAGTAGAAAATACATTGTTTGCATAAAGAGAACTGTAATGGTCTGTCTGCCTGTCTTCAAAAACATCAATTCCAGCAGTGATTATTATCTCTTAAAGTGGTGTTTAATTAGTGGAATTTAATCTGCAATATCACTAAAACGCTTCCTTGCTAATTATATGACTTCAAATCTCTTCCTTTTATATCTAGAGAAATCAACTGTAGGGTTACCTGCTCTAATGATACAAGTCAGACAGCTGTGGGTACCTGCCTGGCAGGAGTGGGGTTATGAAGACAGCAGACTCCTCCAACAGAAACGACAAGGAGCTCCGTGCGCTCCAGCAGTGCCTGGTATCTGCTGGATTAAATGCACGTTCAGGAACAGACTGTTTGGACAAGCCTGACTGTTAGTAAGGATACACGTTGTTGGGCAGCAGGGCAGGGTCTCTTTGCCTGAGCTGTTTTGCCTCTGGCTTAGAGAATAGATTATTTTAGAGATCTTCTTTACTGGAAATGGATGACCAAGTATGCCTGTGTGTGGTGAGGTGTTGCTTGAAGGGAGGAAAATTCGAACAGAAGAAAAGTGATTAAACCGTTCATTAAATTTAATAGCCTTGCTATTTATATTGGAGTCAGCTTTGCAGCAGTGGGTAGGAATGCATTAGCCAAAGGAAAATCTAAATATGACCTAACAAAGGTAGAAGGGGAGTTGAGAACTTGGACAGAAATAGTACTAGTTTATACTTTTTTTAAGAAACTACTCTGTTTCAGGAATGTCTCTCCAACTTGTAAGTTTAAAGCAGAGCTTCACTTAGTGTTACCATGAGAAAGGCGTACCCTGTTCAAACAAAGCTTTGCCTATAAGGAGTGTTCCTTGTTGTGCACAGGGAGACTATTCCTCCACTGTCAGGCAAGAGCAGGACAGGAAAAGTGTTGCTGTCTTAATGTATCAGGAAAACCAGTTTTATAGCATGAGCCTGGAAGTGGGAAACCATAGTTACTAGCTAAAGGCTGCACTTAAAATTCACAGAACCAGAACTTAAAATTCAAGGGCCACATTCCTGTCCTGTGTGTCTTAACTCATGTTTTGGTGTCTAAATATCTGTCTTCTGGTCAAAGGGAAGGAATTCAGTCCTGTTTGTAAGGCAGCTGATGCAAAGGCTATCACTGACTCAAGCTGGTCCTTGACTGATGTGCTGACATTCAGGGCTGTCAAAGAACTAAAGTTCACATAAACAAGTAGCAAAAGTTATACACAAGGGTTTTATTACATGAATAATTTGACATACTCCGCGGCAGTCAGATACAAGTGCATTTAATTAATGTTTTGTGGACATCATAACAGTCGGAATATTTCAGCTGAACAGTCAGTATTTGGCTGAATTCAAGCCAGTGCAATTCATGACATAACCATAAACAGGAAGTTACAGGTCTACAATGAGGTTAGACTAGATAGCAACAGCATATTTATTGTCACATCAAAGCATTACAAAGTATGAAAAGCCCAATATTTCAACTATCTCTAAAATGGTATTTGTACAAACCTGTCATAGATACCTAATGTAAGGATTCGTTGCATCAGTAATGGACATGACTTTCTCTATTTTTGGGAGTTATTTCAATATTCAAAACTATTTGGGGCAACAAGAAGAAATGTAAACATCTGATGGTCCTTTGAAAGTCCCTTCTGAGAAAATACATTGTGTGCCACAGGAAAAGTGCATTCTAACTGGTGTGTCTGCTATGGCCAGTTTGACTCAAATTCACATAGCACCAGGTATTTATCCATTTCTGCAGTAAAAAGTTAGAAAATCTTTGTATTAACTCAGAAAAGAGAAAACAAAGTCAAAAGTTTTTTTTCTTTTTCTTTCTTTAGAGGAACAATAATTAAATTAAAAAAAAGCCCACCCAACATTTAAACAGTTACCTCTTATGTACAAAGGAACCAAGAGCTAGCAAAGCGCATAGCCAGTGAACAGTCTTTATTATTTTTTCCTTCAGGTTCATGTACCTGAATATATGCGTTTATTTACAGGTGGACAGGTATCCACAGAAGTAAATAATCAGAATACTTCTATTTGGCTAAAAGTTGTATAAAAAAAAGACAAAACACTTTTTTCAAATACTTTCCAAATATATATATATATATATATATTAAAAGTATTCAGTATTTCAGTTAGTGCCAGAGTTGGAAGCTCTTTCTCATTTTAAAAAGTTAGTTTTGTGACAGTGAGTGACAGCAAAGGACTGACGGTTGCAGTTTTGATTTGAGGGACTGCAGCCAGAGCTACACCAGGCCCACGGGGCAGCTGCAGATTGCAGAGAAATGCAGTAGTGTCTTTCTGTTGCTGTTATAGGGCACATCCTGGCATTGGAGATCTGCCAGCCCCAGAGAGACTCCCCTACCCTGCTGAGCATCCCTACAACCACCTCCGCGTAAGACTCCTGGGGGCAGCTCCTCCCCTGATAGGAAGGGTCTCAGCGATGGGGGATACGGCAGCTGATAACCGCTGAAGACCTGCCCTCAAGCATTTTTTTCAAGTCATTGGGTTCTGTGGATCATTCCCTGGTAAGGAATATGTTTTTCTATTGAGCAATATACAAAAAGCACTGCACTTTTAAAAAGGACAGTGTTTAAAAAAAAAACAAACCAAAGAACACAAAAACCTCTGAAACAGTGGAAATATTCTTTATGCAAAAGGACAACTAGCATGGACGGGTAGCTCAATAAATGGGAAAACATAATTTTCACAATTCTTGTAAAGAATATAAAATTAAAGGCCTTAGCCCATCAAATACAAATACATACTGCAGAAGTATTTTTTAATTAAACATAACCTAGATGACTACACATCTCTGGATAGAGTACTACTGCCTTCCTACTGGTATCAAATATTTAAATAGTTTGCATATAAACAAAAACTTTCTTTGTTATTGAGTCCAGAGGTTTGCTTTACTCTAAAGCAAGGATATTCTTATTACTTCTACTTTTTTTGTCTTTCTTCCTGTAGGATAAACTGTAAGAAACACACTTCATTTATTGACCAGACTGGGCTGATGTATATTACAGCAACAATGCAAAATTTAAGCAAGAATGTTGCATGCAATACCTTTTTCCTTCATTTAACTGCACTAGCTACAAGAACAAGACATCCATTTTTCCTCATTTCTACTCCCTCCCAACAGATGGTACGCTAAAACCAAGGTCTGATCCTTTGTCTCTTACACATGCCAGCCCTGAAGTCCAGTCAATGATTAGGATGAAGTACTGGGTGTTTTGAGCAATGTATCATCTGGGGCAGCAGCTTTCAGCCGTGAGACCACAACCCCCAAGGAGCCGTCCATGCCTCCCGAGTGGTGTGCTGCAGAGCACCATGGAGAAGTGGTGGTAAGAACAAAACTGGTCTGGCAGGGTGGCTGAAAAGGCTCTCCCGAGGGGGAGGATCATGGCTACAAGCCCAATTTGCAGTAGCCTCCTCCTTGGCATAGCTTGTTCTAGTGTTGCTGCAAACTCCTACTGACCCCGTGTGAGAGAGCAGCTGCTGGTCCCGCTCTGCTGCCCGAGCGTGCAAGACGCTGAGCAAAAGTGGAAGAGGTGCTGGGGCTGAGCAGCTCTGGCTGAGCGAGCACAGGTACCACGTGCCTCTGCTTGGCCATGCAGGGCCCAGGAGTACAAACTGCTCTCCCGGAGCGTGCCAGGTCCTCGCCTTGGCCACGGGCCCCCAGCCACTCTGCTCCTGGGGCCCTGCAGCTCAGCACTTCGCTGTCCTGCGTCTTGGATTTTTGGAGAGCAGAAACAAGACAGGAGACAAACATCTCCTAAAGGAGATGAGACCACCTTCAGTTCCTGAAGTTTAGGGTTGCTAACCTAGGGGAAAAGGTTGGAGTGGACTTAATTCATTAATACAGGATGTAGCTGTATGAAAATGCATAGTTTGTACATATACATTCATTTACAAACATCAAAGGGAAGTTCTTTGCTATGTAGTTTAATCACCATCTGCTTTCAACAAACATGTGACCTGACAAAGCTACAGGAGACCAGTTGAGCACACAGCTTGGGAATTAATGGTACCTGAATGGCATTTCCCAAATACAGAATTAGCTTAATTTTCTTCTTGCTTTTTTGAGATAAATTTTAAGTTGGTTTTCATTCAAAGACTGTTGTTTCTGTAATAATGTGTAACAGGTTTTGGAATTTCAAGAGATTCCAACTCAACTGTGGTCATCTGAGTATTAGTGTGGCCTGCTCTGAGGTTTATTAACAAGTACAAGGCCTGTAAGACCAACAAGCAAACCAACAGAAATCTGGTTTTAACGGTGGTGTGTGAGATAGATTAAAATGCAATTCTTCTAAAATGCTGAAATTCTAGTTCAGTAGTGAGTAGTGCTTTCTTGCTTTTTTGGCAATAGCTGAGCTAGTGTTTAGAAAATTCTACCAGTTTGCTCACTTTTGCTTTTATTTCAATTAACACTTCTGAACCCAGCTGCTTCCTATGAGGAATGTGTATTGTCCTGAGCATCCCTGAACGTACAACAGTGATGTACCAGGAAGGATGGGCTTAAAGACAAGGAGAAAAACTGTGTTTAAATGATCTGTGTTAATCCTGTTTTCCATTTGTGCTTTTTCTGAAGAAAAACTGCTTTCTCACTTGTGATACTTTCTAAAACAGTGGTTTGCTACTAAACACAACTTCAACAAAGATCACTGCCTTTTACGAATCAAGATGTTTTATATTTAATTCAGCAATTAAATTACTTTGTTCATGATACTTCACCTTCATGTTTCTTCATGTTCTTTTTACTTAGGAAAAAATGTGGTAAATCACTTACTAGATGACCCAAGATTCTTCCCTGCAATTTTAATTCAACCGTATCTATGAAAATGGCAGAAAATCATCTTGAAGCTAGGAAAAAAAACCCAGGATTGACATGCAGAAGAATAAATTTATCAAATATTTTGCAATTTAAGTGAAGAAATGTTGCCTGTAGCTAGTGAACTGATCATTCACTAGGAGATGAAAAAGCAGAAAATATTTTTTTCCATAAAAATAATGAATATCAAAAGTGCAAGAGAATGAGGTTTGCTCATTCTAAAACACAGTGACCAGAAACAAACTATTCATTACCTGAATTACTTGAATAATTTGAGAAAAATATATTCCTTATCGATTTTTAGAAAATGTTACTCTGTCCAAAGCTGGTTTAGTGCATTAATAGAGCCCAGAAGCTAGTGCTTTTCAAATTAGTAATTCAGTAGTCTATCTTTAAAGTTTCAAGCACATACTCATTAGTGTTTTTAACTCAATTATTTTCATAAACTTTTAGGCATTAATATACACAGTACTAATTTTGAAAATTTATTTATTTGAGA
Organism: Athene cunicularia; assembly: GCF_003259725.1. Lineage (NCBI taxonomy): Eukaryota > Metazoa > Chordata > Aves > Strigiformes > Strigidae > Athene > Athene cunicularia. The sequence goes on from NW_020799095.1 coordinate 122,876,444, forward strand.
AAAGTATCTGAAATGTTTGGAGCATTGTAACTTGTACTGAAATTGACGCCTTACAGATCTGAAGTTTACTGGAAGTTGTCTTGGTTTATCATGCAGAATCAACTCAGATGCACTTTTTTCATATAAAATAACAGCAAAATTCTCACTGGAACTTTGCAGAGCCCTTAGTCTGTATGTTTTTGATCTAGCATTGAAACATTTTCAGTGGCAATAGAATCAGAGGCTTTTTGATGAGTTATGGCCAAGGTCCTCTGAATGCTGGAGTTCTCCCCAGCTGCTGGTGCCACAGGGAGACAGTGGGAGTTTAACAAAGGTCTGCATGGTGGCATTTTGTTGTTCTGGGTTTTTTTTAATCTTAAGAAAAAGGAAAAGCACCTGCTTGTAATAAAAAACATTTTTTGCTATGTAAGTCACTGGCAGTGAAAGTACCATATCTGAATCTGCAGCGCTAGCCCACAGACTGCCCCCAGAGGGCAGAATCAAGTAAGATTGTGAAGGAGCATCATCTACATGCAAATGCCATCTCTTTAAGGCCTTCCTTCAAACATACATGAAAATACAGAAACCAGACAGGCAACAGAACTGTTTTTTGTGCTGCCTGATGGACCACCACCTTGCAGCAGGCCTGTCCCTGGTCTGGCTCCTCAGCCAAACACTGAGTTTTCAGACACCCTGTGCTTAGTGCAAGGGTTTTAAGCTTAATTTTTCTACAGTTGCAAGACCTGTGCAGTGCTGTGCAGCACTCATTGCTGTGGTAGGATGTGGAGGTAACATTAATCTATGCTTTCTCTTCGGCACAGGTGTCATGGTGCTCACCAGTGTTAAACAGGAAGCCACTGGCATTGTGCTTGTTGTGCTCCAGGAACTCCTGTTAGTCCCTGAAAGGACACAACAGCTTTACAGCATGCAGAAATACCCGGATCTTGCCCATCTTTTGTACGTGAAGCTGAAGCTTGATTAAAAATGGCAAGATGATACATTTGCAGCTCAAGGTGAGACTGGACTCATGCTCCTGGAGCAGCAGTTAGCTTTTACAAGGTTTACCAATGGATGTAGAAATTATAAAGCAGAATGTCTGAAAGTGTCTTAAAAGGAACAGGGGACTCTGGGAGGTGGCTGACAATGCACTTTTGAGGGATTTCACATCATGGTGTCAAGGACTTCAGAGCTGTGCGTGATCTGTGCACACACACATTCATCAGCCTGAGAGAGGGGAGCCCAGGAAGGACTCACCCTGGGAAGAAAATGAGAGCATTGCCCTCTCTCCCATCTTTATTGCCATGTACTTTGTTTTCTAGTCACTGTAGATATAACTTTTCTAGGTGTGATTTGGAATAAAGAGTTTGGACAAACTAAAAGTAAAAAAGGTCTTTATTTTTCAACATACTCCACAAGATTTGAGGGGATTCTGTGCTGGGGTAAAGTAGCTGTTCTTTATTTAAAGCACTGAAACTGGCATCTACAAATTCTTAGGCTAAACTACATGCAATAGTATTAGGGCTGTAAGTTTAACACCAAAAACAGAGGGAAGACGAGTTCTTCACTAGATCATTTAGGAACAAGAAGATTGTCTTTAGGATACCAGTTCCCAAAACAAAGAGGGGATGAAGGCAGGAAAAACCAAAAGGAAATATCATTGTCAACCTGGAAGTGGGCCGGTAAGCATAAGAGTCTGGAGAGATACTGTTTAAAGCAGGAAAATATCTACTCGCATATGGCTTCTGGTGGCATTTTGTACTTGCATGAGTTCAGCCCCTCCAGAGACAAGGGCCTTCTCAGACTTCTCCCTATACAGCACTGCATTAGTGTACTGAAAAACATCTCTCTCTGGGAATTAAGTTAAACTGATTTCCATTTTTCTGTGAGCTCTTTTCATTTTAAACTGGCTTATTAAAACAGTTTTATACTTCTTTAAACTAGATTAGGCTAATTTTAATGCAGGTTTTGCATATAAGCAAATCCAGTGTCTAGAACTTTGTCTCCTGCTTATTCATATTCCATTTTAAACCATGCTATTCCTTAAGGTATTGATTTACCAAATGCTAAATAATTTCAGAAGCTACAATATTTCTCAACATCGTTAAAATGTCTCTCACCTAAAGAGTTTATTCACTGTATTTTATGGAACTTGCATTTTTATAAAAACATCTTAGTTTCACGACTAATTTCTAGTTAAAACTAGATTAACAAAACCTTTACTGTTTTGTATATCAAAAATACATGGCCCAACAAGTGAAAAAATATATAAAGTGCAATGCAGAGCAAAGTAAAGCTCAGTAATTTTACACTGAGTGAAAGAGGAAATACTCTGGTTCTAAAAACAGTAATTCAGAAAAAAAAAAATTAGAACTGAAATTTACTTTATATTCTCAAAACCAATTATTTGATAGGAAGCAAAGGAAGAACAATATATGTGGGAAGATATTTCCCTTTTGTGACTGAAGTGAGACAAAAGGATGCAGGGATCTAAATACCGCAGTCTTATGCAAGCAGAGTGTATTAGAAATCCCATATTCATAAATTTTGGTCAACTGGGCTTTTGTGTTCCTATAGCTGCTTAACTTATGCTAAATTCACCCCCTTCTATGATGGAAATGCTTTCCTTACATAAAATAATACATGAGCAGCAGATGACATGAAAACATAATTGCTCTTTTCACAAAGTTTAAAAAAAGTAGTGCAATTGATGCTGACAGTTGTCTTCCTTCAGTTACCTTACGAACCTTTACCTTTTCCCCTGCATTCCCATCGCTATTACACTGATGTTATAATAAAAAGAGGCTAAAAAACTGCACTAGCAAATCAGCTGAGGAACTTTCCTATTTGCTGCCGTGTTTGGATAAGAAGTATCCCCCGATTTCCTGCAGCCCCAAGATCACATACAGAGATCTCCTCACCCTGCCATAACCCTTGCATGGCCTGAGACTACCCTGAATCACATCAGACTGCCTCCAGGACGCACCTGGGGTCAGGGGAGGAGCAAGGTCCAGTAAGGTTGCTTTTCATGTCCCTTCAACTCCTCCAACATCGGCTTAGCAAAACCATGGCAGAGTTAAGACTCATTGCATGTAGGATTATTGATCTAACTCCTCTCTCTTCTCTTACAGGCTCCATTTCATATCAAAATCAATGCTGTTTTAATGGTATTTTAGTAGTGCTAAGCAACCAGCTGTTAGTGGAGCTCTCTTGAGCTAGTTGCTGCAGGAGCATGTGCAAGTCCAGGCCCTTAATGAGACTCCAGCCAAGACAGGGTGGGATAAATGCAGTATTATCATGCCTGCCACATGAAGAGCGGAGGTACAAACCCAGCAAGCCATATACTGATCTATACTGTAGGTATTTTATATAGAGCTACACTTCTTGGATTGGCTCAAGCCAGCACAACCCAGGATATTTCTCTCTAGAAATGTCTCTGACAGGGGGTAGGAACTGCTCTTTCAACAGTAGCACAAGCTTATGCCAACTTAACCTGCTGTGGAACTATAGTGTTAGGATGAAATGTAGAGCTCTAAATCTAAAATAATATTCCCCAAACCCCATGACTAACAAAGATGATGTCTAGTTCCTTGCAAATGCAAAGTAGTTGGTGCTGTGTCAGAAATGCCACTGGAAAGTGATGAGGCAATGCCCCCTTTATAAAAGTCTACTAATAAAACACGAAGAGGAATTGCTGGGAAGGAGTTGGAAAGAGCCTCTTTTACCTCGGGGTCAAACTCACATTGGTTTGGTTTTAGGGCTCTTTGCTGGGTTCCAGCAAGTCTTGGGAAAAGGACTTAGTTAAGGTTACAGGGCTCCACAAGAGCCCAGACAGGAGCACACTCCCACTGGCTAGTCGGGGAGCTGCAGTGTGGCTCTGCAAGGAGGGAAACCGCCACTTCTCACTTCAGCTCTGAGAATGCTCCAATTTATTCAGTGACCTTCTGTAACATAAAAGTTCTCCAACAGTTTTCTTTTAATCTCTGAAAGAAATAATATTCTTCTAAAGAGCGTTTTGTACTGTGGGTCACAAATGAATGCAGATAACCCACCTCCCTCAAGCTGGACACTACAAATGGAGCACTTGCTCCAGCTGACAGCACATGGACTATGGTGGTGACTCCCTTCACGACAGGCTGGCTATCCTGGACCCCATTCTGAGAAACCTCCTTCTTCCCAGCCCTGGTATCAGTAAGATGGATTACAGACTGAATACCATGTGCTTAACAGCTCTTAAATCTGCCACCAAGTGACACATCCAAAGTCCTGCCACTTTGGTATTACTAGAAACTGAGCCAAGATCTTCCAACAGCCCTGCAAATGTGCCTAGGTAGATATCCATCCCTTTCACAAAGTCTAACAGCAAAAATCTCTTCTCAAGCACTCAGAAAGGGAGATTCACAGTTTCACACTCCCATCTACAGTAGAAATAGTCAGACAGAGGAAAACCCAAATGCCTTCATTCTACAACCATTAACCACGTGAGCAGTCCTAGTCAACACACTCATTCATGGGAATAATTGCAACTCTCCTGAGAAAATCTGTAAAGCTTCAAGGGCTCAACTAGTTACAATGTTACCTGCATTTTGCTCTTAATTGTGTAATAAGACTTTTTATCAAGCTCGTAATTAAAAAAAAAAAAACAAAACAAACAACATCTGTAATTGACTGCTTAAGACTAGTTTCCTGCTACTGGGATCCAATTCCGAGCAATTTTGTTTCAGGTCTTAACTGACTGGCTCAAGGCTCTTTTGACTAATGTCTCTAAAGGGGAATTTATTGTTTGGCCCTTTGCTAGAAGTCAGTCAAAGAGGGAATCAACCAAACAGCCTTCTGTTCAGCAGATCTGATTATTTTTGTCTTACAGTTAATTCTGGACTCTGAGCATAAGACAAAAACAGTAAGAGAGACAGGAAAATGACGTATATGTCATTACTTAACAGCAAAGAAAAAAAGGTGTAAGATAGCAAGACACACTGTACTTGGCAACCTATATTCTGCTGACCCCATGTTGCATATGGAGAGAAGTATGTGAGCGAAGCTTTTAGTTTGATCGTTCAAACCCTCTTCATAACTGAACAACGAACCCTCAGCATAATCTTTCCCTATATAACCTTATGCTTGCATGAACTCTCCACGTAAGTCAGAGCAGATCATGTTGTATGATCTCATTCAGACTGTACAGTATGATGAAGTATGTCAATTAAAATGTTATTTTCAAAAGAATACAGTTTCAAGCCATGTATTGGTACTTTAGGAATGTCTTCACAATCAGAGTACAAACAATTAAAACCCAATAACAAAATGCAAGAGATGAAGCAAACACTGACCACTGAAGTAGCGCTTTCAGGATATCACAGGAAATTTCAGACTAAACTATCTCTGTTAACCAAGGGCAATGTATTTTTTTTCTTTCAGTAATCCAGAATTTGTACAGCTTTGTAAAGGTGTTTAAGGTTCTGCCATGTAACCCAACATACCACTATCCTATGTGATTTACAATTTCCCCTCTCTTCCTTTTTGGTTCTTCAGAAATCGCAAATCCTGTTTCATAACGTATAATAAATGGTTATAAAATTATACCAACACTATCATTTCAGAGAGGTAATAAAAAACGAGTGCTATAGTCAGTCTTAAAAGAGTGCACATTTTGCAGTGACATACAAACAAACACCACTTGTTTCCATAATTTAGCCCTTTGTAAGTATTGCACCTTGTCAATAAGGCTGTCTATTTTCTTTTAACACTAAAAATTACACATAGACAACATCATTTGCGGCTTAAACGCACAGTATTCCTAAAGTTTTTAGGTAAACTTCTTTATTTCCTTGCATATTCAGAGATCCTATGCCTCTGGGTGCCTGGAGGAGTGTTGAGTGTACAGGGAATACAGATGGACCTATAAATTTATGTAACATGACCTGCTTGTCATGCAATTTTTTCTGATGTGCTCAAATACATTCCTTTGAACTTGATGGCAAATAGACACCTCGTACAAACCTAAGCAATGCTTTCACATGCTGAAATGTACAGTTAAACTTGTCTTCTCACTTTCTCTTTGCAATGCAAAAAATAATTTAAAAAAGAATTCTCCAAGTTTGTCTGGTCTTCTAAATACTAGATAAATTGAGTAAAATCAGAAAAAACAGATTGTCTTACAAAGCGTGTATTTCAAACAAAGCTGTATCGGCTCTTGCCAAGGCCTGATTTCAGAAGAGAGTAAAAACATATGTACCTGACTTTAGAAACACATACAGTCTCAACAGCAAACTCTGCAAGTGAAGTTAAACCCATGCTTGAGCGCTCTGATGAATCTGAGCCTACATTTTGTTGTTGGAATACCAGTAGTTCTACCTCTGTGCAGCCATACCTGCTAACTTATAGTTTAAGTGCACCCCTTTCCTGAAAGATTTGCTGCAATTACTGTAAGAATGAATTACTACAGTTAAATACTGATACTAAAAATTCTGATGCCAGGTACTATTTACATTTTTAGTTCTTTACATTGAAGATTCTGATTTTAGTCACTTCAATATAAATGTTTGGGAATTTGCAGAATGCAGTCCCTGGACACAGGAAAAAGAGTTGACAGAAAAAATTTTTACGGACCAGAAATAACTTCTTTGTGGACAAATCAAGAAAAATTTGAGAATGTGCATGTGTATTCCTTCAAAATACTGGTTAACATGGTTCAATAAAACCCTGCGTTTACTGAAGTTGATACCTTTGCAGGTATGAAAAAGAAAAAAAAAATGGTGGTGCTATGTTTTCTTTTAATTTAATGTAGAATTAGCACTTTGTCAAGTGGAGTACTCAACACCTCCAGGATATCATGCTAACGTATTATTTTTTGCTTGCTGAAGTAATTTGGTAAGAAGTAATCCAGTTATAGACAAAGGATGCTTTGACCAAACAACTATATAAACAAGAAGCCTTTATATTTACAGTAGATCCTGAAAAGCTTTATACAAATGTCTAGATTTATACTATAATTAGGTTATGGTTCAAGCTCATTTTCTATATATCATCTAACTTTTTGTTTTCCTATTTGGAACTTCCTAAACTACAGCATTAAGTAAGACCATGTTCACTAATTAGTGCTTCCTTCTAATTTTAATAATTCAGGTAGTGACATATTGCTCTTTAAATTTTGCCTAGAATAGAAAAAAAAAATCAATTTCTTAGCCATCTTCCATTCAAATAAACCTACATCCTGCCTTACAGCCTTCTTATGTTCCCTGAGGAAATTTGTATCACCTGTCTTTTTTTAACCCTGTCTTCCCGAGGCAGTTTTTTACAAATATTTTAGTAACTTTTGTTCATCTGTCCATTACACATCATATATTAATAGCTGCAGGGTGTAATATACTGAGATAAAGACTCCAAAGTCAAACCTGATTTTTTTAAGAGGATTGGCAAATGCTAAACACTAACATTAATTTTAAAATGTTTGAGTCTATCTTTAGTATTGAATTACATCAAGAATTTGGTTTTAATCTTTAAACCCTACCTCATTAGTATAATACTGTGTATATGCCCAAGTAATAGGAAAGCTGAAACAGTATTTCTATTGCTAAATTAATTTCCCTCAAGGGTATATTAGAGCTCTCACATTCAGATTCAAACATGGAAGGAAAAAAAATTATTCGTGTTAAGATGTGTTACAAAAAAGCAGAACACTGGCTTGTTACTCAATTTATCCATTCCCTTACATTTCATCAGCTGACTGGCCAAATGAATTCTTGCAGTATGAGCAAGCAGAAGAGAAAAACATATTTTACTTTGTCATCAGAAACACACTGATTTCTGTCTTCAGGGTCTTTCTGGACTGCTATTAAAAATGGTCTGTGTAAAGCATGAAGAACATGGTTAGTGTTTTTCAGATTGAGGAATAAACTAAAAAAGTTGCAAGTGGAAGATACACATCTTCTTTAATCTTGCATTTGGATGAAAAGTGAGAGCATAGTCAACATGAAAGCACTGTAGTCTAAGATGGAAAAAACAGTTCAAGCAGGTAGTATCAACTATAGGTGTACGTTGGCTTTTTTGCGGTCTCGAAGCTTTTCAAGCTCCACACAGATGCAGACAAGGGCTGCTTACATCTAGCAGATACAGAATATATTTAAAGCCTCAGCTTGATTAATTTTTGCTCATGACTTACTCTCTAGCTATTTTGCTAAAGATGCCATAAAACTCTCCTAAACTTATACTAGAACAAACTCTATGCTGTGATGCTTTTCAACAGCCCACAGTTATACACCAGAAAAATCCTGACAAATGCAGATTGAATCCCATACTTCATACAGGTCTCAGTTCCAATACTACCACCTTACAGAAAGAGTGAATAAAGTGTAAATCTAAGACCAGGATGAGACTTTACAAATGTTTCCTTATCAAAATATTCCTAAGAAAAGGCACAGCACAACTTTCTCCAACAGATGACTGAAGTTTGAACAAACAGAAACAAGCCTCACTGGCAACCTCTTATGTTTCTGCACATGTCTAGCAAGCTTCTCATTTCATGTCCTGTTTCTGAGATGGTGTTTCAAAATATTTACAGACAGGGGAAGAAAGAAATTGCTTTGTATTGCCACACTTACATCGATTGTCCTGAATTCTCAGTAGGGCCACTCAAGCTGGTCCCAGACCATAGCAAGAAATAGAAAAGCATTCCAACTCACTGGGTCAGAATGAATGAAAAAATAGAAAAATCAGTGACAAGGACATCTGGGATACTGCATGGAGCTGGAATCCATTCTTGCATGCAGGTTCTACAAGAACTTTTGGTGAAAGCTTTGTCTCTTGTTGTGTTGCCTACCTAGTCATTATCTTAAAAAAAAATGAAGAAGGAATGAAGAAAAGTGATTTCAGTGATAGTGAATGGGTTCAAGGAATCTGCAGATCATTAGATAGCTAACATTCACAACAGGGTAATGATTTGGAAAAAGTAATTCAACAGACAGGCATTCTGCTCAGCTTATTCACACAAGCAGGGCTTACAGGTCTGACTTACAGCACAACAGATACCTGCTGGGCGACAACTGGTACTGGTTAAAAGTAAGTGTAAACCTGCAAATTGGAATGGAAGAGGGTTTTTTGCTCACTTTGCATCTTGTGTATCCTGTTACATTCGTGCAAGGCACTAGAGAATCAGGCACATTGTTTTGGGTGGAAACTGTTTTATGACTAAGATGATCCAAGTTTGTAACATCCAATAGCTTCATATAGGAGCAGGTGGAGCACAGTCACATTTTAAAAATTGCCATTAAAATTTCTCACTTCTAAAATTATCTCTTTTTCCAGATCTTTTGGAGGATGGCGTAAAGGGAAAGTGGGAAATAGCTCTGTTATAGCAAGAAAACTTCTGAAGAAAAATATTTGGGATCTATACAGTTGATCTCCACTCTGATACTGACACTGGCAGCTTCTGTTACCATCATCAACACTAATAAGTGGTTAAACCCAATAAAATAGATCCTTCCATTTTTATATCTCAGGGGGAAGTTCTGGCTCTTTACATACATGAACCCACGTCCAAATCTCTGTAGCACTTAAGAGACTGGGTGATGTGTTCAGGCTGTTCTTTCTGACTTCTCTGGGAGGTCAGAGACAATGACCTACCTCCCACAGAGAATCCGAAAATAGGGGATATGGCATGTGCCGATGATGATAAATGACCACAGCATTCAGGCTAGCTCTTCCTTGGGAAAACAAAGAAATCTGACTCTTTCAGAGAGGCCGGTACAGAAGCATGAGATGACTCGGATGCTGGGAGGACAGCAGTACAGCTTAAAGCAACACAGAAGCAAGAGACTGAAAAATGGAAGAGGTTATTCCAGATTATGATCAGTCCTGCCAGCACAGGAAAGGCTTTGCTGACATTTCTGTTCTTGCTGGGTGTGTCAGGAGGGCAGAAGGGGATCTCGGCAGGCGCCGAAGTGTTCGTGTGACATGAAGTAATCCGAGTTCAAAGCACGAAGCAACTGGTGAACGCTTCACGCGGGTCCAGGCGGCTGTGCCATCTTGCTACTGCTGGCCATGACTGAGACACGGTAACTTGAGCAGTGCCCACTTTTGAATCAAAATGCCACAGCCGTAAGATGCAAAACTGATTTAATATAAACTGCTGCTTATAGGTGGTGTAAAAATATTGGCAATTTAGCTTTGTCCTCGCAGGATTTATCAAGTCTCTTCTGTCTTCTGTTTTGTTAACACCAATTTTCTGTCCTGTTTTGATGATTTGTGGATTTTGTGCCTATATGTAATCCACATCAAATTTGTACCAGAGGGCAATCTGGTCTGGCGACAAAACCATTCTTCCGTGCAGAAATTTATAAAGAATAATCTTATTACAATAATTCGTAAAGTGCCCTCGGGCAAGGTGCTCACAATGCCATGACATTATAGAAACAATATACAATCTGATACATTATTTAAAAAAAAAAAACCTCCAAAGCAAAAAGGGAGAATATAAAAGGAGGGGAACAACAAATATATAGGCAAATACCGTCAGTCTAACAATAGTCAAATTAATTATGGAACACTTTATAATTAGTCTTGGAGTGCTTGTAAAAACGGGGGGGCAAATTGGCAGGAGTATCTTGGAAAAGTCCCAAATTGTCTAGGTTCTACCAAAGTAAATACACCATCAGCAAGCTCAGTGTTTGAAGATGAAATAACTATGAATTACTGTCAGGTATTTTAGTACAAGAAATTGAAAAAATACAACATCCAGAGAAAACCCATGACCCACATTTCACTAAGAAGAAAGTAGATAATACAGTGGCTATGTATATCCACTGACCTTTAGTGTCCTGGGTTTTATATTTATAAAGAAAACAATCTTTCTCCTCCATGATGATCCTAGATTTTATATATATATATGAAAAAAACTATGTGATATATATTAAGATATATATCTATTACATAGTTCTATAAATATATATATAAAACCTCATACACACATATGTGTATATATTTCAGGGTTTTAACAGATTCCAGAATCTATTTTTCTTTTTTTTTTTTCCCTAAATGATTCAGAGAATACAATCGGGCAAAAAGTCAATTAACTGCGTGCATGCAAGTGTATCTTGCCACTTGTGCATGTAAATTACACAATTTGTAAACAACTGCAGAAATGGCATGCTCAAATTAGGCATCTGATTGCCCAATTAACTTGTTCAAAGAAAATCAGATGATAACCTTCGGTAACTTGTATTATAAATTTTACTTCTCAGTACTACTTTACTGAATTCGTAACGTATATTCTAAACAACTGCATTGTTATTTTGTGCTTTTCTACAGGCATAAGCAGTGACGCACGTTTAATAAAGCTATCAAAGTAAACTCTGGACCAGATTTTAGAAAGCTGTTTAGATACCTATTTCAGTGAGAATAAGCCAGTTTAGACAAATAAAAAAAGAAAAGATCTAGTCTAATTTCAAACGGTATGAAAAAAATAAATCCAGGAATATGTGGGCCTCCATGCTTCTCTTAATAGGCAAAATTTTGCTTCTATGTCTTTGATTTTTTTAAGGTGTCTTGTTTTCTTTATCAGGCAAGTATTGTTTAACCGGATACATTCATATCCTAGTAAATCCTTACTTTATTTTTGCATTGAAATAATTGTTAATTAATGGTAATTTCATACAAGTTGAGACAGAACACCAGCTTGCCACATTCTGGTGTATACTTTCTAATGGACAGAGAAACTGAAGTACCCAAATTTATTCAAAGTAGAGAAACTTGTTAATTCGTATATCAAATGAGTTAAGAAATGGACTTTTACCATAAATATGTTGCTCCTTTGCTGTTGTACTTCTTTTTCTGAGATGATGTTGTGGAAAGGGAGTATTTTCTTTCCTCTACCAATTTTTTGCGTCAAATAAATCTTAGCAACTTTAATAGGGGGAAAAAAAAAAAAAAAAAAGCTGAGCAAACCATTATCTTAACAACAATCTCTCAAATAAGAGATAAAGAAGCAAGAGCAGAACTGCTGGGCTGGATCGTGTCCCTGAATAGGTATGACATATAATCCTAGTGGCTGCATTTACCAGTCCTTTACAGGCCTCCTGCAGCAACAGACATGCTGGTCCAACTCTTCATCCTCCCTTGGAAACAGGAGAGCGGTAAGAAAAGCTACTGGACCCCCATTATATTCTTATAGGTTTCAATCAAGCATCACTGGATTTCTTCCCTCAACTTGTTGTGACAATATCTGCTGGTGACTTTCCTTTGCCGCTTTTCTTCCTCTAGAGGATCAAAATCCAATTGGTACTTAAATTACTTTGTTCCACTCCACTGGTCTGTGCCTGGTTTAAAAATCTTCCAGGAGCACTGCTTGTCCTTCTTGCAAATTCAGACTTTGCTTTTCTCCTATAAACAAACAAATGAAAATCCCAACTCCTCCCCACATCCCCTTTCCAAAAATATAATATAATCATGATCATTTGTATCAGGAGAAATATAATATAATCATGATCATTCATAGCAGGAGAATTACTTAGCAGTCTCCAGTCTTAGTACAGCTTTTGTTGAGAAAATTGTAGCTTATACAACTCTGAAGTGTTTATTAGAAAGCTTTCAAAAAGAGATCTTCATTTCAGGAAAAGAAAAATTGTTCAGTTTAGCAAAAACAGACATTCACAGCACAGAGACTGAAATGGCTAAAAATGATCCTAAGGAGCAAGTAGCTCACAGAGTTAGCAAAAAAATTAATTTTTTCCTTTCTTTTACAGAAAAACACTAATAGCTGCTCTGGTTTCCATACTTAATAAGACAGTATTTTGTTGTATGTTCTTGGTTTTGCTTTTTTTTTTTTCTCTATTGCTCCACACAGGTTTGATTAGTGCTTCTCCTTGGCTACAAGTGCTTCACTTTGAAATACAAAGCTCTTTTAAAAGAAAAAAACACCCCAAAAAACCAAAACCCCCAACACCACATCACTGGAGGGAAAATGGGAAGTGATACAGTGCAGCGGCAGCAATCTGGTTCTGCTGTTGTCCTCCCCCATCCCCAAATCCTCTGCATAATTTCAATCTTTAGTCGATGAACCTTTGGCAGGCCTTCTTCCATCGGCAGGCAGTACACCACATATCTCTGTTCTCCATCCCATAGACCTTCCGACACTTTTTCCCCTCCCCTCTAGGCTTCCTGTCAGAGAGAAAGGGAAGCTTGTTAAGGAGATGCTTTTGTAGCTTTGCTTTATCACCCTAAGATCAGGACAACAGTCTCAAAAGAGTGCAGCAGGCAGAGAACCCCCAGCGTTTCAAAGGCATTTGGGATGTTTTCGAGTTAACTGAGAGCTGGCAAAGCAGAAATACATACGGCCATGACTCCACAGCTCTGAGGGAGCGTATTTCTCCTCTCCTGGCTCCTACAGTCTCTGCAGCAGCTGCTGAGCCTGCTCCTCTGCTCCAGCCAGCAAACCTGAGCAGCAAAGCTGCAACAAGTAACCCAAGGTTTGCTATAGCAGGGCCATCTGTCCTGGCATCTTTAAATCAAAGAACTGTACAGACAGAATTGTTTAATACCTGTATTACATGCTGCATGGCACACATGGGAACTGTCTGGTGATTCCCCTCTAGCATACCTATATGTTTTTTGATTACTGCACATTCATTAATGCGCACAATCCATAAATTGGGAAGATACTAAGTTTGGTTTGTAGCATATGCAATGATCTGAGAGTCATAAAGAAAATGAAAAGCATAAAATAGTCCTTTTGTCTCGTTTTAGGGTACAGTCACTTTAGGACTGTGAGAAATAAGGAGTTTCTTTACTGTAATAAATTTAGTGTCATAGTTTGATTTTTTAACGTAATTTTTGGAACACTTTTAAAGCAGATTCTGGTGAAACATCAGCTTTAATGGAAATGAATGTAGCTTGTGTCTAGGAAGAAAAGGTATAAAAAAACCTTTGCTTTGGTCTAATTTATTCTAACATAAGGTTTCTTATAATTCAGTTGAAGCCAAATGCCCATATGGACTGAATGGTGATGAACACACAAGACAATCCAGCCTTCAGGGAAAAAACAAAGCCACGTAATAGCGTTCAGGATGCTTCACTGGAGCAGTGAACCTGGGCAGCATTGCTTTACAGGACAATTTAGACTGGCAATTTAGAACTCCAGACATGCCTGCCATAAGGCCTGCAGTTTTGCCTCGCAGTCTGCCTTTTCCATTTTGCAACAACTCACTTTTGCCCTGAACTTTACCTTTGATGGTAATTAAAAGCAAAATAGGTCCAGAATGTTTACTCTGAAGTGTTCTAGTAAGAAACTGCCTGACAACTGCAATCACGGTTGGTGGTGTGTTTTTGCTGTTTCTTTGGCCACTGACATCTTATTTACTCAATGCCCTCCAGGTTCTGAGGCTGCTGGTCTGTCAGCAGGAGCTAATGGTCCCATACCTCAAGCCAAACGCTACTCTAGGCGGTGATGAAAGAACTGTGTGGGACTGTTTCTGCTCTCCACTCCCTGCAGGACGATTATGAGTTGGTGAGACCTGTCAATACAGACAAAAATGCTGCTTATGAAGAACATACACATATGAATGCAGTATATACAACAATTTTCCCAGAAAACGCAATTCATGATGAACGGTGGCAAGGATACCCAGGAAAGGTTGTTATATAACATACACCATAAGGAAGTTGTAGGTCTGTTTAGAAAGATGACCATTTAGCATTAGATACATTATATTAGCTCAATTCTGTTTCCCTGTACTTCCAGTCATCCAAACAGGGCAAACCAGAATACAGAGCAGCATCACTGTGGGTTTTAGGAAATACAGAAGATACATTCATTCTTATTTAAGAACTCTGAAGAGCTCTTATGAAAACTTTCTCCAATTTAAGCAGAAAAAAATAACTGGAAAAATAAACTCTGGCCTGTGCTGAGATCAATACTAATAACCCCCTGTGAAATAAAGGGATTTCATATGTTGCTCCCGTCTGTGACTTGGCATTCTGTGGAGAGACAGCCTTGGAGAAGGGGGTTTGCTGCAGGGCAGTTATGATGAGGCCCTCAAGGTTTTAATGGGAGTGCAAGGCAGCCCTTCTGATCAAGGCTGCTAACAAGATGTACTGGATTATTCCCTGTATTCTGCACTGTAAACCTTCTCAGTAGGTGTCCTCCTTTGTGAACGTTCCTAAGTGAAGGGTGTAGTTTGGTCTTATGAGACTTTACAAATAAATCTCCTATATCAGCCTGGGGGTTGACAACATTATTTGAGTAATCACATGGCATAAAGCCTGGCTTTAAATAATTCCTAAATTACTTACTCCTGGGGTCTTATTTTGCTGCTGAGTAAAGGCCACAACCACTTTACATCTGAAACACCAAAAAAAATTTATGAAGACTTATTTTTTGTTATGTACAGAATGTAGCAAGCTTCATTTGGGCATCTGGTGCACAGAGTCACTAACTCCTGCAGCCAGAACTGCAGATATTGTCACAGCTCCCCGCATTGCTATGACTCTTCACTCCTGCCCTTTTGAAGTCTCATAATACCTGCAAGAATAGGAATCGACCTGACTTAAAGAGAGTTACTGAATGGGCTTTGATTTTTGATATAAAGTCTATTTTATAGGTACTCCACAGTAGCAAAAAACCAATACCTGTAATGGAGTGCAGACACTCTTTCAACTTTTACTCTTGGCTGGTAACTACAGAAATTGCTGATTTAACTGCATGTGCAGCTCACACTCTGAACAAGTTTAGAGCATTACTGATACATGAAATATATCTCCAAAACTTGTAAGAAACTTCCTCTCTCTGCTTGCTTACCTTAAGTCATGTTTTATACATCCAGAAACCACACTAGCTCCTTCCATCCTATCACTCAGGAATATTGAGGGCAGCTTATTGTCTACTACTTTTTTTTCTTATCTTTTATCAACCACCTCTCTTGTTTTACCCAAGAATGACTGAAACACTGAAGACAAAATGCAAAGCAATAATACTTTTCTAGTCTTTGGCATTTAACACACTCTACATGGTTTTCCAGTCATTGCCAGCAACCAGAGATCTCCAGTCAATTCTGCTAGGGTACTTAAACATTTTAAAAACCTTTTTTTTTGTATCTACCACTGTTAAGCGATACTCAACATATTCCTTGGTTATTACTGAACAAAAAAGTACTTTGATAGCCTCCTATGTTATAAGCAACTATCCTGATTGCTTCCAAATACAGAACAGGCTTGAGCAGTAATTGCAGCGCACAGACTGCATCTCCCCTCACATTCTCCAGAGAGTGTCTCTGCATGATGGTTTCCATGGATTGGCATACCAAGGCAGCTAAAACGCACTGAAGTTGAGCTTTAGTGTATTTTGATACGCTTTGTAGCAGGTCTAAACAATACCAGTTAGCTGTACTCCTCTGTAGGCGACACTAAGAGCAGATTAAGAGGAGGACATGAGAAGGCAATCCTTGCCCTCAGAGGCTTTTCACATTTGAAGTGTTGCCTAACACAGACAATTAATGTGAAACAACAGTGTTTGTTTGAAGCAAGGACCTGGAGTTTCCAGTTACATCTCGTGGGGGAAACTGTGGTTACAGAGAAGATTTGTGATCTGTAAACACCAGATTATCAAACTTAAAGACCTTCTCCCCTCTTCAACCTTTTTGGGTCTTACGAGCAGGTAGGTAAAAATCAGTATCACACAGCGGAGATCACGCTGGCATTCAACAAGACTTACCCTACATTACATAAAAGTGGAACTATATGGTCATTATGTTAAGTCTTCCAGTACCAAGAAATACAGACTCCACCGTTGTTCATCCCACCTACACCATTTAATTTGTCCTCCTCATACATCCCCATGATGTGCCTTATTTTTTTACCTAGTTCAGTCTCAAGTGGTGGAGTAGAGCAAACATGAACTTGTCATTTCTGCTTCATGCAGAGAATTGCACCTAGCAGTGACCCATAGCTGTGCCAACACAACCTTCTCTTGCCCCTGCAAAGTTATCTTGGGAAAATGGGAAGAAAAAGTGTATTTCCCATTCCCATTTCCCATCTGCCTTAGGAATCTAACTTATGCATGACTCAGAGCACAAAATGTTAAGGACTTAGGAGACTCCCTTAATTCTCTTCCTTTATGACTACAAGACTTTTAGATATATGCCTATGGTTTGATGCTGTGAATACCTAAAGCAGGCACATACTGAACCCCAACCAATCCACCTGTCTGTTCAGCTTGTTTTGAGGCGCTTAGGAACCTGTCGATAAGCACACTCATGTTCACAAAGGCTTTTTGGTGCTGCTCTGCTAAAGACTGCCTGAAAGTGAGGACTTAATGCAAGTCATAAAGTCTGTCTGAACACCCCACTTCCCAGGACAGCAAACAGGGAGTGGTCAGCACCATCAAAATTCAATGTCCAGGGGAATGAACAGGGAAACAGATGTCAAAAAAAAACCCCACAAAAAAAGACTGTTTTGAATTTTATCTCTCTTGTGGACTTAACTGCTGACATAGAGGCCTAGAAAGGAGACTGTTCAAAACCAGGATTAAACAGCCCTCTAACAGGTCAAGGACAGAACGGCCCCATTCCAACATCACTAGTAATGTGAAGAAATGCACAGACCTACACACTTTTGCAAATCTGTACCTAATCCTTCACTGCTCAGTGGTTTGTCCAGGCCAAAGAAGCATCCAAAGCCATTTTAGAAAACTTCTTGAATAAGTATCAAGGGTCAGGCAAAAAGTAATGGTTTGGAGTTACTCTCTGAAGTTCCCTTGGGTGCTACAAACATGCCCCTAATCTCGGGGATCATGTATGTATACAACTGCAGGAGCTGACAGTATGCTGGCTCTGTCACACAGTCCGGGCTTAAATAAACCTCATAAGAGAAGGAGAAAATCTCCTATACTATAGCTTTCCTAAAGTAATTGCACTCAGTGTAAGGGTGGGAATTGGCAGTGCCCTGTTTTTGTAAGGCCATATCTAATTTACTTTGAAACAGGAGAAAATAAATTTCCATTTAATATACAGTTATTTAACATCACCTTCCATTTGCACCCTCATTGTCTGCACAAAATTCTTCACTGTAGGAAAGCCTCTGTAATTCATAAATGATCTCACTGATGACAGAACAGTCAAATGTGAGCAAACCTAGAAGGTCTTTTTTTTTTTTTCCCCCTAAACAGCCTTATAGATGTTGTTAGACAGAGAGAGATATAAAAGCAATTCATGTGGTTCCCTGAGCAGTTTATAATTCTGACATCATTATTGCTTATCCAGGTTTCTGTATTGGAATTATTTTTCAATTGTACTTAAATCATTGTACTTAAATCATTGGTATCTCCACACAATTCTCAGAAAGTGATTTGGCATTTCTTAAATTCTTTTGAGAACTCTCAACTCTACAGCCACAGATCAACGTTGTTGCTCGAACAAGTAAACTCAACACATACATGTCTAATCCTGTCCTCTTAAGTGTCTGATTTACAATGTGGCTAATTGCATTTTTAGATTCCCAACACTCCTGGCACCAATTTTTGCTACTCCACAAAAGGACCCAGTTTCATAATTACTCCGTATCAACCCCATTGTTGGGAAATCAAATTCTCGAGGTACTTCATGGATAGCATGCTCTGTCAAGGCACTCTTGTTAAAATTGCTGCCAGCATGATGTCTTTTCTCTGTTAGTTATTCCTTGATGGAATTTAATAAATATTCATTGGCAGAGTGCAGTGTAATTGATTCAGCCACTTTCATTTTTTTATCAGCCCTGCAGGATGCCACAGCCTCTGCAGAAAATCTCCAAGATTTGCCAAAGGTTGACAGTAAGAAGCTTTGGAGATTCACTTGGTGAAGAGAAGGGAGGAAAATAGTATTGCTTATCGCCATGTCTAATATTCCACTGTCAGAAAAAAAAAAAAGCTATATGGTTCTCTGGATGAGCAATATGCCTTATAAAACTGCACTTTAAAAATTAATAAATTCATAAAGTGTAATATTAAATGAGATGTTATGATTTAAGAAAGGTTTATGATTAGAAAATAGAAATTTATACTGAAAAATGCTTTCCAATAAAAATTAGGATACATTACATTAATATTTATTTCTATTTATTATACAGAAGATTTTCCACTGCTCCTAAATAGTGACTTACATTTACTTTTCATATTCACTGTGCTAGGCTCTAGAAGCATAATCCTTTTGAACTCTTCATAAAGGTTTTTAACTCCCCCTACAGTATCCACATCTATACTGCGTTACATTTAGGACTACTGGAAGTCTATGATTAATGAAACATTGCATTTCTGCTGTCCTGTTCATGAAATTTAGCCTTGTACACTAGCTTTTTTGAAGAAAGGGTCAGAGTTGAGTTTATATCTGATACATACATCTAATACATCTTCATTAAGAAGTTGTCAAACTGCAATATGTATTAATATTAAAATGCAGTATGTATTGAACATATTTTCTATATAGAACAGCATTTTTCTGCTATCAATAGGGAATACATATATGTAGACTCCTAGAATCAGACTTTGCATTTCATCTTATTGTTTCTTCCAGTTGCCTTTTAAATATGCTTAATCTTCAGAGTTCATTTAGGTAACAGCCCAACTGCTTGAACCCAATTAGCCACAATCTCACTGATTTTCCATCCAATTTTGTAAGAAATCTCTTAGTAGCACAAAAAGGAGCATATAGTGCCAGGCTCTGCACCTAGAAGAATGTTCTTTTATAAGCATACAGTTAAAAAAAAAAATATATATACACTATAGATCCAATTCTCTACTTGTAGATACTGCTGCAAAAATCCCCCAAACTGTACTGAATTAAAGAGACTGGTAAAAGTGCTAAAATTGGCCATGCTGGCAAACTGAAGCATATATTGAATTTATTTTTGGTATCTGTTATGTCAAATTTATTTCTATCGTGAGACCCTGTAAAACAAAATGAAAAGTTCTAAAAACTTATTTTTTTCTTTCTTTTTTTCTCATTCACTTACTGGAATGCCAGTGAAGGTAACTGGAGGCGACTGCCAAGAGATGCTAAAGCTACTGCCATTGGGAGTGAATTTTGCTGACCCTGGAATGTTCACCGGAGGAGTGGCCTGTGTGAAAAGAAAATATTATTCCAGTAAGAAGAACCATTCCTCTTGCAAAGCATTTCAATGGATCTTTCACTCCTTGAAACTGTAAGTCTACAAGACACTTTCCAAGGTGGAAAAAACTGCATGGTGACAAGCATTTTATCCTTGTGAGAGGGATAATCATGGGTAAGTCAGTCAGTAAGGAAGGATATATATATCACTGTTCTTAAAACCTTGTTTAGAGAAAGATGATAGCTCTCACAAGAATCCAAGTAATATCCTTAAAATCTAGGTCTGATAGAAAATCACACAGAAATCAAACATCATATACAATTAACTTTTAAAATGTCAGCTAGCAGCACAAAATATTACAAATGATCCCCTGTACCACAATGATAAACATGGCAGTATTTAAACTGATGGCAGCTGGTTTAAACAACTGAAGACTGGATAGAGAGGCTTCTCAGGCAGTAGGGTTAATGATCAACAGTAAAGGTTAGCCATTTCTCATTTATCAGATAAATGCTAAGAATCGTCCCCATTAAAACAGTCTCTTCTATTAAAAATAAGGAGCTGAAAATCATCCTTGGGATTCAAAAACCAGCTCTTAAAAGACTAAGTTAAAGCAAATACTTGAAGGACCCCTGGTCCCCTTGAACTCTTATGTTCTTCACATCTGGGCTGTAATACCCAGTGCTGCCCTACGGTGCAATACTTGATAATCTGAGCTCAGAGCGTTGAGCATCTTTCATCTTGTGCCTTCCCTCTGGTTTTCTCACTGGGTTATGAGCCCTCAGGGATTCTCCCATGCCCGTTTTTGAATCCCATTTAATTTACAGAGTCAGGAAATTCATACCTTTGCAGTTACACTGCCTAGCAGGAGCGTGAGCAGCCACCATGAACACAGGCTCCCTTTTACTCTTGAATTTCAAGCCTTGACCACAAAAAAACCCTTGGTTTAAACTTAGAAAGAACCCGCTATTAAAAATGAGTTTTTAATTCTGCCTTTCAGTTGCCTGCACCTGACAATAACGCAATACACTTATTTTAAGTAGTGGTTGTGTTTGAGGCTGCTGAAGTTGTCTCACTGCTTTGGGGAAGTGAGCGCTTCCCTGAGCTGCCAGTCAGAGAGGAGTGATGACAAACTATGACCTGATAGTCCCCATTAAACATAATCTTCAGAGTAAACAAGTGCTGAAGCAATCCCCTGGAGTCTCTCCAAGGAAAAGAAACAGAGACCACCGGATGCCTCCGTTATGGCAGTGATGCTCTGTGGGCTGCCGAGCCTGCTGACAGCTCCAAGAGAATCCACACAGACATGCGGAGCAAACGTTCACTGAGCTCCATAAAATATAAAAACCTCACTGAAAGGCATCAAGAAAAATTTGGCAACTCCAGATGGTACCAGTAGTGCTTCATTACAACCCTGTTCAAATGGAAAGGAGTGAATGACCACAACACTCCTGTCAGAAAGGACCGGAGGCAGCTGGTTGGGCAGTGAGGTGGCAGTGCCTCTGCCCAGTGTCCCACCAGGATATCAGCTCAAAGCCAGGCTTAGTGTGGTGACTTCCTCAGGTATTCAAATAAGACCCACAAGGGAAATCCTAGATGCTGAAAGACCCGCCTGTAGTTTCTCTGTAGCTAAATTTAACAGGTACAGGCACTAGTTTCATAATGAAACATGAAGTGTGAGAACTTTAAAATTGCTGTAATTTGCAATTGCCTAAAATACCATGGTGCTCAATTATTTTTTTTCAATGCCTAAATATCTACCTCAGACATGATCAGATTTAGACAGACAATCACCTTGTTCATTTGTTTCCCAGACATGCATCTTTTCTCATCAAGCACAGTCACCTTTTTCAGGCTAACATTTTAGACCATCTCTTCCATAACATAAGCAACCATAACATTACAATGAACTGAAGAGTTTCTATACCCCAATCTCACTTTGCTTTAGAGACTTCTATCTAATTCCCAATTAAAATGTATTAAAGGATAATTTATAATTACTTATTTGTGCCAACACTGCCCTTATATCTGAAATAGCACATGCTTGTCCTCTTCCCCTCTCACATTCGTTTTTCTCACTTTCTTCCCAGGCAGCGACCCCATCCTCTCCTCACCCCTGCTTTGCCTGAGCTGTCAGTCCCGGGGCTGGAGATGCCCTCCGTATCCTCCCTGCCCTCCCTCTGCATTCTGATCACCTTCTTTCTACCTCTTCAGATTGAAGCTCATCACACTTGAAACCTGGTTGACCAGAACTCTACTCAGGATCTCTGTTGAAGTTATCCGGGGGTCTTGTATAACAGCATTAAAAATCCCCATCTCTCCTAGATATTTCACAGAATCACAGAATTGTCTAGGTTGGAAAAGACCTTGAAGATCATCCAGTCCAAACATTAACCTAGCACTGACAGTTCCCAACTACACCATATCCCTCAGCGCTATGTCAACCTGACTCTTAAACACCTCCAGGGATGGGGACTCCACCACTGCCCGGGACAGCCCATTTCTTACCCAAGAAAGCTGATGACTTCATTTTTTTTTTCCCCTTCACATCTCTATTGTTGTTGGCTCACGGTCATACTGTGCTTGAATAATGAACATAGGCTTCTTCCTCACATAATTTTCTAACTACCCCAGTTTATAGCAGAAAAATCTCATTAGTTCCTAAGGTGCAGGACTTTGTATGTTCTGCCATTAAATTGCACCCAAAACCTATTATTCTTAATATCACCCAGTCAGGTAAGCATGACACATAAATCCCTGTACAGCTGACATCTCCTGAGTTTGTTATCAGCAGAGTTTATTAGAGTATTTGTGTAGTACCAGAATGATTTAATGAAAATGAGATCAGGCCCCAAAACAGGTCTTCATTCAATTCCACTAATAACATTCAATAGCCCTTTCAAAATAACTCACTGCTGTTCTCCCTGACTCCCAGCTCTCCTGCACTAAGTTTAATCTTGAGCCTAATAACTGCCTGTATCTTTCAAGATCAAATGCTCTCCTCAAATCCAGAGGGATTTGTTCTTCTGTACTGCTTCTTCACTGTTTACAAAGCTACCTTGTCCAAGGAAGATGTTAGACTGTTTTAGCATAGTCATTCTTTGGAGTTCCTCCATTGCACTTCACCTCATTTGCTGTACTTTCCACAATTTCTTCAATTATTCTTCTAAAACTTCCCTCATCCATAGGACCGGGTCAGAGAAGAGTCAGGACTTGCCTGCTCACTTCCTCTTTACACCTTTCTAACTACAGGTATTATATTTGCCATTTTCCACTCATACAAAAAATGGCAACTAACAGATCTGTTGAGAATTCTTACGATCTGG
Source organism: Athene cunicularia (assembly GCF_003259725.1). Classification (NCBI taxonomy): domain Eukaryota; kingdom Metazoa; phylum Chordata; class Aves; order Strigiformes; family Strigidae; genus Athene; species Athene cunicularia. The sequence continues at coordinate 122,899,810 of NW_020799095.1, forward strand.
CTTTGGGTTCTGTATTTTTTCCCCCTTTTTAACAGGAACCCTGGAATGGATGTTATTCAGCCTCCCTTATCTGAGTTCCTTGAGCTGTGAATTTTGCCTCTTCACTCCCAGTGAAGTAATTCCCACTTTCATGCTCTCATTCATATGAGAAATTTTCTTCATCACTACATTCCCATTCAATACTTTGTTTCAGTTTTGATGCAGAAAATACCAAAAGTAAAAAAAGTTTTGAAATTCTGTACATGGCTCATTCCAGCAAGCAAACTACAGGAAATATGGTGGTATTCAAGATGCTGTCTTCACCTTTTCTTCTATTCCCTTTTACACAACAGATTAGTCACAAGAATGCTTAAATGCTATGAGTGAAAGCTGGGCTCAATTTCTCATCTTGCTGGTTAGTTGAATCTCCATCTTGCCTCCTGGAGAGTGCTGCTTTTTCTGTGTAGAGGGACCCTAGAAGAGGATGCCACTGACCTGCTCTGCAGAAGCTGCCTCCTTTGCAAGGGCAACCTGAATACTTGGGCAGGGACCTGCCTCCTGTTTCCAACATGCACAGTGCGTGCTGTGTCACTCCTCGATAATGAAATGAAGTATTGAAACCAGTGCAACTTGTAAAGAAGAGAGGGCTCAGACACTTGTAGTCTTGTGTTGTGGAACACATCAATTCAAATCCAATTCAAGCGGCTTAAACATTTGAACTAGGATTTCCTTAGGCAAGTGCTTTACTCAAAGGCTACTTATAAAAAAGCATCAAGCAAAACTCCAAATTGCAGGGAAGACTGTCATGACTGCAAATGTCGAAGTGAAACTCTTCTCAGCAGCCTAGACTTGGTGCCTCACTCTCTGAGGGCAGGGCTTAAGCTAGACTAAGAAGAAAGTCTTTCTCCTAGCTGGCTTGATCAATCCCCAGGTTGGTATGCTACCTGATGCAGCTCCCACCTGGGATGCCAAGCTTCCGTCCATGCTTTCCACTGTGCACAAGAGTCTAAAACAAGCCTGTGAATTCTGTGTGGTTCCCTCTGTCCTTGTAGTGGGTCGGGTCCAGACACACAACAAAAATGTTTCATCCGCACAATGCTGTATATGAAAGTTATTACATCTGATAAATTTAACAGAGTTTAATTATCCGGTGCATACGCAGGTCACGAACTACACTACTTCAAAGCCTCTAGTCTTCTTTTCTCATATGGTATCCAGACCAAAACATGTCAAATTTTAGTGCACTTTCAAAATTAATGCTTTCTGCTGAACTTAGTTGGAAGTTTTTGAAACAGCAGCTTTTGGATCTGATTGGATTTTTGCCATTTGCAAAGCATTACCTCTAAGAGTAGGAGGATACCATATATGCCTTTTCATTCTTTCTGCTCTACTTCACGTATGCAAACTGACAACTCACACTGTACAAATAAAGGAAATTAATTGTTCCTGCCATCCCTTGAGTACTTGCCTGTAGACACATCCAGTACAAAGAGAGCTGAAAGGAAGACTCTGGAGGGATCTGGCTGCCTGAAGAAGAATTTTTACAAAGCAGGAGACCACATCTGAGCATGTCACCTTGGGCTCTCCTCAAGGTCAGTGGAGAATTAACTGATGTAGAGATACACAGAACAACTCTTCTCAAACTACTGTGTGTGGCTGGACAATAGCACCCCAAAATCCACCAGCTGTGGTGGGAGCACAAACAAACAGCTAGCTCAGAAGCAGACATCTAAATTTAAATGAGACTAACTCCTTGGGTTGTCCTGAAAACTTTTCAACCCATTAAAACTAGACTTGGCTTTTTAAAACCCAAACATTGTAATCTGACATTTCTTTATATATTAATGACATTAGTGTAATCAATGGAGTTCACTCTCACTAGCATTACCTGGTAAGCATGGTCTGTGTGTACGAGGTAGAGGTTGGTAGGAGCTGAGCGGCTCAGAGGTGTCATCAATTTAGTCTCAGTTTTGGCACAGGAAGTTTCAGGACGGATTGCATCTTGGGAGGGAAAGGAAGGAGGAGATGCTAAAGATGGAGAGACTGGGGAAAGACTGCTTAAGCCATCAGCTACTGAGTCCGTGTTGAGCCTGATTTCTGTATAGTAAAAATCCTCCTCTCCATCACTGTAGTCAGACTCTCCTACACGTCTGTATCAAGACAAAGAAAAAAGGACGATTAAATGGAAGCAAGAACCCCAAGGTAAATTTTAAGTTCTAGATGCATGAGAAAATATATTCATACTGTCAATAAATTAGTATTCCTAATTACAACCCTACCTACTTTATCAGCATTCTGGCTGCAGGGATGGGGGAGAGGAAAAGAATATAATCTTGTCTGAAGGGAAAAGAAAGAGGAATTAGGTTATTTTTTTCTCTGTGTTATTCTTGATTAATTCTTTGACCTTGGAGGACATGTTTAACTTCTATGCTTCAGTTTAAATATCAGTTTCTCATTCCTAACTATTGCAGTTAACAGGAATCTTAAAGCACTTTGACTTTCAGAAATGATGGAGCAGACACTGAAGGGTGGATAAATATAACAAACACAGGCAAGATATACTTCATGAATGTTACGGCAAAAAATATGTAGGTCTTATTGTAGGTTACTTAATTAAACCAAATATAGTTATGGCCATGATTCACTGTAACTTTACTTGGCATAACAGAAGAAGCTGCTAAAAAAGTCTCACTGTGCAACTCAGACACATGTAGAGAAATGACATATATGTGCTGTCTTGCCAGTGGAGGACTTTCTGGTGTTACTCTCCAGAAACAGACTTACTGAAGGAGAACATGTGAAAGGTTTTATTGCCCCTGCATCCATGGCATTATCTGCTGTGTGTTTGACTGCAAGTGCTCAAAACCCAAAACCAGCCCCTAGCCAGTTCTTCAGCCTGCTTGCCTCTACCTGTGGTCCTTTCACCACCTTACTTAACAGAACTCACTGAGAGAGCATGGGTTCATCAGGTTTGAAAGGCTCTACCAGAAGTACCATCCATCAGACTACAGCCAGTCATTCACCAAAACTACTCTCTCCGGCAAAGTTACAAACTCCAAATTCCAACAAAATTCCGCTGCTTACTTCTCCCTCTCCTGTGCCACGAAAAGGATGTCCCCATAACATACAAGGCAAAGCAACATTCCTAATTGCATTTTGAGAGAGATTTTCTGTTTCTGATAGCTTCATTCTTCAGAGCCTAGACCAACAGCAATTACTATGACCTTTGCAAGACTCTCCTGAGATCCACAGACTACTTCCTCATGGTCTCTTTAATTTTTAAGCACAGGGTAACATTTTTTTTATGTTTCCACATACCTAAAAGGTGAAGACCATGAGTCCTCACTCTAAGTGTATATGAGACAGCTAGATCACTCGGTGACTTGCACAGGAGATTCCAGTTGCAAACAAAAGCTCCAAAACTAGCTTGTTTCATATAAGATCCATTCGCTTTTGCTTCTAGTCCAAGTAACAGACACATGGAATTGCAGTTTCTTTTTTATAGGTTTCTCAGGGTCTGGGGGTTTGTTTTTGTGGAGTTTTTTGTGTTAATTTGATTTAGAACTGGCACAAACACCCGATCCGATGGGAAACAAGGCTGGAAAGTATTCATGCAAGACCCTGAAACCTGCTGTCTTTTGCAGAGCATCAGCCCAGACATGAGGTGCAGCCAGCACATAAGAAATAAGTGCCACTGAGCTGTGCGGCCGTTAGGGAAGTGCAGCGTGACCTAGAGCTGTATTTGACCTTCTAGCAAAGTTCACAAAAGTTCAGGGAAGAAAGTGCCTCACTGTTGGAGTATGTTCTCATTTACCTTGATGTACTACTCTACAATTTCCTCAGAAACCTAGGGATCTAAAACAGAAAAGCCAAGGACAATCCCAATCCAGTTCATCTCCCCAGCCAAGTGTGACTGCTCCCCTTCTATACCAAACCCTTTAGACTTTTGAAGAGACTGCTTTCTTACCCAAGGTGAATGGTTCGTATGTGTTTCTGAATCCCTGCAGCTGTGCTCAGTACCTTCCCACAGTTTTTCCACAGGCATTTGAACATCACCTTCATGGAGTTCTGAAAAGAATGAGTAAAGCAATGTTTGGTGTGTGGAAGATAGAAAGAAAAACAAACCACACAAAACAGATACACAGTTACAAAACACTGTGAAGGTTCAAAGCTACCACCTCCAAATCTGTAATGATGTAATAGTCTCTGTCAACAGTGTCATCCTACTGAACTCAGCAAAATCCCAGTGAAAAGCTTCAGGAGCAGCTTGTGACAAAACTCTACCTCTATCCACTCTTTGGAAAGGCTTTTTCATCTGCAAGTTCTAGTTTCTGTCTCCCCACTAAAGAAGTTAGACATAAAAACTTCCTACACTTCTTTGGAGTCTTTCAAAGAACAACTGATAAGGACTTCTCAATGCAAGGTATCTTCTTAACTTAAGGTCTTCCTGCTAGTGAATTTTGCAACACATAAAAAAATACTGTGCCAGAAAACTGTAGCTTCTGCTATGACAATATTCACCCATGAGCTGGCAAAACATGCTTTTATTTCATTCAGAAGCTGTTGTGACCCTTACTTGGACAAGAGAATGAGAAGCCATCTGGCTGTGTTCAACATTTTTAAAAGAGTATGTGTATAATCTCATTTTAATATTCTTGTTATATTCTTTAATTCACTGGCCTAAAATAATTGTGTAGAGCATAGCCAACAAAGCTATAACCATCCCAATCCTCAGTATTTTGAGGACTCTGGAGAAAACTAGTCTTAATTTAAAGCACAGTATGAAACACAGATGTTGCAGAACTGTATAGATTTTTGTAAAAGCTAATTTTACTCCAAAATTAAACCTACTTTATAAATTTTAAATTAAAAAAATCTAAATAATTTGTACTACACATCATTGAAGAAAACATGAGGAAAACCTTCAAAATAGTGTATTATTATACTGTAATTTTAGTTACATGTAAGATTAAATGAATATATATTCATATAAAGCTTGCTGGAAAAAAAAAAATGGAACAAGCACGTCCTTAAGTTAAGTACATGGTTCACTGTGTCTTGAATGAAATTTGAGTTGGTGTTTTTTTCCATTTCGACCCTTTGGAACTGTATGCCAGTAGATGGCAAGTTTTAGCATTTGCTAGAAATATGATGATTAGATTATATATTTTAAAAATCTCAGTTGATGGGCTTTTTAAAATACAAGTTGACTGTAGTAGCATGCCCTCATAGTTGGCAGTCTATAACATCTCGTGTTTGAAAGTATGGATGCTAAGGGCTTTAAGATTTGAGGTACCTGGTCATGCTGTTTATATGAAAATCTTCTACTTTGGAATAAGTCACACATAAATTCCCTCTATATTTTTTTATCTGATAATACAACTACCATTCAAATAGATACAGAACTCTTTTTTCCTAAAACTGAATATAACCTATCTGGCAATTCTGATAGATACATTTCTTACTTCTACAATATAATACTAAATACTATCATCAGCTCAAGAATCCACAACCAACCATGGGGACAAGATGAAGACCACGGTTATCATTTATATCTTAGGAATTCTGATACGACATCAGGAAAACAGAATAGTTTAACATCGATCTCCAGATTGATGGTCAAACCAACCTATTAGACCCACTGTGTTTTTGGCTTTATTGTCAGTACTGGGAGTCTGCAAAAACCCATGCATTTTAACGTAACCAAATGAAATCTCACTCAGTAGAAATACAGAGCATAAACCATGCTTCCATTTCTGACTAGTCAAAAAATTGCCTAATCAGGCTTAATGTTTTATTTAAGAAAATAATGGAACACAAATGGTTTGGGGAGGAATAACTACATTAGTGGAAACTTTTAAGCAAACAACTTTAAGGCAAAGTGGTTGCTAAACATGACCATTTTCCAAATATGAAATGGAAGAAACTTTAATGAGTAAAAGTGAGGTTACTGATCACTATATTTCCAGGTTTATTCCTTCTGATTTTTGTAGCCCTGAAGAAGAAATAACCTGAACATTTTTATTTCAGCTTCTAAAGGTGCGAAGCTGTACTCAGATACTAAGTACCATGCTGGGGCCAGAATAAAAAAACCTGCAGGAAACGCAGTTCATTTATAAAACAAATTTTGGCAGGTAATGTTATTTATTTATATTAAATATTTGCCATACAGAGCAAAATCCCTGCAAACCAGAAAAGATAGCGTAATACATTGGTGGTGGGTAAATAGAAATATTCAAAGACAACTTGTAAAACAAAGATGGCAGCTGCAAACCCATCTGTCTCATCACAGCTGAGCAATAAGAGTGATGCTAATAAGCTGAGCTTTAACTGAGAAGTAAAAGGCGAACCAGCACACCTCTGCATTCCCACTCCTCCTGTTCCACACCCCCCAAAATCATCTCTGTCTTTAGTTTAACAGTCAGCTCTAACATCTAATTTATTATAACAAAGGTGTCCTCCAAATTTTTTTTTTCCTTTTTAGCATGAAGCACAATCATTTCATGTCCCTCTCCCACAAACAAGGGCAGAACAGTGTGGGTGAGCAAATAAGCAACTTCTGGAGCAAAAGGGTAAATCTGAACAGGTTTAAACAATCATTAAAACTTCTTCCTGCTGGTGATGAAGCAATTAACTGTCTCAGACTGAGCCAGAAACAAAGTCACTAAGGAGAATAAATTATCTGGTTTTTCTCCTTACAAAAAGCCCTTTTTCATCTTGCTATGTAAAATCTGTCCTGTTTCATTGGGAGGGAAGAAAACTTGGACTAGTGCCATCTCTTTGTTTTCTTTTTCTTTGAGAAGAGCTTGCCTGCTAGCATAACATTGCTTGTTTGGGGTTAGTTTTGGACTTTTTTTCTTTTTTTTACACTGTGTTTTATTTAGTCTGCTTTTGCACTCCTACCAAGGATAAATTTGGCCACTGCTAATACTGTATCAAAAGCCATCAGGTTTGATCTCTTTTTTTTTTTCACTCCATATGTTTGCACAGAGAAAGCTTCACAGTATTAAGGTATCTGACACGCTGTCAGACAAACAGCATTTTCAGGGAACAAAAACTATTAAGGCCATATCCAGTTTCTGTGATGACATGTAAAGGCTGCCTGTTGCATCCTGTATACAAAGGATTTGCCAAAGTAGGACAGAAATCCCTTCAATGGCCAGAGGCAACACCTTCTGGAAATCACTTTAGTGTTTTCTGAGCAGGAGGCTCTGTAGAACCTCACCATCTGCCAGCAAATATGTGGTGCTGATGGCAGCATGTGTGTGCAGTAGGTGACTAGGTTGAATGAGACACAGTGACTAGGCTAAGTACCTATGTTAGCTGTATGCCAAGGAGGGGGATACACATACAGAGCTGTTTGGGTGACCTGTTCCCTTCTCACAGCAAAATAAGTCTACTAACATCCTAACTGCCCATGGGGATGGAATTTAATATGAGGCTAACCTTTCTCTTCCTAGGAATAGGTTCATCAAAGAGAAGGTTGCTTGTTTCAGCTTCATCAATACCATCATCTGGCTGGGAAGGTGTCCGAAAGGCTTTGAAGCTATCAGCTGACAGAGGTGGAGATGGGGTGGATGGGTTGGATTGGTCACTGGGAGCATTCCAGCTCCAGTATCCACTGCTGCTGGTACTAGAAGGCACAAATCCTCCTTCTTTCCAAGATCCATTTAGGGATTCTGTCAAGAACAACAACAGCCATCATTACAACAGTGTCATGTGTTATGGATAAGGAGATCTTTTATCTAAGGCTTAGATGTCATGTTGGTAATTAACTGTACATTCGATAAAGGAAAACAAAAGCATTGTATGTAGAGAGGAAAACTACATCTATCTCATGGCACACAAATTATATATTCCACACTTGATTTTTCAGGTTTTTTTAAGAAAACAAAGTATTTTTCTAAAAAGAAATGCTGGCTTTGGAAAAATAACCTCTTCTGCAGCATAAACTGCAATAAGCAGTCAGAAATTGAATGAATGATTATGGGAAAACATTCAAATACATCCTCGACCTTCAACATGAACACATGACTGGCGAGGCATCAGAGCAAGCTCCAAGATACTGCCCGGTCAACTGGAGATCCCCTGGGAAGGGGGACATGAGCCCCAGGACGACACTAAGTAGATCTGCAAAAACATGATCGTCATTCCAGTACTAAAACACCAGAGAAAACCATAATTACACTCTCTCTTTCCATGATCTCTCAAGGCACACGCCTCTGCCTGATTTGAATCTCTAAATGAGGTAGCACGTATCCTTGGAAGGATATCCCTTTTCCTTCATACAGGTGTTATCATTAGGCACCCGTTTTCAGAAGTGGGATGCACAGATGCTGGATCACCACCACACCTACTTACTGGAGGAACCCTGCCTCACTGCTGCAGCTCCCCTGACATTAGGTAGTAAGCAGACACTCAAGCTAACAGGTTACTCTAAAACATGGAGGGTGGGAGTAACAGCACTGCTTCTGCAATCTGAGGCACGTCTGGAGCCATGTTTCATGTGCTGAGGTCCTCGGGCATTAGACAGTGGCATGTCACCCTTCCCAATCCCTAAAGGGCTTCTGGCAGGAGAAGAATATGTAGGTCAGAAGCTCAGCAAACGTACGGCCCGGGTGTGTACAGCGGTGCAACCATGGGTGGCTCTGTCCAAAGCTTCAGGTTCTCACAGGGCTCGGGCACACATTCAGGGATGGTTTAGGTGCAGTTTCTCCCTCACTCAGGCATTGGAAGCTTTTCCCAATGACACTGTAGGTGCCTGAATATTGTGCAATAACTGACTTTGGAATTGGCAAGCAAATAACGTCTTATCTGTTCATGAAACGTTATTTAAGTGTGAGACAGGAGTCTTTTCAAGCCAGCACCTGCCTTTCAGAGTTCTGCAGAAGTCACTCCTTCATTCCTTCTCAATTTCTTACAGATAAATTTAACTAATGACATCAGCAAGAAAATAATGTCTACTACCTGCTACCAAAAACTTAACCTCAAACCAATGATTTTTTTTTTTTTTCTCCTGATTCAGATGGGTTTGGACCAAACCCTTAATCATTAACATCAAGTGCTCACAAAACCGAATGCAGTGCTCCATCAAGTAAGCACATGCATAAAAATATCCCCTTGTGTAGGCAGCAGCCAAGTCCCCACACTTACCAATCAGGGCCACAGAGCATAAATGGGATCAACCCTCCCTCTCCGTCCCAATTCCTTTTTGGGAAAGGACATATACATTTCTGGTAGCTAATAAGTTAATGTGTGAAAATGTCATGTTTTGGTTCATGATTACAGCCTTCATGTGACTGTAATGGAGGTGGGTTTTCTTTTAAGTATTTGTACTTGAGTCTTGTGCCAAAGCCAAGAAAGTACATCTGGTATCAACTTGTGACCTTAGCATAGCTTCAAATTTCCATTTCTTCAGAAAAACAAAGAAAACAGCCCTCTTTCAACTACTACTTTCTGACACATTTATAATGGTACTTTGTATTCTCAGGGTTTACAGCTTCTCCTCACCTTGCTGAGAAAGAGATGTAAATCAAGAACATTTTAAAAATAGTATGGAAAAGACTGGATGAGGTTGACAACAGGAAAAAAAAACAAACAGTGGTTCTCATTAATACTAACAAATCTGTCAATGTAAAGAAGTTTAAAATATAAATAAATGCAACTTACTCTTATTTTGGGGCTCTTTTCACATTGCTGGAGTTGCGTGAAAGAGAACCAGACCAAATATTACTCAGCTGCAGGGAAACAAGGGCCAAACACTGATCCTGTTTACATGGCTGCTCATCCCCAATAATTCCAGCACAGATCAGACTTTAATGTTAATGCTAATGTTACTTTTTTTACTTCCAGGCAAAATCCCATTTGTTTAAACAAATGGACCTTTAATTACACTGCTACTTACTGCCCTTTTTTGGAAAAGGATGCACAAAGAATTAATCATTAGTACATTTGTAGCTGATATTACTAAGATCAGAGCCTAGCCTTGCAACACCAAATGAGCTTTAAATTATCAAATCTTTTATTTAAGTCTTTAGTGAGTCTTCACTCAGGCAAAAGTAAGGTATTCAGGGAGATGCCCAACAACAGCTTCAAAATCTTTTCTGTGACTACTGAAAACATATGAATTACTTTATCAGTGAATTACTTTTTCAGGCTAGTCTTCCCAGATTTTGGGAAACAAGCAGACAAGCTATGTGAAGAAATATCAAAGAGCACTCAGACTGCATGAAGAAATATCAAAGGCAGCTAACAGCTACCATTTACCTATTAGCAATTCAAAAGGGCTTGTTTGGAAGATCTTTCCAGTCGACAGCTGCTATCTAATGTGCACTGCTGCTCCTGACAAGTGTCATCTGCTCAAACTGTCTGAGGTGGCAGGTACTGCCTTGCCCCACACCAGAGCAGCTCCCCGTGATCGGGGATGCAACGTGGGACACGTGCATGCCTCGGCTACTCCAAATCCCTGCCTGGCACATCAGCACAAATCCATCTTCATCTGTGGGTTCGGCTCTGAGCTGAGCAGCTGAAGAGCTGGTATGTTTTTAACCTTCCATTGGCCTTCCCTGGGGGTTGGCAGCCTCCAGCCTTGAGGCAGGACAGTCACTGGGGATGTCACTGCCGGAGGTTTCCCAGGGCTCCATACTCCATAAACACTTCTGGTTTTCAACACTGGAAAGTACACAAACAGGAGCCATGGGTGTTCATGGTTAGAATTCCACCGAAATGGATAAAAACTGCATTTCCAGGAAAAAAAATGGAAAAAAACACACTGTTTTTTCAAAAATCTTTAAAGCTGGGACATTTGGTATGAAATCCTTTTAAGAACATGATTTAGTGGATCGCCCATGCTTCCATGAAGAAATGCAATATCCTTATTAATTTGCATCTGTAAGTATTCCTCAAAGTCCTCCAATTGTTTACAGTAGCAGGGCATTGAGTGTCTATTTAACAGTTACAAGTGAGTAAGAAAAGACAGAGACATACAAACAGTGCTGAGAAAGCCTAACAAGGGTGCCCTAATTTAAATTATTCCTTAAAATGTAAGACTTAAAAAAATTCCTTGTAACTCCAGTCAAGCTTGAATAGATTGTATTTCATTATCAATTTCATTATTACCACTAACTTTTTAGATTTATTTTTCATTTGTGTGTTTTCTGCTATACCATGAATGGAGTACTCTTTTAAGGGATTATGGATTTAATGGTAGACCATCAGAGTTACAAAGGGCAGAGGAACTGAGGGTCTCATCCTGCATCAGTAGAATCAGACCTGTTGCCACGCAGACCTTTAGTGCACGGCCTCTCAGCCAAGGGCTGTGATCTCAAACAGCTTTACCTCATCATAGTGTTGAGTAAAATCTGACCTTATTTCCATGGGGTGGGGACAAGAACAACTCCTGTCATGTTTCGTGCATATGTGCAACTCCAAATAAGCTGTTTGGAAAATTAGTGTTTCAGTGAGGTCAGGAGACCTTCTGCAGTGCTCACCTCCCATTTATGAAATGACACATCTCCTGTTTCACAAACTGGAGCTGCTCTACAGTTACGGAAAAGGTTTCATTTCTGCTGATGTTGCACTGAAGATCTTGACTAGGTTACAGCAAAGCTCAGTATAATCTCCAGCATGCATGGGTCACTGCCAGAAGACAGCCACTCACCCCTTGTCCTCCACCACAGCCACAAGTCCTGGAAACAAGCCCCCACATACACGGCCCTGGCACCCCTCCCCGCAGCCCCTGCCCAGGCGCTGCTCTGAAGCCTTACCGTTGGGTCGGACAGGAGGGCTGCGGACCAAAGGGCTGGTGGATAAACTGGTGAGTACCATGGCTGCTGTTACTTTATCCATGTCCAGTTCTTCTGAAGATTTTCTGAAACACAGTGAATGGGAGGCAGGAAACACATCAGCAAATTTAAGGGGGTTTTAGTGGGTTTTAGGGTTTTTTAATACCAGCCCAATCCCTAAGCCAGCACAGCACAGTATCGAAAGCAAGCCACCAAGTCGTTCTCAAAGCTTTTGTATTCTGGCAACCTGAGCATATCAAGTGGCTACTTTAAGCAAACCAGCTTAGTGTAAATAGGAAAAGCAGTGGGAAAAGAGAATACATCTTCATATGAGATTCTCAGGAGTACTGTGACCCTCCATAAGCTTGACTCTGTTCCTTTTTTTTTCCAGAATTTCAGCTATTCCTATACTTAGAACTAAGTCTGTACTTAAGGGTTCTTTTTCTTGGATAAAGACATAGAGATCCAAAACCAGATAAGACTACTAGTAACATTAATAACATACACTGTTCTCTGTAGGGTGAGGAAGAACTATGAACTTTAGTTAAGGGATGCAATTTTTTCTTTGTTGCATGCTATTAACTGTCCTGTATTCTCTCCTACAGATTGATCCTAAACTTTTTCTGGTCAGATTGTAAACCAATTATTTAAAATAATTAGCAAATTGTCAGAAAACCAGTACGGGGGTGTGACTGTCT
>NW_020799095.1:122912319-122978856 GCF_003259725.1 Athene cunicularia
GGGGGGGGGGGGGGGGGGGGAAACAAAAATAGATTTTGTTGCAGGTATGATGGGAGCCTGAGCCAGTAGAATGGCACAGTGGGAAGAGAGGGACATGGTGCTGCCTTAGCTCAGTCTAGCTGGAAACCAGCCCTAAATCAAAGGAGAGGGCATGGGGAAGGAGTAAAAAGGGAGAGGAGGACAGTCAGCTTGCCAGGGGAGGGAGGAGAGGATTTGGAGAAGAATGGATGCTGCCAGAAACGAGGCTTCAGTGACCCATTGCTCAAGGAGTCATAGTTTTTTTAGACAATGCAGGATTTTCTTTCTTTGTAAAAATGTACACACTACCACTTTTTTTTTCCCCCCCCCAAAAAGCAACTCTCTTTCTGACAGTGTACCATTTCTGAAGAGTGAATGTACCAAACTAAAACTACTAAACCCACTGGGTTTAGCAGACTTTTGCTTTCCATCCTTGTGGGACAGTGCAATCAAAGCAGACAGCATCTTGTAAACATCTGCTTTCAAACATACAACTGATCATCCAAAACCATCTTCTCATTTACTAAAGATCAAGTTAAATTTGTTCCTACAAAAGAACACTTTTCTTCCCTCTATTTTGCATTGTGGGGTTTCTAGAATTTCCTCTGTGCCTTCCCAAGAGCTCTATTTAACCGATCAGGTTGAGTCTTTATTTAAAGCCCAATATGAGAAGTGTTCAGCTACCTGAGGTTTTCCATCAACTGTTGCTCAGTAAGTCACCAAGAGGAACAGAACACGCTGGTTGCAGTTCCCCTTTTAGAATCCCATTTCACTCATTGGGTAGAAGGATCATTAACTGGAAACTATCCTACAGTCAAAGCTGCTTGGTATTTTAGTGAGCAAACCTCGAACTTGTCCATGAAATAGTTCACAGCTGCCTTCTGCTGATGCAAGGACCCATGCAGATGCAGATGAACACTCTCCCATGCTGCACAACTGTTTAGCTCTTGTGACTGTCTTTTGCAACACACCAGTGGCTGATGATGGTTCCTGCTTCATTCTGATTATATCCATAGAAATTTTCCTTCAGCTAAAGCTTTGCAAAGAGCACAGCAGCCATATGGTCATCACTGTGTACTGGAAACATCTTGGATATCTGCTATAACCAGTTAATACCCAAATCCGTCACCCATTAGGTCCTCTAGCCTGCAGAGGAATATTTCACTTAGAATGCCAAATTCCTCTGGGCTCAGAAGCCCCTTCCTCGGGGATGACATGGAGATGCTATATTTTCTGGAGACCAACCCTGCCAAATGATTTTCCAATTACCTAATATCCTAGTATGAATATCCACTCTCTGAGAAGGATGCAGCTGCTCTGTAGCCCACTCCTGCAAGACTACACCTACTGTCCCTAGTCCTTTATTCAGCTGTGGATGAACCACTAATATCTTCTGCACTTCTGCAACAGAATGACCACAGGTTCCTGATATGCTGGAGAAGCTGATCCCTAGAGTTTGCAATCAGCCTTCCAACAAGGCTCTTCTGTGTGTGGCAACAGGACTAACACGCTCCCATCCAGATCTCTGCAGAATTGCAAAATCACACTACAGCAGTTGTTGCAACCATTTGCCAAGTTGGTGTCAGGACGTCAGAATCCAGACCTGGAGCAAATCTCAGAGTTCCTCCAAATAGTCTATAATTTTAACTTCTCCTACCTCTTCTGTATTGATTTTTTTAGTTCCCCTTCACAATGACTCAGACTGCTGCTCTGAAAAATTAATCTTTGCTCCAAATAATTTTGTCACCAATGCCCCAAAATTGTCAGCATTGGCATCTGTGCCTAAGATGACAGTTTTCACAGGTAGGCAGAGGACAAAACCAGTCATGAGAATCCCTGCCATTTCTAGGCATGTTAAAACAAATTCTTGCAATTACTGAAATGCTTTTTTTCTACCTGATCCAATTTACCAGGTTTTCAATATGGAAAGGCCAAATAAATAAAACTTTGGACTTTTTCTCTGCCTATTTCAAATCACAGTTATTTTACTACTTACCGTTCCTCAGCTGCATCCAGCAAACAAGGAATGCTCTGCTCGTACTTCCCAGCCACAAGAATTTTAGCAGCTACAAGTGCTGGCTTATGTGAATCTGCTCCCAAACACATTTTTATAGGTCAGCTCATAAATGTAAACACACGTATTTCATATATCACTCAGCCAGCACTGCTGCAGCAACAGCAGCCTTCGAGGGAGAGTCAAAGCACAAAACTGAAGACAGGGACCACTCAAGCCATCTGCATTTAGTCAGCATCACATGTGAGTCAATGCCATAAGACTGCCCCAGTCTTTTCAAGCTTTCTCTGCTGGAAAGTTGAACCTGCACACAGCTGTTCAACAGTATTTGCACTCAGAGGGGAGAATAACTTCTCTGCTACATAGCGATTGTTCACAAACCATTTATTCCACCATTGCTAAGGTGATTTTCTGCAGACTGAAGTTATAAACCCTAACGTTGTTTATACTGTTATTAGGTGTAATGAAATCTAAATCATTTGTAGGATCATCTACTACATCATCCGTGAAGAATTCTTCTTTCCTTTAATCTCACATTCCAGCCTCCAAATGCCGCCTCTCAACTTTTGGATGGATATATTTGTGTCAGCCCACTCTGTATTTGAGACCAAGAAGTTTTGGATCCTTTATTTCCAAGTCTTTGCAAATCAAAACACATACCAATAGCTGAATTATAATGAATTAGCTGAGACGTTAGCAGCAGAAGTTAGAGGACCTTGGGACAGATCTTTTACCACCATCCCATGTCTCTCAGCTTCATGTCTCCCTGGTTTCACCTGATCCCTGCAATATGGTAATCTAGCCATTCTGGCATTTAAAACGGACATTTTATTTAAAAGCCAAGCTTAAATTAAACTTAGTTACTACCCTCACTCTTGCTCAACCCTTTCCTTGGTTTTGCTGATGAATTTACTGCTTTTTTGATAATCATTTAACAGTGTTAAGAAACAATCACATCTCCCTCAGTCAGAGCTCTCTGCAAGGAAAGGCTGGGTTTAAGATCCAAAAGATGAGCAAAAGAGGATCCAAGATGAGTCCAAGGCTACAAAAGTGTCCCAAACCAACACAGCATCCGATCTCCTGCTGTCCTGTTTCCTCAGCCAGCAGCTGGCTCCCCCTAGGACCCGTGTTTCCTTATGAGACTGAACCCACAGTTTAAGCTCTTGGTAGGATTCCTCCCTACTAGCAACTATC
Source organism: Athene cunicularia (assembly GCF_003259725.1). Lineage (NCBI taxonomy): Eukaryota > Metazoa > Chordata > Aves > Strigiformes > Strigidae > Athene > Athene cunicularia. The sequence goes on from NW_020799095.1 coordinate 122,915,546, forward strand.
TGGGCACACCTATACCACACCTCTGTTTTTTCTCCTCTCTATCAACTACACCATCATCTATGGCTGGAAAGGGTTTTTTAAAATATCCTTAGAAATATGCATTTTATTCTGCTTTTGAAATCTTTAGTCTATTCTTTATTATTTGCCTGGCTTAGATCAAAAAGCCTGCGGTTCTTCCTCTTGGAAAGACTGCATCTTAGGTCAGTACTTTACCCAAGCATATTTTAAGGGTCCTGGAGAATATTCTTAGAACAGAGAAACTAGTAGTGGTAGCAGGTGTTTTTGATAAAATAGATCTTATTCAAAAAAGATAACTAAGTTCATTTTAAGCAAAGAAAAAATAAAAACCAGACAGATTCATTTTCCCTGACCACAACTACAAAGCTTTCAGTTAATTCCCTCACCAGCAACCTCTAACTCCAGCGCAGCAATGCCCAAAGCAATGAGGCACGGGTTCACCATACGGAAAGCACCCTCCTATGCGCTGGAGTTGCCCTGACACAGCTTGAGTGCAACTGGGCAGCGCTTCGTCACCAGGGCTCTGCTCCTGCCGAGGAGGTAAGAGGGGAGAGCAGGGGCAGCAGCATCCTGAAGCTGGCAGGACCAGGCTGCAAGGGGATAGAACCTTCAGCACCAGATGAGCCCATGGAGAAGGGAAGATGAAGAATATTTCCAATTACTTCAAGTGAACTTTGGCTACAGAAGTCGACAGTCACAGCCCCAGCCTTCTCCTCCAGAACCACATTTCCCTGCTGTTCCAGCACTGCTGAGCTTGCCTTTCCTTATCCTGCTTTCTAAACAATAACCACCTGAAGCCCATATGCCCTAAATATTTAGAATTATTAAAAGGCTTATATTCTCTATTTTGGCAGAGGCATGGGCTTACCTATTTCTTACTGCTATCCTCACCAGAGGGATACAGTAAAAAATGAACAAAATAAAAGATTTAAACTAGGATTGATCAAGAATGGTGGCAGTCAAGCACAAAAATGCTAATATGCTATGTTAGCTGGCTATGTCCTCTACCCAAAAACTAGCTTATAACAGTGGTTCACACAACACCTTGATCTTTTGTTAAGGAAGTACCATATAAATATGCATGCATTAATATGCTACAACTAGGACAAAATAACAGTATATTTAAACTGCTCTCTCCCTCCCATACTTACACTTCTAAATGCTCAAAGAGAGATGTCTGAAGACTTACTGTGACCACCTGATTATAGCCACATTGCACTGATGCCATCATACTGAGCACTGTATCAATACTGATAGATGTGTTACTACAGGCTTTTGGTACACCAAAAATATGATTCATCATATAATGCATCATTGTAATCAGCGCACTGATTACAAAAGTAATTCTGAAATAAATAAACCCCCTGAGTTACATTCTACAAGTAAAATAAAAAGATTTTATCTTTCTTCAGTTCATCATTAATGTCAAAGGCAAAATCCTAAAAAGGAATCAGCAAGAAAAGCCATGCCTGCAGCTGTGACTCCATATATCTAAAGTAACTACAACCACTCTTCTGTCTTGAGCAAAGATCTACAACATCATGCTGCAAAATATTCTTAATCCATAAAGCACCTTACATTTACAATAATACCTGGTTACCATCTAACAATTCAAAATATTGATAGTACAGATAAATGAACAATCTTGCTTGTTGATATGTTATGTTTGGTTGCTGATTACAAAGATTAAAAATTAACTCACTTGCCAAAGACAAAACCAAAAACTATAGCGAGAATGATCCATATAAACAGCTCAAGATCCCCAGCACTCTTTGGTAAAAGCCAAAACTTTTCACAATAAAGCCAAAAGCAAAGGGAAATATTTTCAACATTACATTAAATCAGTACAGTACTGTAATGACACATCTAAAAACATAAGAGAGCATGACTATTTGCACATCTAAAAAGAGAATTGGTGTTTGATATCTGAAACAGAGATACAATAATACAATGCACTAATTAGGAGATGGGGATTTCTGCCCTTGCTCATGGTGGCCAAACATAAAATTAACCTTTTCCACATTAACTTTGTGATATTTGCAGGCTACTTCACATACAAAGTAATTGGCTGTTCTGTGTCTGTCTCTGCTGTCCTTGCTGTACACAAGCCTTTTTTTTCTTGATACTGACAGATATTAGAAATCAATTACGATCAAAATCTTTATTATACAAATATAGGAACTTTTCATCTAAAAAACACATATACCTGAACTTCTCAAGGAAAAAAGAAAAATGCATCAAAGGCTACCTCAAAGCTCTCCACCTCCTCCTGGCCAAGTTGATAGATTTTGCAATTCAATTATTCAAAGGACCTTTGGAAGTCTGGCTGGTGTTTTAAGAGCCTGAGGAGAGTTAATAGGGTCAGTAAACAAGATAACTGACTTTTTATCTGGACTGTAATGGTTTAAGGACAATAAAAAGTCTCTGCAAATTAGTCATATCAGATGGGAGATATTCACTGAGTGGTTCTCAGCATCCTGGAGCAGAAAATATGTTTAACAGAAGAACTGAAGAGAAAGCGATGTGCAATACAGGAGTGTTTCTCAGTCTTTTATTTTAACTCACATCAAACCATGGATCACTTTCCATTGCTGCACAAAAAAAAAAAAAAAAAAAAAAAAAAAAAAAAAAAAAAAAAGAGACTCTAAACCCAGATATTTCTCTAGCTATTATTTATAAAAACATTAAAACATGAAAATAATCCATTCATTTTTACAACCATTTCATAGATCTAGATAATCAAGAAAAGCCAATACTTGGTTCCAAAGGTTGCCTGACATACCCTCCCATACACAGGGGTCTCGACACCTCTCTGCCATCCCCATCTCCTCCTCAAGCCCCCAGACGGCAGATGGCTTCTGAAGCCAGATGTGTCCCTGGGACCACATGGAGCTCCCCTTCCCAGTGTCCCTCTCCTCCCTGTGGGGATATGACCCAGTCAAATGCTACCCTGGCTACTCCGTAGGCTACCACCACACCAGACCTCTTCAGAGTGCTGGCAGAGATGCACCAGCAACGAAAAGGATACCAAATTATTGTGATTTCTGTTATCTGGTGTAAATACATCCCATGGACATATTCTGCTGCCACCATCTCCTCTGCAGCCCAGTGGCAGTAATAGCTGCTTTGCTCTCTGAGACTCCCCAAAAAAGTTTGCTTAAGGCCAAGCCTGCAAAACAGATGGAAAATGCCTTTTTCATAGAAGCCTTTTTATCACCACTTCTAAAGCAACTTGTCTGACTTCCTTAAAGACAATTGAAATTTCAAACCTATCCAAATAGGAACAGGACTGAACTCTAGGTCTCACTCTCTGATTTACAAAATACAGGATACAGTGTGCTGGGGGTGAGGAAGGAGAGGATGGGTAGTAAAACACTGCTTTTCTTATTGGCTGGTGATAAGATCTACAGTTTTTAAACGCTCTGCATAAATGGGACAGTTAAGCAAGCCAAGTTCAACACTGGGAGAGAAGCTGCAGTTTACAGGAACAATTTATTCTATATATTGAAGAAGTTGATCCAATGAATAATTTTTATTTTTCAAACAGCTGCGACATATCAGGAGAACTTATCTGGCAAAGAGCCCTCGGGCTGACAACAGAAGCTGAAGTAGGAATATGACACAGAAACTGTCTGCTTCAAAACAGAGCAATCAAATAAATGATAATCACTTGATAGATTATGAGTGCAAAGCAAAACTTAAATTCAGAAAGGAATAACAGAACCCTGCAGAGAACAGTTTACCCTTATGGTCACCCATAAACCTTGAAGATCTTCTGTTCAACCTCTACTTCAAAGGCCACTTGCTGATGCAATAAGTAATTTGGTCTCTACAAACTATGTTTTAATAGCACCCTGAAGAAACAGACCGACAGGAAAGTGATCTTGCCCCTGCACTCAGCACTGGTGAGGCCGCCCCTCAATTCCTGTGTTCAGTTTTGGGCCCCTCACTATAAAAAGGACATTGAATGACTCGAGCGTGTCCAGAGAAGGGCAACGAAGCTGGTGCAGGGTCTGGAGAAGAGGAGGCTGAGGGGAGACCTCATCGCCCTCTACAGCTACCTGAAAGGAGGTTACAGAGAGCTGGGGATGAGTCTCTTTAACCAAGTAATAAGCAATAGGACAAGAGGTAATGGCCTGAAGTTGCACCAGGGAAGGTTTAGACTAGATATTAGGAAGCATTTCTTTACAGAATGGGTTGTTAGGCGTTGGAATGGGCTGCCCAGGGAGGTGGTGGAGTCCCCATCCCTGGAGGTGTTCAATTGGGTTGACATAGCGCTGAAGGATCTGGTGTAGTTGGGAACTGTCAGTGTTAGGTTAATGGTTGGACTGCATGATCTTCAAGGTCCTTTCCAATTGAGTTGATGCTGTGATTCTGTAATGTTTGTCCCTCATCTGTCTACCTTTGCCTTAGCTACTGTTTTAGCTTGTTTTAGCTTGATCACAGGCACATTCTCTTTCATAAACGGGATCACTTCAACACGGTATTGTTTACAGAAAGAAAACATCACACTTCTGAGCACTGATGCTTTCTTCAGGGAAAGGGGCTCGGCTTCTTGCTTCAACACCCAATAGATACTGCCCAACGCCATGCAAGCTATCATGCTGACAATGGATACACATAGAAAGTAAAAATCTCAAAGGTCCCAGGTCACCCGATTTAACACAAACAGTGCCAACAAGCGCTGTGATGTGCTAAGGGGACAGCTTACGCCACCTGATAACACACAGAGAGGGTTAGACGCCTTGCCTCTCCAGGTAGCTGGCATTCCCGCTACAAAGCTTGCTGCTGAAGAGCAGCACTGTTTGCTACCCTCATCTACCCCCACAGTCAGAGCCACCCAACTACTAGTATGTCTGACGTCTCCATTTCACAGTGCTCCCCTGAGTCTTTTGCAAAATTGTTTTTATGGTAAATCTTCCTTAGACAATGAGAATAATTATTTCACTGGTGATTAGCTGAAGATATTATGGCAGATGCTACATCGTCTTTCCCAAGGTAAAATACCAAATACATGGTACTTCTTTGTTGCAAATAGTGTGACTCCCACTTTCTATTAATTGAATTCTAACATTCCCAAAATATATTTTATAATACCAATGCTTATATACAGTCCTAACACATCTATATGGATAATTTGTTTAGCACAATTAATATCTATAAAAACCTGCTCTAAGTCAATTTTAAACCAATAGTTAACTGCTTTTCCCTCCACACATTTTTTTCTAATAAAATATATTTTATTAAATAATAATAAAAAGCCTGCAAGTCTACATTACGTTTATACCCTTTTCCTCTCACCAAATCAAAGAACCATTAAATTTACTGTCCTGCTGCCACATGTAGCTACTAATGTGAACAAGATGTCGAACACTTTGCTGAAATCAAATTAGTCTCAAAAAATGACCCATGGGGACAGTTTCTGTTTATTGTTAATACTTACATGTAAGTCTTTTTGAGCTTTCTGGTTTCTCATTTTTTCAAACTAGATGTAAACAGAATTCTAGACAGCCACCAATGTTCACTGATGTCAGTCACTAGACTCCATTACTATACATATTTCATCATTATTTGACTCTTAACTACTTACTGAAGATGGTCCTCCTTAACAATCACACTGATGATGACTTTAAAACAATCTCCCATGAAAGGCCCCTCTTTAGTCCATAAACAATTAAAATTGTTTCCATATTTCCCAACTCAGACTGCTCCCTCAGGGTACAATTTCCTAACTGATAAATGTTTGTAATGAGCAGTGGTGGCAGATGAGTCATTATTTTGTTTCATTCGTGTTAGGATTATTTATTAAATGTCCTGCATCCCAAATTATGAGAGTTAAAAATCACAAAACTAGACCTAAAGTTGTGCTTTCAAAACATACCATGGGCACATGTCACAGTGTGGAATGTCATGTTTATGCACACGTCTAGCGACACTGCAGTTGGGAATGATCATGCTTACTGGAATAGCATAAAATGAAAAGATTAGCCATGGTAGGGAAAACGGTACTATGCTCTGCTACTTTGCATTACACTACATTAAAGATCATCAAGCAAGTTGCCATAGTTCATTTATACTATGCAACATTATTGTATCTCTATCAGGCCCTCAGGTCTACTTTAAAACAAATAAGTATTTTATTTTTGACACCGTTGCCACCATTTATAAACAGTCCTAGAATTAAAAAACAGCAGCAAACAAGTGGTGATTCATGATAACTATGGATATACAATAGATTCTCTTTAAAGTCACTGGTAATGCATGTCATGCATGTCCTCAAGAAATTCTGGAGCTCTGATTTTTCACCCTTGATTCCCTCCTTTGAGGGAAGGGAAAGCATTGCCATTTTATGAAGAGATGACAAGGAAAAAAACCCCACACAGTTTCTATATGTTGATTTTATTTTTAAAATATATGCAGCAATCCTAGTGGAACAAATTGACACAAAGCTGGAATCTGACCCTGTAACTGAGATGACTGCAACATGGTAAAATCAAGCAATCAAAAAATACAGGTTGCACAGTCAAGCAAGTTGGGGGATAACACACCCTTTGAGAACAGGGGAAGACTTATATTTAATAATCTGCAAGTGGCAATACATAAAACGCCTTCTAAGTGGTAGATGACCCAGAAAAAGCTGGGGGCAGCAATGGTCCTATTGGGACAGCAGGACATTCGGGAAAACCCAATCTGAAAATCTTCGTCATTTATTTCTAAGCAGTTTACTACGATCTGTAACATCATTATAGGGAAAGGTAACCAGAACAGATACTTACATTTTGAACTAAATACAGAACTTTTTATAAAATTGTAGAGATATTATGAAAATAAAAATGGATTAGGAAGTCTTACAAAACTTGTTTGTTTTTTTGGTAAATCACTGTGAGCAAAAAAGATGGTCAATTTATATGGATTAAAACTGAAAGGAGGTATTGGGAATATTTATGAGTAGTCCCAATCTAAATGCTTTTTCAAGATGCTTTTAACAATAAACATTCATTGTGCTATAATATGTTTGCTCTGTGAGTGCAGGGGTGGTGGTGGTGGGGTGTTTATTGTTTTTTTCTGTCTGTTTACTTTTAATTACTTGAATGCTTTGCATTTAAAAGCAATGAGACCACTGACATAATACATGGTAGCAGAAGAATGCATCTGGCTTAACTCAGTATACTGTCATCCTTAACGTTCTTGCTTGAAATTCAACCTTTTTTTTTTCATTATTAGAAACTAACTGAACTGCAGATATCAAGGGGAAATTGAGAATACACTGCTCAGCATCTGGTTAGTACTTAGCTTGTTTTCCAGTTTGTTCTGTTAGATGGAAACATTATCCTTGGTATACATGTAATTGTGTCAGTAACTGTTTATGAAGCTATAACACTGTTATACAGTCAGTTATGCAAAATTTGTTCTCATATATTTTTAAATAACAGCAGAGCATGCTTTTGCTTTTTTTGTTTGTCTAGGAAAATGCTTCTGTGACAAATATTACAAGTAATAATTACTATCATATAAAGCAGTCAGTCCCTTACTGTGGGTCTGATATTATGCTCATGTTATCCAGTCTCACACTTCCATAAAGATACTGCTGATACTGAGAGGTAAATGATCAACAGTAACAGTCATCTGAAGAAATCTGAGCAAAAAGCTGTGATGAAGATGCATTCTTCATCTTGAAGATACCATCTTTATGACCTTCCATACTGGAAGTCCTCTGCAAGCTGTATTCAGTATTTAAACTGCAGATACACATTGTAAAAATTTACCAGGGTCTTGAAGAGTTATAAAATGTCCATGTTACGGTTGATACTACTAACCTCATTTCTACTTTTATCTACCAAAGATAACACAGACAAGATGGCATCATTTTCCATTACAGAATTCAATTCTCTTCCTACTCCCATAGAGAGAAGAGGATAATTTTCCACTGTTAGTCAACAATGCACAACATTTACCACCTTTTTTTCTATTCCCATATTATTAGCATTTGTCTAACGCTCTAGTTTCTTTGTCTTCATATAACAAACCCAGAAGTGGCTGAGCATGTGCAATGCTCCATAATAACAAAGGAGAGTATTTATGGTCACAGAGGTGTTGGCATTTAAAGTTTTCGCTACAATTTAAATAATTCTCTTCACACACAGCACAGCGAATGTTCAGAATGGGGGGAAATCTCAGAGGAGCACTGTTATCAGTTTGGCCTTAAATTTGTACACACTAGAAACACAGGTTTGGAGACCCAAAGGAACTGCAAATACAAAACATCCCACTTTCCCTACAGTCAGGCAGACAGACCATAATTTCCACAAATTCGTTCTCTCGTCCTCAACCTCTCCCCTGCCATCTTAGCCCCTCTGTCTTGTGATGCTCTGCTCGCATTTTCCTATCCTTCCCTTTTATCTTGATGCCGGACGTCCCTAGCATACCTGCTACCATCAGAGAATTATTGGGAGAAAAAAAATCCTGCTAGAATTAATGAAAATTCAAAGGTGAAGATAAATAAAGCCATTAACAAAGAAATACATCTTTTAATAAAAGAGATGAAAAGGAGTAGCTTCAGCCTGTGAGATGCTGGTAGTCAAGGTCTGGTGCCTGCTTAACATCCACTTTGATTGGGTCTTCTCTCAAGTATTGGACAACCACAGCCTCATCCTTACTGCTCTCCTGGGAGCCCCAGGTAGCATGTTAGCTACTTCAGACAAGAGAGATGGCAGCCTTCAGAGAGAATGAGTTACTTATCCATGAGTTACTGTCTGAAAGCAGCATTCAGCTGGCAGCAGTTTTAATACAATACAAACATGACCACTTCCAGAGGCATATTACATTGCAACCTGGAGCACTGCAGCTAAACACTATCTTTACAGAACATTACTGTGTTTTGAAAATTTACCATTTTTATTTAAGGAATAAGCAGTCCTTAGAATATCCATAATTTCTGACCTTTTTTTTCTTCCCCCAGAAAAATTAAGGCAACTGAATTGATTCTTTTTCCTTTGCACACCTCAATACAGATGTAAAAACTGCAATGCAGCTGCGAATCCCCAGTGAAGCTGACAGCACAGCCTAAACCACAGCCTCTTCTCTACTATCACCTTTTGGCCTTTCAAAATAGATGAATCATATTATTTTTATCTTACTTCTCTTCGACAATCTATTCTTACCCACACACAACCTTGATTCTCTTCACCTCTTCAGCACAACTCAGAAGGTCAGATTCCCCCAGCTTGCTTAGTGTAATCTTTCCCTTATTTCACATTCAGTGCAAAGTCCTTCTATAACCTGACATTAAGGAAAAGATGTCAGTAGAGAAGTCTTCCTGGATGCACTACCCATCAAACCTCCTCCTACCTTTAAAAGCCCCACTTCAGCCTCCCAATCCCACTGGCATGTTCTAGTTGACACAACTGACTATGGAGGCACATCTGACAATTTGCCCACAAAGAGCTCCTGGGCAGCGGGAATTGCTCTCTATCCTTTACAGACAGGTTTTTGCTGTTTTCACAGCAGATCTTAGCAGATGAGCAAATTTAGGCCAGCATCTTTCTTTACAGCATGCTGTGACTAAGGAAGCACAAGTTTATCTTAGCAGGCTGTGCCATCTTCAATTTGTGAAGTTCTTCCTTTCGCTAATGCCAGAACACTTGGCTCAGACACTCAAGAGTCAGGTTCACATCCTGGCAGGAGCAAGCTCTCGTAGGGAATGGTGTGAGTTGAAGCAAATTACAGTGTAACGATAGCTTGCTCATAAAAATATGACCCCAGACCACTGCAGCCTAATAACCTGTTCATGATGTCGAACGTTCTGGAAATTATCCAAAACTATTAATTTTTTTCAGGGAAAGATGATGTTAACTCTTATGACCCTGATCACTGTGGCTGCAGCTTCAGTAGTAGGTTCAACTCACTCCTAAGTTTGCATTATCAGAAAGGTATTGTTCACAGTGAGCACAGAGAGGAAATTCAACCAAAAAAACAGTGTGCTTCAGGCACTATTCCATAGGGAAGGAAGGAAAAAAAGGACCTCGAACAGCTTGACGTGGGACTTTGAGAACTGTGGGACTCATAGCTTAGCCAACTAAAACAGATTAAAACAACATTCATGACAAACTGTTTGGAGAGAAAGTGGCCCTTCTGTGCTTCAGGGATGACTGCTAATAGTGAAAAAATACAGGGCAGAGCCTGTTGCAGAGCCTGCATTAACTACAATGGCTGGAAGTTTTACCAATGTTTTGATAATGTACACAATTGGGGAGAGAGCACACATGCACATACGCACAGAACATTAGGAAAGCAGCATTCTATCTATATTTATTCTACATGTCATCTTCCATCCTCCTATGTAGAACCTTATAGCTGAATTTTTGATTCATTAATTTCATATAAAATAAGATAAAGAACCATGCAATAGATACGTATTTGTTCCTCATGTTAAAGGACTATCTTAAAAAGAGAATCATTAACTTTTAGTGCCAGAAAAATTCAGTCACATGTGTTTGTCTCTGTACATGATTCACAAACATGATTTGCTAACAAAAGGTATTCAGCTATAACCAGCAACATGCAGAGCATGATAAATCACTTTGAAGCAAGCATCTATAATGTCACAGCCTCCAAAAAACATTTCACAAACAAAAATATTATTAAAACAGTAACACATACTTTAAGACTAAATTTTATTTTTTTTTTTGGTCTTGCTTTGCAACCAGAGCCATGTTTTGTAGAACCAAAAATAAACTCAAGGGCAGAATTGGATCATGATGGTTTCTGTATGCCTGCTCTCCTCCCTGCCCTCCCTGCTCACTGCCGCGCTGAAGGGATGCTCTGTCACAAGGGATACATCAACCAGCCGACCAGCAAGGCTGTTACACAACGCATCCATCTGTGGTTCCTCTGCTGGCTTTAACTGCTTGCCTTAGGACAGCCAAGCATGTCGGCATCCTTGCTTTGTATTTAAAAGGCTCTCCTTGTTCTTTAAATAACTCTAAGGATGACGTTTGTGTGATTCCTCACTGCTGTACCTGGCTCACAAAGAGCAGCACACCGACTGTGTTGCCCCTGCGACTGCAGTACTGGGAACTGGCAAAATTCTACCTTTCCAAAGCAGAAACCCAAAATAAAACCAGACAGAATGAGAGGTGAAAAAGCAAAGGCTTCATCCTCAATCATTTTTGTTTTGCCTGACTCTCCATCCAGGCTGACATATGATGACCAAGCATGTCGGTGGTTGAGCTGCATAGCAGAGACCCAAGCCCAGGAGCAGAAAGAGAAAGCTGCTCCCTCCTGCTCCCACCGGTCTGTCAGCAGCCCAAGTGCCCCAGCACTGGGATGTACAACACTCATACTGGTTTGAACTGGTCTGGTTTCTATGCTTCTGCCTGGATGACAGAACTGTTGGTAACCACCGAGATCTGTCCCCAATTTAATGGAGTTTAGATAAACATGCACCTAAGTAACACCTATGCCAAAGATGAATAACTAAAAAACACAGATTTGCAAGTGAACAGTGCTGGGTGCAAACACACAGTCAAATATATTTTTAAAAATTTTTAAAAAAAAGGAAAGAAAAAAGCTTTGGCCAATTTCTGTAATTCGCCTCTCCCTTCAGCATACCTCACTCCCAAGCAACATATCTGAGACAAATTTAAACATTTATCTCTTGAACAGACAACTGCAGTGAAGTATGTTAGGGCTGTTTAATCACACTCATGTGCTTTCAACTCCAGCAGACAGATGTTATTTTGTTATCCAGACTCAGAGGAGCGTATCTGAACCACCTTAATCACTTGATGGTGGAAGACCTGTCGAAAATATCATCTTTCCAAAGTATTTCATGAAATCATAAAGCACAATAAAACTATGTTGTTGCATGTGTGTTCACAGTCATGTTTCTTTCTGAAATAACCAGTAATTCTGCGCACACAACCTAGCAGCTTGGAAAGACCAGTTTTTTCGAAAATGTTAAGGTGGCAACTTTTCAAAAGAAAAGTAAAAAAAAATAAGTTGTTGCAATCAGACAATGTGATCGACACAGCCTCATGCATCATTCTTGAATCAGAGATGTGCAGAATCTGATTCCACCTTTTAGCCTAGAAGGCATCTCCGTCATACTGGGAACCCCAAATGCCTAGCACAACTGTGCTGTGGTATTACTGTCATGGGGATCAGTCAAGGTTTTGGATAATCCAAATGAAGTAATCAAAAAAAGTAATCGCAGCCTTCATTTTTTGATTCATCTTCTAATTTTTCATTCCTCAACAATAAGCAGTTTCTTTCTTGGTTGATTTTTTTTAAACTAACTTTACTGAAAAAAAATCACAGAAGACTCACCAGAGTCTGAGAAATATGTGATGTTTTGAAAGTTGCCTTCACAAAAATTTTCACAAGTAACTTAAGTTTAGGATATAATCCAGCAAGTGAAGACTGCATTTTCACCAAATACAACATGAAACAATATTTCTACAGTATATGTAGTATGCTCTCTAATACTGCAAAATGATTGCAATAGTAATATCCAGTATTTCTGAGCAGTTATGTGTGGGCTGGGGGTTATTACAATGTCAGTTCTGATAAAGGGTATTTGCTACAAAAACTGGGAGAAGAGAGACAGCTATGAAAGACTTTCTCTAATGATTTCTGGCAGTGATCTGAGTAAGGCCTGTTCCCAAAACTCAGTCACAGGGACAAAATCTGTGGGGTCAATATTTGTTAACTCAAGCCTCACTTCAGCTTCAATTTCAGTGAACAAAAGTCTGTAAAAACCAAACATTTTGAGAACCTTTGTTGCAGCCAGAATTTTAACTGTAGTCTTAAATCAAGTTTTAGAGTGAGCATCCATTTTCCACTTTTTATTCCCATGAAAGTTGTGATTTTTACTACTTGATCAGATGAAGATTGTGCATCTTCAAGCTGTGCCTTAGAATATGACATAGAAAAGCTCTATGTATAGACCAAAGGATTTCAGCACACTGACAGACTGTGTTTTCCCATATTAGACTGCTGGGAGAATTCACTATCTGAAATTTTCAGTTCCAGTAGCCCACAGTCCTCTGTACTAAACAAAAAGCAGACATGATAAAAGGGCTATCCTTTTTCCCTGCTATACATGTACTCTAGAAATATTTAATGAAGTTATATGCTATATGCTACCTTTTTTTTTTCCTCTTAATATATAATTTGACAAGGGAAGTTTAACAAGTTGAACACAGTTTGTTAATGTGCAATAGCAATTGATTATGTAACGCTTTTTAAAATTCATTTTTAGTGGTGACAAGAATATAGTTATTGGTGGAAAGAGAAAATAAATACCTGCTCTACTCAGAAATCAGCTGACAGCCCCAGTGAGTTGCTACTTGATTTAATTTCCATTAATTTTCCACCAGAGAAACTCCCGGCAGGGAACACAAAAGACTCAACAAGAAGTTTCTGCAAACACTTGGCTCCCTTAGCCAAGTGATCTTTTTCTTGTGCTGTTTTTAAGCCAAATGTGCTAAAATCAAATGGGTTTGTGCATGACTGGCTATTCCAAGCCTTGTGGAAATAACCAAAACCCAGGGTACCACCAGTGCACTGCTTGAAACGTTTTGAGAAGTCCTCAGATTAGAAAAATGAAATGGTCATCTAATGAAAATTATGTATTTTTTCCAAATATTTTACTTTTTATTGTACTTGCCATAAATATCAAGGGTCTAATCCTGTAAAATTCAGCTCATGCCAAGAATCTTACCAAAATTCATCAGATTTTCTTCTCTAGAACAGAACATCCATCCACCCAGAAAATGCCTGTTTGGCATTTATTATAGGATTAAAATTCATCAGTAGTATGACTTTAGCCCTATAAAAGGGAGTGATTAATTACTTCAATTTTATTTAGTTAGTTATTTAGTTAGGAACATGAAATGCAGGATTAAGCAAGAGCTGTGTGGATAAATTGCCTTACATTTCCAAAGCAGGAAAAAAACGTTCCCATTAATTTAATCTCAGTTCTGAAAGCTGCGTACTAGAAATGGCCACATAAAAATGCATATGTCAGGTCACTTCTAAATAATAATTTTCAAAATGAGAGCTCCTGAAATACTCAATAACTGAACAGGAGCACGAATTAAAATACACCTGTATGGCACAACACAACAGAGTTATATTACATATAAATAATTATGCATGTATATTCTACGTAAGTACATGCATACACACACACACACACACACACACACTAGCTCTAAGTTAGCTAGCACGGGTCCCAACAGGTAGGATGTTTGGCACTGGGGAGAAGGCAGCACAAGGGTGCTGCTGCTCACCATTAGTGTGACAGCTCAGGATTAGGCACAGGCAAGGGACCACCAGGTGTGATGCCAGCAAAGGAAGGTCAAACCCACATCACTCATCTCCCATGCAAAGCTCTTACAATCACAGGAACCTGAAAATTTCAGCTACATCTCAGGAAATCAAAACCAAGCCCCTAATTTAATAACTGCATTCTGTTGAGTTTGTTATATATGAAAAAAAGTGGTGGCTTCCCTCCTTCCACCTTCAGGCCCATCTTCTCCCACCACACCTGTAAGCCAGTAGTATCTTAAAAAATACAGCAAACAACAGAAAACAAAAAAATCTTCATAAGGCTTTGGTAACAAATCTAGGACACCCATGCCTGTATTTAAGTGTTTAAATGTAGTAAAATATTGCCTCCAGCTAGATTAATTCCATTTCCTCAGAACAAAAAGTGTATCGTTGAGAGCACTGATTATTCTCACTCTCCTGCAAGCCACTTGCAATCATACTTGATTTGTAATTTCCATAAGCTTCCTTAACTACCATAATTGAGGGATGCTTTTTGGTTGCAGCTCTGAAACCAATTTTGTATCTTTATCAGGACTAGCAGGAAAGCAGCACTGTATCTCCCTCCAAGTCTCCCTGCTCAAAACCCACATTTTAACCTTAATGCCGAGAACTGTGTGCTTGTTAGTGCAATAACCAGTGCTGCTCCATCTGTAGGATCTGCAAAGGGAAGTATGGATTTCTGTCAAGAAGCACTTCTCTCACAGAAGCCATTTTTGCATTTTAAAACAAATTGCCTTTAAAGCATCAGTAAGTTTTACAAACCACTGTCATAAGCAATGTGTTTTTAAAATGCTCCTTTTGAGGATTTTTAAACTATAAACTTGGAATCCATGACACTGAGTGAGCTTCAGTTAAAGGATGGGTTAGAAATACATGAAAAGCTCATTGACACAGGGTGGGATTCAGCTCCACTTTACAACATCTATACTTATATATACAAGTGGACTGTGTGCCTGTACTCCCACCACTGTCAACAGAAATCACAATAATTAGCAGAGCAGAGACCAGCCATTACTGGCAGGGTTAAGACTGGTCTTAGCCTAAATTTAGGTATACCTAGCATATTGCCCCTGGTCGTTAGCTGCTGCTCCCAGAGCAAGGTCTCAAGCACTTGCCAGGTCATATCCAGACTTCTGCACAGGCATCTCAAACACCTGACAACATGTAACACGGCACCAGATGTTTATGTGTAGCCAACTCCATCGTCCACTTGGTGCTTCCTTTGGAGTAAGATGAATGGATCTCGAAGTCAACTGTCCTCTGTATTGAGGAGATACACTGACCACAACGCCAGCTTACATGAGACACTTACAATTCTCCATCTGAAAGGAAAATCCCCTTCTTACTAAGTTTTCCAGAATAAGAATCTCCTGTATTTCATCAACAACTTTTACCAAGGTACTTGCTGTTGACTGATAAGCTTAATCATAACCACATTCCTAAAATTAAGATATACCCTACTATCCTGTAATATTTAGCTCTTTCCAGGAGATGTCCAAAAGTACAGTAAAAAACTCCCAATTTTATACATGGAAAGGGAAAAGAGCAAAGGAGTTTGCCCAGCATCAGCTACGTCATCACTATCAGCTGGTGCTACCAACTTAACAGTGAAACCCAGAGCTGAGCCCCATCCATCACTACTCCTGGAATTAGCAGCATCCCCAAAAGCATTTCAAGGCAACTTTCCAAAACAATTAATTAAGCTTTACTTCAACAAAACCAAGGTGTGGGTTTGTCCCAACACTTCTGATTTTGGGTAGCAGGCTTATTTTTGATTTTGTCTCTGAATGCAAACTACTTGCTGTCTCAAAGATTATGTACAGCTGTGCTCAAGGATGAACTTAAAGTGCTGTAAAATATTGGAAACTAAATGGCATTTATTCAGCATTATGGGTTTTGTTCAGATGGACATGCTGGGTTGTTAATGCTAAAGGTATTTTGATTCACCTCTGAATAAGCATATTTTGGCACTGCTCCCATTCACAGTGTGAAATTAAAAGATTACTATTTTGAAAGTATACAAGCTAGCGCGGTATGCAATTTGTCTGCTGCAGATAAAGCTGATTATAAAGGAAGCGGGTGGTTAAACTGCAAGTCTATTTGCTTCACTCCAGACTTCCCTAATGCTCCTGGAGTGGGAGAAGGGCAGGGAGCACTAGCAGGCTCACAGCTGAAGCACTTCATAGGCACCAAAGACCCATTACTTGCTGCTCATGATGCTTCCATGCTCAATTTATAGAGACTACAAGAATTACACTAAGTCCTTCTATACCTTCAGTAGCAGGAGTTGGGTTTTTTTATTAAAAACCTACCCATAGTACTGTAGACAGAATATTCTTTTCTCTTCAGAGAAGAGGATGGCTAGTGAAGAATTTCCATACTCTACCTGGTGCAGTGATTTTTAAAAAATAATGATTTTCTCATTGGGCCAATTTTTGGTGAATTTACTGATAAAACAAACTTGGCCTTTGGACTGAGTTACTTCCCCCAGAAACAAGATCTTTTAGTATTATTTCCCAGCAAAAAACTCAGCTGTTGGTTCACTTTCAGGGTATTCAGCCAGACTCTCCCCAGACCCCAAACCCAAATGTGAATGGGGAATACAGTGATATTAGAGTAACCAGGTGTCAAAACTCAAACCCAACCTCAATTTAATTTCAGATTTCCCTCTATTTCTATCACTTGCTGTACTACAGTTACTAAGACAGATGCATCTAAAGGAAGCAGCTAAAGTACCTTACATCACGAGTGAATAACGCTATAAAGCTGTTACAGATATGTTGTGATTTAAACCACAGGCAGCTGTTAAGCACCATTCAGCCACTCACTCACCCTTCCCTCCACCCCCAGTGTGATGGAGGAGAGAATTGGGGGGGGAAAAAAAAAGTAAAACTCATGGGTTGAGACAAAGACAGTGTAGTAGGACAGAATAGGAAGGGAAAATAATAATAAGAGAACATACCAAACAAGTGATGCACAATACAATTGCTCACCACCCGCAGACTGATGTCCAGTCAGTCCTTAAGCTGTGGTGCCCTCCTGGCCAACTGCCCCCTAGTTTACATACTGGGCATGATGTCATATGGTATGGATTATCCCTCTGGCTAGTTCAGGTCAGCTACCCTTCCTGTGTCCCTTCCCAGCTTCTTGTGCACCTCCAGCCACCACTGGCAGGGAAGTATAAGAAGCTGAAAAGTCCTTGACTTAGTATAAACACTTCTCAGCCACGACTAAAACATCAGTGTGTTATCAATATTATTCTCATCTTAAATCCAAAATACAGCACTATTCCAGCTACTAGGAAGAAAATTAACTTTATTCCAGCTGAAACCAGGACAAGTTTGTGGCAATAATTAGGGCCTTAGAAACAGAGAAGTTTACCCTATTCTCATGTCAGAAGGTAGGTGTTGCAAGGAAGAAGGTACCAGGTACCTGTAAGACACCAAAATAATGTTGAACATTTATCCTGCGTTATGCTTCTTACAGAGGTCCCAAAGTATTTTCCAGATACTACACACAATTCTGCTCTATTTGCACCTGACATCTTAATATTTGGAAAAATCTGTTAAAGTTTTTTTTGAGAATTTCACTGGATGTAAGTATACAAATCCACAAATACCTCTAACCTGTGGCAGTGCAGGAGGCAGAGTACAGCTGCAGCAGTTGCCAGGTATTTTATCTGGTTTTCAAAGGCTGCTCTGACCTGTTTGCAAGATGGTATGGTTTCTGTGAAAAAAAAGACTGGATCTTCAGACTTTTCAGGAGGCCAACTTCCTTCACAGTGGAAGCATAATTTTTAAATTCCGTTTTAGAATTTGTGTAAGGAAAATCCTATCTTATATTAAATACAGCCATATCCTGAAAACAGTGAAGGGCAAACCTATTTATTTCTCAGATATGTTCTTATGGATTATTTTTTAAAAATTAATAAATAATCAGTCTAAATGTGTCCTCTAGAAATATGCTTGATTTCTTCTAACAGTCCATGTTTTATATTTAAAATCCTGCTAGAAATGAAAACCCAGTTATAGATTGGAATAATACAGCCTCATCAATGCTCCACCATATCCAAACAAGAAACTTATATACATATATGTATTAGGTCTACATACCCATCTTCCACAAAAAGGCAACTCAGATTGTTGTTGAAAATTGGTAGCACAAAAATGTAAGGAGCAGGAATGGGGGGAGAAAAATAAATACCTGTTTATCCTTTTGGGAATGGTAGACATGCCATTTTCTAACAACATTGTGGAAGCAAAATAGAGTTCACTCTTTTTTGTTTTGCACTGATGCTTGATTTTATTTAGTAGAAGCTTTCATAGGTCTTTAAATAATTCATAACACAGCGCCTGTTGTTTAGTTCAAGAAGGGAGCTTGGAGAATGTTAATCAAACCAGAGATGAATTGGCACAGCTGTAAATCTGCAAGACCCCTCCCCGATGAGCTCATCCCCTAACAGTGCAAATTAGAATGACATCATGCTTCCAAAGCCGCGGGCATGCACTCACACTCAATCCGTCTCCTCCTCCCCACGCAGGATTTCTGCTACTTTTTCTTCTAGCTTTTTTCCAGCAAAATCATTATATAGTTATACCTAGGTAGAAGGAACAGAAGGTGGAGGACCCACCACTAAAACCATGAGGTTTGCCCTTTTAGATCTGTCACAGCTCCAGCACAGACACAAAAGAAACATATTTCTATTTGGAAAGAATGAAACTGCGTATTTACCAGTCCAGCTCAAAAAATGGGTTTAAAAAAAAAAAGTATTAGAGACATGCCTTTGAATGAGATCTACAAGTACTTTGCAAAGGACTGTTCAATGCTTTTACTTGATTTTCATCAAGCATGCAATTTCATGTCCTTTAGCTCATAAAAACACTCTCAAAACCAGGTCTCAAACAGATGTTTGTAAAAGAAAATGTTCATATAGCCATGCTGTTGAAATCTCTCATTTCTTTAACCCTGTTTCAGTTAGCCATCAGACATTTAAGGCACAGATACAAAACTATGCAACACAGGTGACCAGTCAGATCCTATTACTAATGGATAACATAAAAGACTAAACAGTTAATATAAAGCCCACAGACAGAAAGCAGGTATGGGAAGGAAATGCTCGGAGAACAATTCTGATACTAACCTGCAGAAATCCAAGGTGCTTTCCTAATTGTCCATGAACAGAAAGGGCAGCTGCATTTGTTTACTCTTACGAATATGCTAGCCCAGGTCCATAACAAGCTTAGTAACTTCAGCAAGTACAGTAAGCATTAATATTAACAAGCTCATTTAGGTCTATTTCATATTCGTCAATAATTAAAGTTATTATTTTACTGGAGAAATTTATAAAACTACAGATTGCAGTAGAAAGCACAGCTCAGTTGTCCAATGTGGTCAGCATACCACTCAACGAAAACAAAATCGGAAACACCTCTCAGTCTCATAACATCTACTGATCTGGTAAACAACCCACGCAAAGATCAGGTTTCTGTCTTCATATTGAATAAGGACATACTATATAAACCCCTGTTTGAGAATGTAATGGGGAATAAATATAATCTAAGAACAGTTTTAAGCCTGTTAAAAAAATAAATAAAGTGTATTCCTCATAAAACACACCAAAAAAATGCTTAGTGCAATTCTGAATTTTTAGATACTTTTTTCTGTCCACTTCTAAAAGCCTTTATAAAAAAACAATCTAAATTAACATACCCAAAGCTAAGTAATATAGATTTAATGGGCAGTATCACCTCTTGCCTTGTAGTTTAGATCAAAACCAAGGGACCAGGTTTCTTCTCCGTGCGACAGTGACAAAATATGGCTGCAGGAGGTTTACAGGCTTGCCAGTTATAATTCCAAATTGCTGGATTTTCTAGGCTTCACACTGCCTGTTGAACTATGCCATCTAAAATCCACAGTTTGGAGGGAAAAAAAAGGTACACAGTGGATTCTCAGTAATGTCTGAAGGGCTTTGCAGACAGCAACACACAGGAGAACTAAAACATCTCTGAAGAAAAAGATTATAGGTATTTAGATGAACAGGAAAAATAGAAAATGAGGAGAAACCAGACACAGACAAAATGCAGGAGCGGTGCATTTGACAGTAATGAAGGAGATGGGCAGCAGGATGCATTCAGATAAGCAAAAAAAAAAAGGTGCACCACAGCAAGAGGGGTCTTCCAGCCACTGAGGAGTCAGGGCTGCTCACCTCAGACGGGAACACAACAAGGTGTTTTGAAAGTGTTAGAAATGTCTGAGGAGCACCTGGAAAAAAACAGAAGAAAGGGATTGGTGAGAAGACATAAAGAGAGGGATTGCAGAGGGACAAAGGGATGTTACAGCCTGACATGACCTCTCTGGTGCAGAAGCAGAAAAGGAAAAAAAACAGAATCTTAGGTTAGAGGACTTTAGGACTATGACTTTGCACAGCGTTTTTAATGCCTAGTACAGTGGTGTCATTCCTCGACTAGGACCTCTTTCAGATACTAATGTAAAAACAAAACAGAAGAGGTTCATTGCTCACTGAACTGCAGAGTAATTTTACAAGAATGAGCAGGAAGCCTCATTATTTCAAACTAATACAAGTTCCGAGTACATTTTCAGATAATAGATTAAGAAAACTAAAATACATATGCCCAAAAAAGAATAAATACATTGGCAAAATCACAGTTTAGCCATAGCATTGCACAGGCAAACGCTACTACAAAACACCAAGTCCAAAGCAAAGGATTGCAGACATTCTATGATTCTATGATCTTGGCTGAGGCTATTAGATGGAGCAGTTCAAAGTCCTTTTGGTGAGTGGTAAGTGAAATAGCAGAGGCTCATATCACAGGAGGGCACAGTAAGGCAAGGCCTGAGCCCCTCAGAGGGTGAATTTCTGTGGGATTTTGGGACACGTACAAACACAGGACGCAGTAAAGCTGCTCCTGCACAAATGCTTCGGCTCTTCCTTGAATCTCCTTCCACTCTGAGGAATCCTGCCTAGCCGTCCTGTGTAAACAGTTGCACATTGATATGCTCAAGATTTCGGAAAATAAGATTTCAGCAGAGGAAAACAAGCCAAAACATCCCTTCCAATCCAAGTGCAGATTTTGAGTCTTGTAAACAGACTTTGTATTATGAAGAACTGTTTGGAAATCTCCCATCTTAGCATCAAAGTCTTTGGCAATTAGCCCCTAGATCCAAATTCTGTGCCTTCATTCTACCACAGTTTGAGGATACACACTTATCCTTCAATATTTACTCTTCTTATAATGTCAAACAGCTTGAACATCTCTCTTCTCTCCCCCAAAATGGGATGCTTCAAATTAATGTGGACAAAGGCTAAGCAGAAAGGGAAAGTTTAGATGAAACAACAGATCGTTTCATCTCTCTACACTATTACTTTGCCCTAGCAAAATGTGTCAGTAATGCTTCTGCTTAAAAAAAAAATAATTTCAGATTTGTAATTTAGAAAAAAAACCCTTTTAACCTAAGCTCTTCCCCATCTTCTTTCCATCTGCACACAGAAGCAGAAGGATTTAATGCAATTTAGTAACTAATGGCACACAATTTTAGTGTTCAATAAGCCCCTCCAAGCAGAAAATATGTAAATGAAGAGTTACAATATGGAAGAACTTTACTGACATAGAAGACTTGTGTTTGTGCTGCTTCCAAAAGATGCACAGAACAATTCCCACTTGGACAGTTAAAGTGATATGCACACTTGATTACTTATTATTAATGCTGCTTTAAAATAATCTAATTCTGTAAATTATTTGGAAAATCTACGGAATATAAAGCATATCTTGCCTGGGGTTTTTTTCAGTAAGACTACCTATATATATATATACACACACACACACAGAGACAGCAAGTGTAACTTATTCACATTTTTTTAACGGATCGCTTAAAAAAACCTCCCAGAAATACCATAATTGCATGAAAGCCTTGCTTATGTGGCTTTTTCTTAATGGTGTGTATTCATTTACATTTCTTTGGTCTGCATAACACTAGATCAGAGCCAAGGACTGTTGACAGTTTCTTGCAGACAGGGATCTAAACCATATGATTCAAGATAGGCAGGTGCACTGTCACCAGCTGCAAAAGAAGAAGCCTGCCCAAGAATGGATGGAGGTGGTCAATCTGTTGTGTAACATCAGGTAGAAGCAGCACTTTAAGGAGTATCTAAAGGCCTGTGGAACAAATCAGGTTGTGCAAGCCACGGGAAACACGCAGCTCGGCACAAGGAAAGTGTATAGAAAATAAGCAATAAAGGGACTTTTGGATGAAATCACCAGAAAGACACCAAAAGCTAAGATGATCAGAAGTAATCAGAGTTGGACAACACAGAAGGATAACCTGTGAAGAGAGCATCATGTGCCAGGTGAGAGGTGGAAGTAAAATCACAACACAGAACAGAGCCTTCACCACTGATGCAGGTCCCACTGGACCAGAAGACACATCCAGAAGTGAAAATGAGAGGGAACAGATCCCCAGGGAACAAAACCAGGCAATCTGCAGGACAAAGCTCAGTGAAGGCACCAGCAGAGGTGCTGAAATGCCACTGGGCAGAGTGGAAGGCCTCCCTGGCTAGTGAAGGATTTCAGAAACCATCAGAGAAGATAGAATCTTCTATCCTAACCAGCTCCTTCATTTCTCTGTGTGTACAGTTTCTCTTTGGTGTGCTAGTGAAGCATTATAAAACATTGCTAATAAAAGAGAAGAAAGAAAATTGGCCCGTCTTGTGCTAGCCTGGTTAAACAGGGAAAATCACCAATCCACCAAAGCACAGCTCTAGTCAGTATTTTTAAAAGAGGTTTTTAAATAGAGCCAAGTTACTGTCTGCTCTAAAAATGCTTATTCTGCAGTTAAAGATAAATAGCACCGGCATAATCAGGAGAATGCTAACTCTGCTCTTCTAAGCTCCTCCTGTCCCTAACATCTGCTGTAAAAAAGAGAGGTTTACTTTGGTTAAATACAGCTTTCCCAGTTTCAATGAGATAAGGCAATACTGTATTTTGGGGAGCTCCATTACTCCAAACTTCATCTAATATTTGCTGCTAGGTAAACAACAGACAAGAACTGCCTCTTCAGATCATCCCATCAGTTATTAAATACGATGTCTCCTTCAGCTGAAGCATGCATTTAAATAATCATTTATTTAGCTCTGCTTCCTTCAACTGACAGCAGACTGTCACATTTCAAATAAAATTTTGTTTTCTTTGGACGCAGAGTTTTCCACTATGTGGAACAAGAAAGAGGAGTTTATCAGGCTGAAATTAGAGTCTTTTAAGCATTTCCATGCTATTCGATTCTTGTGATGGGATGCTTAATTTGGACAGCCTTGCTGAACAAAAGCAAAGCACTGCAAGAGACTGGCAACATAAAGCATAGGAACCACTGATGCTGTAACAGCCACTTTTACTACCGTGACTGTGATTGACATGTATTTTCTGTAGTACTGCTTTGTTTATTTATATGTATTTATAAAATACACACACACACTACAGCACATTTTAAGTCTCCCAAAATCTATTTTTCAGCAAATTAACCTAAAAAACCATTCTCTACAAAACATTCTCTTAGATATTTCTTTGGTGGACATTTAAGGCATGACCAAATTTGCAACTATATAACAACGCGAGATACAGCAAACAAAGGAAGATCTGAATAAGGCGAAAGTAAGATAGGAAAATTCAAACAAGAGTTTGGAAATTATTACACAATTTGAGAAGTGGCCTGATGCACAAAAATTTATATTGCCCATATAGCTTTGAGAAAAAATTTTTCATCACCTTTTCTCTTACATCTCTAGCCTTAAGATAAGGGTGCGCAGTAAGAGGAAAAAATACACACGATACAAAACAGTGGATTTCAATTATCTAGCCCTTCATTTAGTTTCAACAACCTCAGACCTCCAGCACACTTGTGCACCTCATGCTATGACTTGCAGTGCAAAGCAATCTGCACTGAGCTGCGAGTCCTTGCAACTACCTTCCAAAAACATTTCCAAATCAATTCCTGCTTCCAAATCAGTTACGCTGATTTTTAAAGATGATCCTTTCAGGCTTTTATCCAACTGGGTGTAACAGCTGCATTACTGATGGCTAAGCTAAACTGCTCAATGCAGGTACTGCCTCCTCCTCCTCCTCCTCCTTCCCAGGTATTGCCCTCAGTGACAAGGCTTCTAGAGCCACAATTTATTTAACAAGTGATTGGTAGCACCTATTTGTGAACCACAAACTCATCTCAAAGTTTAAAAGGTACCCCATCTTTTTAAGCTCCTCTAAAAACCCACTCAAACAAATTCACTTTGGCCCAAACATTTGTGAGTTTGGGTTTGACCCAGTGAGACAGACAGGTTGTTTATCTGGAGCGTTTTAGCTAAATGTGTTCAGCCGTTTGAGCTCTACATCTATAAAAACAAAGAATTTTTTGCTGTATACTACACTAATACATTTTATGTGCATATAAAATCTGCAATGACTAGATGTGACTTATTCTGTCTCAAAGATCTTGTTGAGAATAAATGTGTTTGAAAGAAACTTGCCAAATCTGAGCTCCAACCTTCTTCCTATGAGCATGCAAGAAAGATTTCAAAAGCTGCAGTGCACCCTCTGTAGAAAGTGGCCAGCTCCTTGTTCTCCTTCTCAGAGGTGACCATCTGCATGTTCTTCAAACAGGACTGCTTAGACCTCCTTTCTGTAATGCATTTCAGTTACAATAGCCAGTGCTAATTTAGCTGAAATAGCTTCTGGCAGCTGTAACCTCTTCTACAAGCACCATCAGACCCAAATGATTATCTGTGTTCACTTGTTTCCTTTGTTATTTTTTATTTAATTGAAAGCAACAAACTAGAAGCAATTAATCATTGGAGCTAAGAGATTATGTGGAGTCTGCTTCCCTTGAGGTTCTCCTCAGGAGCCAGAGTGACTTGGGAGCCTAAATCCCATTTTTAGTAATTCTTCATGAGGCTTAGCATATAACTGTTGAGAACAAAGTACAGGTGCTTTGAACCCCCCAACTTCTAGTAGCAGAGGAGTCACTTAGCTCATTCCTGTGGCCTGAGCTGTAGAGAACATCAAACTCATGAACGTGTGTTTTCTTAGCCGAAAAATGTACCCTTCTGCTCTTTACTTTTATATGTGGGGTTAGTGAGGTATAAGGGTTGGTATCAGACGCTAAGCTCTTCATAAGGTAAGCTACAAAAAAAAAGAATGACTGATGTTTTTATTCGTCTTTTAAATCTCTGTTGCTATGAAACACACTCTTCTGTTCAAAGACAAACGTGACTGCAGAAGTGGCTTTAAACCAGATGAAAAAATTAAAATCTCAGTTCTTCACCCCTAGACCACAATTAAAATTTTCTGTTTAACACCTCATCTGGACTTATCAGAGACTAGCAATAACCTAAAACTGTACATGCAGCAGGAATACACTACCAAGCTAACAACTCTATTTTGTCTATCTAGACAATTCACTTACCCCAACATTTTCAGAAAGCAGAAGATACCCAGTTAGAGAAACTCATGCAGAAGTCTCACCACAAAACATCCTGGATTACTGCAAGTCTGGGTGCTTAGCACCTTCAAAAGCCATGCTTTACATGACTTGAGTTAATCACCCAAAGATAAAAAGTAAGTAAATGACATTCTAAGGATGCATGGTTTTGACCATCTTTTGAATCCAAATGTAAGAATAGAAAAAGCATTTTAACATCTAAGAGAAATGATGGCTGTGTTTTTTTTCAAGGCATACAAGGGAGGAATGACACAGGATTTTTTTTATAAGAGGGGGTGTAAGCTTTTATATGGAGTAGAAGGTATTTGAGTTTGGATCAGAGGTTTTTCCCAATTTTTCAACTTGACTTTGAGGCGGGATTTCGAACAAGAGACCTCAGTTGGGAAGTATAAATGGGGCATAAAAGTTAGAAAGAGAAGCTGGGTGTTGAGAGTCTGAAGGAGGGCAGTCAGGAAGTCTCCACTTCTAATCCTGGTACAGCCCCTGCCTTGCTGGGCAGCCACTTCCTCCTGCTGTATCACTTCTTGAACATCTTTAAAGCGGTTTGCTTACTGTTCTCTGTTATTTTAGAACATGTTAGTGTCTGTACCACAATGAATCACAAAAAAGCTGTACTAAGCATTATTTTTTTTACTGTCAGCACAGTTGCTATACTGCACACATTGAAGCGGATTTGATAAATTTTCAAGGTATCATGATTTGAGTAATTTTTTTTTTTCCCAAAATAGTCATCTCCCTGTGCACACATGAAGTTGAGTTATAAAGCAGAAAGCATCTTCTCTTCTAAATTATACAGCACACATAAGATGCACTACAGTACATAACAGTGCACTCAAATGGACAAGGGAAAGTACACAGGAAACCGCTTGTATCAAATGTAGTCAGCAAAGCAGCCCTTCTCATAGTGATTCATTTTTGGATGCCATGCGTTTCAGCTGGATGATGCACTGGAAACTACTCTGTAGGAAACAGTCCTTCACTCTTAACACTTTTCAACCATTTTCAGGTCTAACTTCAATCCAGTTCCGCAGAAAACAATTTAAGTATCCTTGGGAGGGAAAGGGAAAATAGAAATGACCTGTGAGACTCATCTAAACCACAGACTTCTCAAATTCATGTTCACATGGCTCTACAGATATGCCTATACATTTTATACATAGTATACATATATGTATTTATACAAAATGAATGCTTCAGCACCACTAGTTTGTACTCTGGAGTTTGCCACAACCTATCTAGTGCATCACTATTCAAACAAATAGTAACCAAGTTTCAAAGCCATATGGATGGACAGTTCCTAACCTCCTCCTTCCTTCAGAGCATAAAACAATGCATCTGCATTATACCTCCAGTAAACAAACTGTGTTCAGAGTACCAAATTCTCAAAACAAGCCTCCATACCTCTGGCTGCCCTCTGATGTCAGGAGCCTACGTACATTTTGGGGAGCACAGAGGGAAGGAGGCACAGGCAGACAGAGCAGCTCAAGTATATTAAGCATTCTAAAAAAGAAATGATTCAGTTTAAATTGCAGAGCTAGCAGCAGTGGCAAGACTACTGCTTTTACAACAGATATGCCTTCTCTAAACTAGTTTTAGTGCCATCTCTCACTGGACAGAAGTGGCATTTCTGGGCTTCCAGCCATGCATGAACTACAGCAGGCTGGGTCAGGTCCAAGGCTGAGCCCATACAATACATTAATGTGGAAAATATTACACTCCCTTTCCCAGAAAACAAATGCTGGATTCGGTTTTCAGAACCTGTTACTTCTACTACGACAGGAAAATGCCATCAGTCTCACACAGTTACTCTACTCACTAACCTCACAGAGGTACTTGACCAGCTG
Source organism: Athene cunicularia (assembly GCF_003259725.1). Taxonomy (NCBI): domain Eukaryota; kingdom Metazoa; phylum Chordata; class Aves; order Strigiformes; family Strigidae; genus Athene; species Athene cunicularia. Next base: position 122,943,244 of record NW_020799095.1, read on the forward strand.
AGGAGCTCCTCTAATCTTCTTCACCACTATTTTACCTTCTATGTTAAAATTGGAGAATAGAGGCAGAGGGGGAAAAAATAATATTATAGTCACATAAAATGTTAATGCTTAAAGGGCATGAGCCACAAATTCCTCATGAGCAACACAGAAGCCACGAGCATCTTCGGTTCCTGCTTGTGATGTGGTCACAGGTTTCTGCCACTGCGTGTCTCTGCTGACCAGCATCAGTCTCCTTCCCATCCCATCCCCAACCTGACCCCTGGGTTCCCCAGAGGGTGCCTCAATCTCCTGCCTTCAGCAAAAGGCCAGAGCCTGAACATCTGTGCCACCATGAAATGGGATATTCACCCATGCAATGCTCGTTTATAACTTTATTGATGCAATCCGTATTAAATAGCTATTGGATAAAAGGTACCCCTTCCATCCACCAAAAAGAGACTGTCTTCCACTATGTAAAATGATGGAGGGGAAAATAAATTTTAAAAAGGGCATATATTGTTCTCCATGCCCACTGGGATACGGGGAAGAAGCAACAGATGTAAAAAGCAATGAGGGAGGTTTTAGCTCTAATTGGAAAAAATTCTAGCAGTAAAAATACTTGCCCTTCTGAATGATGACCTGTCAATAGGTACCAATTTTTAAGAACAGATTAGACAAACAGTTAAAAGGGATACAGAAAACTGATCCTGCTGGGGTGCAAGTAAAGACCTACATGACCCGTGGAGGACCTTCCACTTGTATTTTTGCTGTTTCAATGCTATAAATCAAAATATGCCAATATCATACCTTCTAAACACATCTCTGAGGCAACAGTATTTAAGCTCCAGTATAATAAGTGAGCAATTATTTGGCAGAGATGATGATATGGGAAATCTGGCAATACACCAGAAATAAAACATGCAGTCATGCATCTCCTAAAAGATAAGAGTTTGGGAAAGTATTCAGCATATTTTTTAAACAGAACATGATAGAGTTTAAGGTTGTTAAAATCTGTTCAAATATTTTCCATTAAAACAGCAGCAATTCTGTCTATCAACACCACAATGCTCCGAGGTAATGACAGCATATCTAGTAAAATAAGAATTTGCTCTATGTACATACACAGATGTGTCAAGGAAACAAGTAATTCTTTACCAATCACAGCGTAGCTTTCTGTAAGGTCTTTTATAAATCCCACAACTTTTTCTATACATGTTGGGTACTGCAGATGATAGTCAGACCTTGTTATCACTGAAATCAATTAGGGAAGATGCACACTCCTATGAATGGGGCCCTGTAATGGTCTAGAGATAACTACACACTATACTTTCACCCAAAGGAAACAGAAAACAACTCACTGGACCTAGCAATATATACTGACAAAACTGGTTTAGGAACAGAGGAAATTAGCCATCTGTTCATAATGGTTGTTCTTTGGCTTTTCATTCTCTACCTTTCACTTGGTTTCTGGGTTTTGGTTTGCTTGGTTTTGTTTGGGGTTTTTTAGTGGGTTTTTTTGCTTGTTCTGTTTTTTTGTTGGTTTAAATTAGAAAAATAAATTTCTTCAAAGTCTAGTGTTTTCTTTAGTTTGTACAGTTTACAGAAAACAGGAACAATTTGTCCACCACTGCTTATACAAAGAAAATTTACATGTTGTTTGTGGCCTCACCACAGGCATTACTCAGCCAGTTTTAATTATCCTGTTGGTGATTTAGTGTTGTATAGAAACACATCCTAGCATGTATACATATCTGCCCTTGCTTATGAAAGTTTGTTACTTTTGGCTAGATCACAGAAATGAAGATACTTATCAACAAGCAAAGCAGATACTGAACTTCAGTCTGTTGTTGACTGTTTTCCCCCCCAAAAAAACCCCAAAATTATATATAATCACCTTATATAACACATGTTGATAACTTCACAAAAATAGCAGTGAAAAAATGACAACTGTATTCATGTATTTAGCCCGATTTGTCTTCTCTCAGCTACTTCCCTCCACAAGCTCACACTGCTCTCAGGAGCCCTCCTTCTTAATGATATAGGGTAGTCAAAGGTTACCTGGATATTTTAATGGCACACAAATACACTCAGTGCATAATATGATAACAGGAGCTTTTAACTATCTAACTCCTTAATTCAGCACAATACAATTTATCCCAAACATTGTTTACAGAATACATCATGAAAGCATGAAGAGAGAATCATTTCAGAGTATTTGGAAGTGTATCTTTTGTAAAGGAAGAAAAATGTATTCTTCATTGGAACTGAATGGAAGGTTTTAGAAATCCAACTGTGAAAAATCTGAAGTATTTGAAAGAAAGTGAGGTTTGGAGAGTTGCTGGTATTTTTAAAGGATGGCTAGAGCTGAGGCATACCCACAGAAGGAACAGCATGGGGAGAACAAGTGGGAGGAAGAGAATATGAAGCAATAGATGAGTAGGTAGGAGGCTGTATAGCACAGTGAGTCAAGAGACTTTACAAAGGAGGAGGGCAACCTAGGCCAGATGTTTTGTAAGTTCCCATGACATCAAAGGATACATTTAGCTTGAACAAGCTCTAATTTTTAGAAGTAGCTAAGAAAGGCAGAAACACATAAAATGGCTTAATATTTGCCCCTTGATGTAAGGATGGACAGAAGGACAGGTTGTTTGCAGTTTTGAAGTCTGACTACAGATTTTACCTTTCATGCTTCCTGTTCTGATATATTTGATAGCAGGTAAATAAGTTATACTTCTAGGACCAAGAGGCATTTTACTAGACACATACAATAAAAACTACCTAGGAGCCAGGGTGTCTTCAGCTGTACCCAAGCAGTCCCCTCCACCTTGGGGTGATTTCATGCGTGAAATGAAGACAGTATCTACCACTGTGGAGGCTCAGCTGCAACGACAATGCTGAGGGGCTGCAGCTGCCAAGACCTCAATCCTTGTTCTGCAGAGGAAACCTCAGCCATGCTGAGCAGCACTGGTACATGGGATGTCTACTGACCCCTCAGGGTTTCTTTCACAGCAACATTTTTCCCTGGCTCATAAATCCAACTCCCCACCACAGATATGCTGCCTCTCCAATTCCTCTGCCACAATAATGACAGGCAAACTCAATTAATACTGTGAACAGTTTGGATGTCGGCACAAGTTGCCAAAAAAAAAAAACAAATCCCAAGAAAAAAAAAAAGATAACTAAGAACATTTGCTGCATAATATAATTCAAAGCTTTTATCTGTAGGACCAATATAAGCCATGTTTATTAATGTTATACATTATGTCTTAAATTAAGACGTGAAAGCTTGGTTTTGCACTGCTTTAATGTTAATCATTTATGTTAAGTGTAGTACATATCCAGTTTATTTTGGTGAGACCCGTATTATACAATCAATATAGATTTCCCCTCCAAGTTTCTTACTCAGATCAAAACATACTAAACTGACAAAATTCTGCACATATTTGCTTCAGAGATTAGCAAGAGATAATAATGTATCTTCCTTTGTAATACTTTGAATTTCTGTCAACATCACCATAACATATATACCACAAAATATAAATAAGTGTAACCACAAGCCTTTTTATGTGATATGTTTTAAAGGGCTTTCAACATCGATTAGACTTTTACTATTGCTCTTGTTATTATTATTCCTGTGATCTAAAATTACTCTAGATAGGTACTGGAAGTATAAACACTAGTTTAGAAAGGTTAAATATCAGCAAGATATTTCTCAGGATATTAAGAGATGAGTGCACAAGTATGTCACATAAATACTTGCTTACCCTCTGATTATATATATATGTGTATATACATATAAATAACATTTAATAGCTACTCTGTACTATGAGAATTACACATCTTGGAGCCAAGGGCCCAGTGAACCCTATAAAAGCAACCACCATTATGTAAAATCAAGTAAGCAACACTGAAAGGAAGAGATAGAATGAGCCATACTAATAGCCTGCTAGCACTGCGGGGGAGAGAGGAGAGGAGACACTAACTAAACAAAAATCCAAGAGGACACTAACAAAACAAAAGGTCCATGATGAAGTTCTCAGGAGTTAACAAGCTAGGAAAGGGCAGCCAAAATACTCTTTCCAAATCATCAGCACAGACCTTCCAGAAAGTGGCATAAAACTTTTTTTCACACTTTTCACTAGAAGGAAATATCTAAATAGGCCCGGCACACCCTCATTATAATCTCTTCCCTCCTCACCCAGACAGGTGAAGAACCTCCTCACTCCAAAGCTGTCAGACACACAGTGCTTCCCACTCCATGCAGTAGATGACACTGTGTGTGCGTGTGGGCAAGTCCTAAATATCTTTTTTTAAACTTTACTTCATTGCCTGCCTTGGCTTCAAGGGAGGAACCAATTGGACATTCTCAGTGAAAACAGAAGAGATAATCCAAATTAAGATAAAGGGGAAAAGCAGACAGACACAGCAGGGAGCTTAAGTTTGGGAGCACAGTATGGGATGAAGAATGTCCTTCATATGCAAAATTATGTAAAAGACTACAAAGTATTTTAATGGGGGTTTTCCTGTGGAAAGCATTACCTAAACACAAGCTTTACTTCATTATAAAGCTGACCATAATGACAGTACCTCCACTGCTGGTGGACGTATCACCCTTTCTACCTTCCCAAAGGAATGGTTAAAACATTAAGTTTTGGGTAACAAACCAAATCAAATGAGGAGCAACAGTACTACAATATAAGAAAAAATTATTAAAAGCATCAATTGGCTATTGACTCCATTTACCATCTGGAATACTACTATTACTAAAAACATCTGTGTGTCAACACAGTAGCAGTCGCAGTGCAGTACTGTTGATGCTGCAGAGGACAACTACTTTCATAGGACAACACAGCTTAGGTGTCCAGCTACATGTGGACTTCTGGTAAGCTCCTGGAGAGAAGGAATGACAACTCTCAGATACCCAGAATTTAGTGTAATGTATAATTAAAGAAATGCTTTGCTACTGTATTCTAACAATGTTATTCTACACTTTTTCCCTCAGTTCCCCAAGAAGGCTATTTTGAAGATGTGGTTATCAAACAAACCATTTCACATACGAAGCCACTAACAGTGAATGTTTTATCCTAAAATGAGAATGAAGTTATGTTTCTAAATGTTGGTTCTATACAAAGTGTAAACATACATTTGCTTGCAATCGTTAAATATTTTTAGCAAAATGTCTCATCTCATTTCATCTTTTACTCTATGGATGGAAGAGCAAGGTACTTAGGGATGCACTTTCTCTGCCAGGACCATTAATAGCAGAAGTTCATATTTCACGCACAGCTTCCTCCTGGTCCACTGAAGATGACCAGAACTGTTCTGTTCACTGGGTACCAACCACAGATGTCCTGAGGTCATCTGTCAGACACAGTATCAGACCACCTGCAGGAATTCCTGTGGCAGAACTTAAAATACAGACCTATGCAAAATTGCAAAACTCCTTATGTAGTGAGCTCGACTAGCATAAGAACAAAAAATATTTTTATTGGTTAGACAAAACTGTGACTAATCACTCAGCATGTATTAAAAATACATTGAACACAACAGGTTAACTCTTGTAAGCTTCCAAAAAGCAGTCATTCAGCTGGGTATGGAACTAGGCTTTCAGTAGGGAACAAAAGCCACACTGCAGGTTATGTCCAGTGCAATACACTGCCATCAAGGGTTGCTTTGGTAACAAAGTCAAAAGACATTTTATTTGGAAAGCCTAGCAACTTAGCAAGAATTGTAACTACTTCATGCAGACCTTGTGTATCTAGCAACACTTCCATCATTTTCCCAAAATGATCAAGGAGTAAAAAGGTAAGAGTTGGAGCTTATATTAAACCATGCAGATTACTAAAATCACAAGAAGCTGTGTTCTGTTTCAAATAAAAATAACCAGTTAGAAAAATCTAATATATGTTGCAGAAGCTCTTAAATAAGCAAACAACAACCAAAAAAAATATATTTATCTCCAACACAAACAACTAGCACTCTGCAAACATACAACAGCAGATCTGAATGTCTGTAAGAGGAGAACAAAACTATCCTACAAACTTCCTAGAGTTTAATGTCAACCCAAAAAGCTCTGTACCTCACCTAAAAAAATGAGGGCTCTCAATGTTGAGGAACTTCTCAGGGCAGCATCCTGAGAGCCCCAACCCAAGGGGAGAGTCCTTGACCTCACTGTGCTGCTCCAGGGGACAAGCTCAAAATGGGTCTCCCAGGGGACTCCATGTATACCCAGCCAAATATGATCTGAGGACAATAGCAGCTCCCATTGGCCAAAGGCCCCAACTACCATGAAACCCTGAGAACAAAGGCATGGAAAAAGAAAATCAATAATGGCTACATTTCAGCAGCCAAGAAGCACTATTTTCATCAGGTGGGTGCACCTGTCACAATATCCTAATCTAGATATTGATACTGCTCCAACCTTTGACAACACTCCTGTTGTCACAAAACCTGAAGTAGTAATAGACAAAACTGGTATCTGATGCATATAAACCAACAGATAAGCATACAACAGAGATCAGAAAATCTTATAGAAAAGAACAAAAGGCACTTTAAAAATAGCCTTTCATCTATACAAACCAATTATATACTTCATGTACCACATTAAAAAAATAGGGTTAGATGAGTTTCATTGTAATGTAGTTGTCTTAGGGATACAGCCAAAATACCAAAAACCCCTTGTACACATAATGCAACCATATTACTATAAATGGAAAAAAGTCAGGCTTTCTACCTCTTTTTTCTTTTAAAATATGTAAAATGAATGTTTTCACAGAGATGATGCTAAAGGAGTTAAGACAGAAGTTGTATCACTGATTGTTATTTGTAAAATATTTTTAGAAATAACTTCTCTCAGAAAGGCAAGCTTCATGTCTGCTGAACTCAACAATACAATGTCAAATACCAGTGCATAAACTAGACTATTTTAGTTTTATAACATTTAAATAAAATTATAGCTATGAACATAGATATGATGTATGTAATCTATGTAAGCATATACACAGTAGCCCACTCTTGCACATTTCACAGATACACAAGTTATAAACCATGTACCCATTGACTTTTTTCTTTTTCTCAGCACAGATGGTATTTCAAGAGGAATTTTTTTTGTGCCACAGCTAACACAAACCACAAAGAAATTGCTCTTATTGAATATTGCCTGCTGTTGAAGAGTGTTTTGAAATTACACTCCATTTTTTAAGGGAACTGAAGAGCTGAGAACAAGCCCTGCATTCACATCAATGGCTAACAGATAAAGCAGCAATGCTGACTGAATGCAGCTCTTCAAGAACCAGTGCCTAATGGTCGCTGCAGATTAAGAACACATTTTTTCTTGTTGCCACATTAGAGGAACTTACTGAAATTTGCTTGGTAATGAGATCACCGTCCATTGGCAACTTCCATCACACAGATACAATTATTTAGCCTTTTTTTTGGGTACCAGTGGAAGAACATTTTAAAGAGAAGAAGTTATACTTCTATATAAGAAGACAAATCTTTCTCAGCAGTACTTTGAATATGGGATTTTCTAGAGAAATGGGAAACTATATATGTGCATATATAAACATATGTATGTGTATATATAAGTATACATGCACAAGCAAAGTCTTCTTTTGACATAATAATAATCTAAAATAATATAGACTCTAATGTCAGGCAGTAGACAACATAGCATGACCACATTTAATTGCACAATCAAATTTTCGTGCTTGTATTTTTCACTGGAATTTCATTCCCTGGGAACATCATTGCAAGTCAACAGTTAAAAACTGGACAGTAACATTGGCCAAAATTCCAGATGACTAAAGTCACCAGCTGGTGTTAGAAGTCCCCCCTCCTAATATTAATACTACTGTGCACATCAGAATAGAGGGTGAAAGTTGAAAATTATGGAAACCCAGGAACAATGAACTAAGAGGTCTGTGTGATGACCAGTTGCTACAAATATTCCCTCTACTCTGAATATCACTGGGGAAAAAATGCCTCAAGAGTAATGTTAACTCACCCAAAATTCACACTTTAACAAGAATATTATGTTGGAAAAATCCTGCTGGATAGGCCAGCCAGCGTATCTAAGACTGGTGATGAATGAATAAATTGTGCTAGTCACATAAATGGTTCCTCTACAAGCTGCAACTGATTGAACATGACGGTTGTGTGGATGTCAGTAATGCTGTTAAATACAAGATATCTTGAAACTCTCAGATATGCACACAGTACAACACAAAGGAGAGAAACAGTGGAACTTACCAAAGTCCACTGAAAAATAAAGATACATTATGCGCACTTTCAGAGTGAAGTTTTCTACAGCAGGGGATGTTACACCTTTTTCAAAAAACCAAACCTATCCAACATATTGCTGTGGCTCTCTGGCAGTGGGGACTTCTGAATGCTAATGCCTGAGTCTGTAACACCCGGCTATGAAATCTATTCTTACTTACACCAAGCTCAACCATCCCTACGGTCAGCCACCCTTTAAATGGAAGTCTTATTAAGTGTGTCTTCTGTTCCCCATCACTCTTGAGACTTGATCCATCTCACCACCTGAAAGATGAGTCTCCAACAGTTTGCAAACTGTCATGAACACAGTCATCTGTCTCAGCATCATGCAAGGCTGGTTCAGCTATCATGCATAACACTACGCACACCCAGGCAAGTAATCTGGAAGACGACACTGCAGCTAAATGCGCAAGGTGACTTTTGGAGTCTGTTTTTATTTGCAATTCAATCTACACTTTGCAAAGAAGTTTATCCTACACTGCTTTTGCATGCTGCAGGCGGATCAAAGGCATACAGAGTTTTAAGCACATAAACAGTCCTTCTAGAACGCAAAACAAATTTAGTATTAGAAAACAGTATCAAGAAATATATTGGGTTTTTACTTCAAAATGTGCTAACAGACCAATTCTCTGATTGCTGTTTGGATGAACTTCTTTTTCCTGTTAACAGTCAGATCCTAGAAGGCACCACACCTTTTTGCAGCAGACCATGATGAGCAGTTTACCATCAATATTAAACATAATCAAGCTCTAATGACTGCTTGGGTGAAATCCAATCAAGCTGCACACATATTTAACTGAAGAAGTCTAGCAAAACAAAGCAACAATTTACTACTTCAATAATTAGCTGTTGTGGATATTTGGAGAAGCTGCTTTGAAACTCATGGTATTGGCAACTACCAACATTTTTACAGAAGCCGTGAAATATGGGAATGACTCTGCGAGTAATTCTCATTACATGAAAAACAACCATTTACAAAGTTTCTAACTATCGTGGATGCATAGCAAATGAAACCTGAGAAACAGGAGCATTCAAACTATAGGATGGTGAAAAAACTTGGATAAAATCTCACACCTCAATGCAGTGCTTTTAGACTAGAAGGAAAGCTAGAGAGCTCAGAAGCTCTCAAAGCTAGAGTCAGTAAGTCTGAAGCATAGCCTGGTTTCTTGGCTTTTTGTTTTCATCTAATTTGACTGAAAACCCTCAGCAGCCAACAAATAGCTGACACCCTCTGAAGATGCCCCATCAATCTCCTCTGCCAAAACTGTGAGAGATACAGGAAAGGAGCTCCCCCAAGGAGAACTGAAAAGCCTTCAAAAACTGACGGAGAAGAATAACAGAAGACAATCTCTGAATAAACACCACCTCTGGATAAACAGAAAAGCACAACTTGATCATAAGGTTCTTCCCTCCGCAAGGAGATTGGGAAGTTCTCCTACTGAGGATATCCTAGTTAAGCAGATACTGCTTTTGATCTTGGAGTCAGGCTCCTGGAGAGTTTTGGCTATGAAAATATGTAAATATTGCCACTGAAATGCACAGTGCATAACCAATCATGCCCAGCAGGCCTTACGGATCAACAACACACCCTCTAATCAGAGAGCTGCCCAGAGCTACATTCCTGGAGAGACCAGGCAAGAAAATCATATAGGGATGAAAATGCAGCACTGCCTATACTGTTTCTTTATAATGATGGTTAGAAAACACGGCTGCACTTCATTTTGTCCCAGATTTCTGTAGCTATTACAGAAGAACCTAAAAAGTCAAAGGCAGGGAGAATTCCTAGAGACATTTCATTTACTTCAATTATTTCACACATTCTTCCATTAAATGATAAACTAATTAGTAGATAAAGTATAGGTACATGAATAAAAATTAATTTTGCGCTAATTGAGCAACTTTTTTTATATGAAAGAAACAGAAGATAGCAAAATCCAATATATTATTGTCATGGCAAATGTCACTGCTTAATAGCAGTGAACCAGAAGAGGACAGGAACTAGAAGGTTTTACTGCACAATAGCTATTTTCACACTACAGGAAGTGTTTAAGCAGCTGAGGTTTAGCTTTGGCTTGTCCTTTAAGAGCACAAACTTAACATAGAAGTTGTTAGTCAGTTAGAAAGTTTATAATCCTTTCTGTTTTTTCAGAGAAGATAGGGTACAGGAGGACTGGGAAAGAGGAGAACATTGTGGCAAGGGGATAATACAAATTTCACAGTATCTTGAGTTCTTCTAGAAAAAGGTTAACAAAAGCAAAACTACTGAAACACTCCCACCCATCAGAGGGGTGGGAGTGATGCCTGCTTAGTTCCTTTAATTCTCTTAACCTTTCAGATGTTTCTAGTTACCCAGAAAGGACACCACTTCTGACACTAATGAATGTAAATTTTGAATGGTTTCCAACTACAGTTGGTTAATGCACTTCTATCTAAAAGGACCTTTAACCCCATCACCATTTCCCGATATTTACTCCCAAATTTTACTCAAAAAAAGGAAACTTCATCCCTTGTTCTCCACTGCCCACCCTTCCACCCTCATCCTTCAAGAGGCAGCAGCCATTCCCCACATACCTGGGTCCCTACCTTATGACTCACACCCCCACACCCACCGTATCAGCAGCCCAGGCTTTTTCTCTTGTTGACTTGCTTTGGGATTAAGTGTGCATTACGGTAATTAACTGATGAAAATACAAACAAGCAGAACCGCTCTTTTAACTTCCACATCACTGTCTACTGGGGACATCATCTTTGATTACTTCTGACCTCTACAGATGTAGCTGCCCAAAACACTGGTAGACCTGTGCTTGCTTCTGCCCACAAGACATGGCAATTAGTCCCTCAGTGATACCACTCTCATTTAGAAAATGAACTTCCACTATGCAGATCCTAGAGATCTGGGCTGTGTTTGATTGCTCATGTTTGAACTGGAAGGTCAATCTAAAGCATATTCTCCTTTGTTGTACAGACAGCATCTCACTTCTCAGAGATAAATGCAGTTTATAGTCGAGTGGTCAGACTCCCTTCTCCAAGACAGAAGTCCTTTATGCACCAAAACTACCAATAAATTTAAAGTTTAAAGGGAAAGTAAGGAATTCAAATTTCCTTATTAAATAATTCATCTACTCAAGCTGAACAGTTTAATTTATGCTCATTGGAGTTTCAGATGTAGGAAAGCTATTTAACTTATATAAATTTTATTCAAAATGACCCAATGAAGAAACCTGAAAAGGGAAAGACATAATGCTGTTAACCTCTTATTCCATTTTTGCATTCCAAAACATAAAAATCAGTAAGAAAAAGTCATGGTCTGTTCCTATTTTAATCCAAAAGACTCCAGTACAGCACATAAAGTAGAAAGGTCTGCAGTATTTTTGCAAGCTGAAATAGAAAATGTAAACAATGAACTTTAAAAACTAAGTTGATTTCAATGTTAAAATTCTCCTGCGTGCAATAAAATATTTATTTCAGGTCTGCTACATTTAGCCTGACACTGTTATTTCCAAGATTACCCTATGAAGCACCTTGAACGTTCCAGGACTTTGATGGTTAAGACACCTCCCTTGTACACCAGAGACTCTAGTTCAGATCCTTGCTCCAAATACAACAACAAAAGAAGCTGAACCCACACCTTCCACCCTCCAGGCAAGTGTGTAACTGTTGGACTATTAATTAGATCTCATTAATTGATATCATTAATTGTTGTATTAATTCATTAGATCTATGCCTTCTGTCCAGATTTCATTAACAAACAAAATTCTGAAGTGTTCATGACTTCCACTAGTTTCCCATGTTCCTGCACATGTGATGGCCACCAGCCTGTCCCTGCTTAACAGTTCCATCTACTGCAATTTCAGTGCACCTGAGTACCAATCACCTGAAACACCAGGGACTCAATTAAGATATTTTCACATTTCTAAAATTTTAAAGCTTATAAGCAATAACAAAAGCCCTGCAGCTGAATGCCTCAGAAGCAACAATTATTATGCCAGTGTTTTCTGAACTGTTACTTATTTTGGATACAGAGCCTCACAAAGATTTTAATTCTTATTCATTGAAATCCTTAAAACTAGGTAAGATGGGATGGGCTTTGTTTCCTTTTGTAGTCAAAGTCAAGTATACTTATCCACGTTACCAGCTCTTTTGCAGACACTTTCAGAGCTCTTATGGAGATACTCATATGCCCTTCTTAATAAGGATTCTGCAGCATGATAAACTTCTGTCTCAAAATCACTAACTGTCCTGGGTTTAGTAGGATACTGTAAAACGTAATGTTATCCTTTACCTTGGCATCTGCAGTAAAGTGGGTAACCTCGGCTTCACTAAGGTTTTAAAACTAAATACATAGCAAGCTTCATTTCCATAGCATTTTTCTACTACAAAATGATAGCTGAAAGTTTTTGGTAAAGAGGATGTACGTAGCAAGAAGAAACTGAAGACCATATTAAATTCCTTATTTCTCCCACACTTTTGTAAACATTATCTGATTAATTCAAGATGACCTTACACAACTGGATACAACAAATAATCTGTGAAAACAATTGGCAAGCTACAAAGACGGATAGATGTTCTCATCAGAAGAGAGGACAGTTGACCCAACAAGTCCTGTCAGGTGGAGAACAGCGGAGGAATTCACCTCTAGGGAACATGCAACTCCATCAGTGCAGTCCTAGACAGAAATCTGGAAGAGGCTTATAAAGAGGCAGGAGAAGGTCAAATGCCTTGACTTGCACTTCTCGGAGAATATGACTTAAGAATCAAACTGTACTGAAGAGACACTAGGTATTTCTACTTCATTCTCAAATTCTGCTAACGCAGCAGCTCAACCTGCACGTCTGAAAACATGCAATAACACAGTATGATCATTTATCTGTTCACAACAAAATACAGGAACAATGAACTATTTTAGAAGACACCCTTGCAAATGAAAATATTTCCTGTCATCTTCAGTATCTTATGCTCCCAGCTAGTGTCACAATTAGTCTTAAGAAGGCATTAAAGATGTTTATTCATTCTCTTTTCCACCTTGTTGGGGAAAAAAAATGTCCATCCCTCCAAGGAGGGAACCTTGCAGTTACAAAAAAAGGGGAGCTCAACTCCATCTTCAGGTGGATTATCTGCATGAAACCACACTAAAAGGCACTTAAATTCTGCACCCTGGCTGCCCAAATTGTAAAATGGAAATGCTAACATAAGGTTTGGGCAGGAGGTTGGACTAGGTGACTTCCTGAAGTCCCTGCTGACCTGAATTTTCTGATAATCCTATTTGATTTGAGACACATAAGCATGAATGAGAAAGGCACTCAGCCATGACAGGATTGATTACTGGTGAAAATTTCAAGTAAGTATCCTAACATTTTCAAGCTTTTAATGCATAGCTTTTACTAGACACACATGGGCAAAAAAAATCCTATCAAAACGCTCATGAACTTTGCCATTTTCACAAGTGCCATTTAAGAGAGCCAGAGGAAAACAATGGACATTCTGTTATGGATGATGTGGCAGAACCTGCTGGTTTATGTTGGTTTTTAGAAAGCAAACAAACCAAAAAACAACAAAACATCCAGTCTGACTACATCTATTTTAAGTGGCACTATAAATTCAGAAGAGTTTTCACTGAATATTATGTGCAAGTGAATTTATCAGGCAGGTTAAGAAAAAAATCTTTGCAGACAGACTGCTGCCAACATAAAATCACAAACAACAAAAAGAAAAAGAACTTGTCAACTTGCAACACAGAATACCCAATTTGTTGTCAGTTTTTCACCATTGATACAAGTGAGTCTGTTTAGCATTACTGGATATGTTTCTTTTACACTAATGTTCAGCATTTCATAGAGGAGTCATTCCCTCTCTCAAAGCAGTGAAGTCCTTTCTCAAAGTTCAAGGTTCTAGACTCTGTATTTCTGAGCCCTTCTCTTTAAATCACTAGCCAGTACAAAATTCTCAGTTTATCCTTCTCTTAGTAGTATTCTACTTCAGTATCAGGAAGTAAAATAATTTAACAAATAAACCTTGAATTTTCTGCTGTGATATATGTCAAGTCTCAGATTAAAGAACATTTTTTTTTCTCAAAATAATTTTCTATAGTTTATAATTAAAAGTGTAACTGCCCAGATGCGAACACTGAAGACATAAATATTTATGTGCTTTCATAACAGATTCTCAAGGAGTAACAAATTAAAAAGCAATCCCAAAATCCCAAAATCCTCATTTTATACAAGTTTGATTTTCCTGCATTGGCCTTTCCTCACTACTTTTTTCTATTGATTAATTTCATAGACCACATTATGTCCCAGCTGTACACCTTTACAGGAATATAACAGAACATAAGATACTACATCCTCACTATGCAGCATTAAGTTGAGCATAAAGTCAATGCAGGTACGGCAGTAAAGAAGAATTGTTAGCAGGTAAACTGATGCTGTGTCTAATTTAGAAGACTACTTCTCAGAGTGAAGCTGGGTCAACAATCTCTTCCTGTTAAGACACTTCCTCTTCTGAGAATACTTCAGTTGCAGCACATTAGAAAAGCAAAACCACTGCAAAAGCAATACAGAGTCCTACACTGCAGATGGTCTCAGTTTCTGCTACTGGTATTTTCAATCCTCTAGCAGATATCTCAAGTAGTGGAGTTGTGATTGACTTTGGACTACTCCGGCACAAACAGCAGTCTTATCAGTTCATTGTAATGCTTACAAAATATTTGCCTCTAATATCCCATTAAAAAAAAAAAAAAAAAAAGGAAAAAAAAAAGCTTAAAACAAAAGACAACAAAAATCCCAACTTTCCTTACCTTGCTGGAGGCACATCAATATTTGAAGAAACAACCTTGCGCTTCTGTTCCAGAAGACAAACAGAGCGAGTGTTTTCCTTTTCATACTCGTGAGCTCTGTTTGGTTTTTTGGTCTCTGCTGTTTTTAAATCTTCCTCCTTTGTGGTGAACAGGAGAAACTGTTGGTCTGGCAGTTTTTGACTGATGTCACTTTTAACATCGTCCTGTTGAAATGCAGGGAAGGTCATTTCACGCTTGATGCTGGCTGCCTGTAAAATTAAAAGCAATTATTAAATTTTCATCTAATTCTCATAAAATGTAGGGGGGGGGGGACGGGGGACACCCAATACCCACAGGCATTTACTCCTAATTAGTTCTTTGAATCATAGAACACCATTTCTTTGCCCTTCATAAATTCTGAAACTGACATTAATTTCTCAAGTGTTGAAGACTATCCAGGAAAATAAGCAATTCCTGTCCATTTGATAAAGCAATCCATTACCTCTTAATGCTAAATCAAAAAGGTATTTTGGAGTATCAGAAACCTCAGTATACACAACATATATTTAACATCCACACATCTGTATTGTGTAACTATGCAAAAGAAATCCTAGCTGCCTTCCTCCTAAAATTCCAGGAAAAACAGACAGAATTTATCCAGATTTCAAAAGGCAACCAAGAAATTAAAGTGCTCCCAACACCCACTTACTGCGTTCTTTAACAGTTGTATTTCTAAAGGGGGTTTCTCAACGAGCCTAAAAATAATTCATTATGATCCAACTCAGCTGCCAGAAGACAAAGGGGAGAAAGTAATACTGGCAGGATCTCTGCAAGAAGCCCAGACAGCTCCATCACCGATGGCCAGCGGTGAGGAGCATGGACAAATGCAGAAGCTGTGTCAGGTTGTCTCTTTGGCTGCCAATGCTCCCCAGGTCTTCAGGCCTGCTGCTTCCTATAAGCAAAGACTTCCCAAGCAAATAGGTATCCTTAACAAATATGCTACCTCTACGGCATACAGTGTGTTTGTGTTTATAAAGCAAACTACTGCAAGGTTACAGTGTAGAGCATGGAAAGTCAACAGAACCATGCCACTCTGTCATCCCAGTAAGCAAAACAAAGCCCATGATCTTCATTTTCCTCTGAAATATCATTCCCTGGCTACCTAGGCTTCCTCAGCTTCACAGTGCTGACCTATCACCTGCTGTTGCAAGCCTCTGGACCTCGCTCGACTGAGCTCCTCCAGACCCTCAGGCTAGCTTCCTTGTGTCCCTGTGAACAGGTAAAGAGACAAAACCTGCCAAAGAGACAAAACCTGCCAGAAGCATCTGCTAATAGAGTTATTTCTAGACATCTATGCTTTTAACATCAGGAGCTTCAACTGCTAACTTGCCAGAAGTCCACGAGATGCACTAGGGCAGCAACCCCTCTACTCAGCCCAAAAAGCCAAGCAAATTACATCCCAACAAAATAGCTGTTTGTCCTGCTGAGCAGAGGTACTTCCACACTACAAGCACCACCTCAGAGAAATCCAGAAGCCTTCAAGGACTTGCAAACTGCATTCTTAGATACTTGTAAATTATTGCTGATCTTTGGAGTGAAGAAATCCAGGATGTGTCACCCTCAGATAGTAACAACACCAATAAGCTGAAATTCCTACATAAACTCTTCCAGTTTACTCCTCCTCCTTTTCATCATCCAAAAAAATTAATTAATGTATATGTGTATATATTTATGCATAAAAATAAAGAAAAATATATTCCTCACCCCACAAATCTCCCCATTTATAGCTTTCAAACCTTGGCAGGTAAAAAAGTTCTGCAAACTATTTTCAGTTCACAGGAAAGACAATCTTGCCAAGGTAATTTTGTTTTGTTCTGTAAAGTACATGTCATGACTAACACATAAATACTTAAGATCAATGATTTAATTGTCTCATTCTAGTGTTTCCATGGAAAGGCTTTCAGTAGTTGCTTCAAGAACAAAACTAGAATTGTTACTTTATGAATGTAAAAAGTAGGAAGAATCAGTCTTTTTACACTTCTTCACACACAAACAGATGACACATTACCAAGAAAATCTGCATGGAAGACAAAACAGTCAGCATATGATCACACAGAATTAGGAGAAGACATATAAATAATACAAATTTAATTCAGATTTAATATTTTTTTAAATGTAGATTTACAGTAAGCCCTTTTGTGATGGTCTGAAGATCTTAACACATGCTGAGTTGCCTTCAATTTTCATCAAAATTAATTTAGAAATCATGCACTAAAGAAAAAAAAAAAAAAAAGCCTGAAAACAGCCAGGTTCCAATATCCAGTCCCTAGAAATGATACAATTCCAAACGAAGATACATGTAAGACTTGAATTCCACTTCGTCCGTTGCCATATGGTCTTCCATTGCATGACCACATCTCTTTTCCTCACTCCCTAAGATCTCCACCTTATCCGGTGCAGAGGACAGTGCTGCGCAGGGGAAGAGCACCTACACTTGCTGTGGGTGGCAGAGTGCTGGTGCGTGGCAAGGTGCTGATGCACACACCTATGAGGCAGGGCCCAGCAGTTTCCTCCTTGCTCTGCATAACCCTTAGTGGAGACAGCACTGAGAGCATGGGAGGGGGGAAACTTCCTTTCTTCCCTACTCTTCAATGCCAGACTGAATATAGTATTCATCGAGATGATTTTTTTTTAACCCAATAAATCCATGATTTCACCAAAGGGGGAAAAAAAAAATTTCCTCAATTTATGGAACTGTAACATTTTAATCAGTTCCAGCAAACATACTATGCCATACATTATTAAGTTTTCTTTACAGACCTAAACAGTGATGACAAAAGGTTGCAGACGCAGACTACAGCTGTACAAATAAATCCTAAAATGTAAAGAGCACAATACCTGTACAGTGATACCAGATAATCTATTCATATATATCAAAATTACTCACATCCAGTTCAAATACATTCAAGTAACAGCTTAGTTTTCATGTGTCAGTGGCATAATTAATAGCCAGCCCCACACAAGTGTATGAAAGTGAGGAATGACAAAAACCACAGAAGCAAGGTCTTAGGTTGCAGAGCTGCTGCCAAGCAGTTCAGGTCCTTTGGCTAAACAGCCAGGAACAGCAAAAGACCAATCCTTAGACTAACCCTCTCCCTCTCCTTCAGTTTTCAGAAGATATTTGGAAATATTAACCTCTTTCTAAACCTTCCCTTGAGAGCAACTGCAGATAAAGAATGTTTTCTGCTTAAAAAGCAGGTGATCACGAGGGAAAGCCAAGAGTTTCCGTCAGTGGCCACTCTCCATCAGCTTTCTCCAGCTTCATAGGCAATTTTTCTATTTTAATTCATCCATGTCTACAGGAGCCATTTCCACTTGAGACACCTGACCTATCTGGAAAGGTAAAGGGTCTTTTGCTGGAAATCCAACCCTACACAAGGAGCTGTTGATGTGGGGAGCGTCAAGAGCCACAGTCACTTGACTGATCAGGTTCCTTGCTCCGTGGCAAATGCATCAACTGACTAATAGGATCCCTCTGCTTTCAAGCTCTGCTTCACCACCACTCACAGTTCAGAGATAACACAGACAACTTCCAATATCTTTCTAGATAAGTTAACTGTTTTGTCACATCTTACCAGGAACTTTTTTTTTTTTTTGGTCAAAGATCCTTCATATTCTTTTAGCCACTTTGAGGCTTGTGGTGGTCCTCTAAGTCCATAACATATTTCAGTAAAAATTTCATGGAAGGTCTAGTCCAAGCAGATGCAGCCTGTTTCACAGCCAGCCACGTGTTAACACTGTAACATCAATTTATTTCACCTTACTTCCAATACTTCGCTTTTCTCTCTCCTTAGCTATTCTCAAACTCCATGATTATGTTGTTCCCTAATGGTTTGGCTTTTCTCATCAATATACCCCCATATTTGCCATCTTACTGCTTTCAGTATCAACTGCTGATAAAAATTTACACAGGTTTTTTTCCATACACTTGATTAATCATCACTCATACAAGCCATTTTATAATAGCCCGTTTTTCTGTGCAATTCATTGCATATGTTCACCCTTAAGCCATTAGCAACCTTCAACTGAGTCCTTTGCAGCCTCGCCTCGGGCAACTAACATCGCTTGGAAGTTCAGTCACAGAATCAGGAGATATAAACCATCTGCAAATTTTAGAAACTAGCTTTGTTTCTGTCTGCAGCTACCTGCACCTGCCTTTGACAACTTCCCTCCCATTACCACTGTGCAAGGGAAACTTTTCATATGCAGCTGCTTGGCTCAATATTACCTGAATCTTCCTTGCTGGAGCTCAGCCTTGGCACTGTCCCATGCCTGGGGTCTATTCTGCCTTTTATTCCTTCCACTGCTTCTCAGCAAGCACTGGCCTTCCCACTCCCTCTCCTCTGAGTTTTTAACACATAATAGCAACACCGTTTGAACGGACTTCTTCAAAGGCACAAGTGGTCTTCCCTTGCTCATGCTGAAATATTCTCACTCGCCAAGCGCAGCAGCATGGTGCTGTGGCAGTCCTACTCTTGCAGACAGAGAGAGGCTCCACTTCAACCAGGGATTTTTCTGCAATCAGGAAGACTGAATTCAACTTGGCAATCAAGACTGGAGGACCAATTCAATGTGGTAATCTTCCTGCAAAAACTGAAAGTCATTTCTCGCTATGGTTTCTAAGCAGAAACCTTATTAAACATAAAAAAGGAAAGTGTTTAGTTTCTGTTTTGAAGTTGTCAAGACAATGGTATATATTTAGTTTGAGGGTTTTGCTTTAAAGTTCTTGCTTGATTCACTGTTACTATTCAAGTGATGTTAGTTACAGCTAAATGATTACCACAGTTAATATTTTCAGCAGTATATTAATAATTTTTCATTGCAAAAGCCATCTTAACCTGCCTATAGAAACTCGGTGTTATTTGATGCTATCTTGTCGTAACCAAGTTGCTAGTCCTGAACTCCACATACCCCAATCTAGACCACAGGTTGCAATGGAAATCCTGCCCAAATTAAAGCATGAGCAACATCAACACAAGTTTTGAGGCATTTCAAGAAATTTTTCTTTGTTCTTTACCGAGAATGTGCAGACTGCAATTTTTCAATAGTTTAGGCCTTAACTTATCTGCAGTCAATTTTTGTTACGCCCAAAAGCACATCTTGAAAAGATGTTCACATTGCAGTCAAACTTCATTCTTTTCCAATTTCAGTTAAACTTCAGCTTGGATTTTGCTCTGAAAAGCAAAAAAAATATTGATCAAACAGACAGATCAAGTATTGAACCACCTAGTCAAAGGATCAGTAAACACTAGAATAAGCAGACCTATCATATTTATATGCAAATGCAGAGACTTACATCTGACAGACTATATATGTCATCTCTTGAGTACAACCTGTCTGGGCTTTAGCATCTTCCCTTTTTGTGCACTGCTGCTTAAAAACTTATTTTCAAATAGTTTATTAGCATTTAACAGGCATTAAGATGTCTGGTTTTCCTATACAATAAAAAGTATTAAACTCCCAAGAATATTAGCAACATTCACCTCTGTGTGACCAAATATAGAGAAATATGCCTTCAAATGTAAAAACTGACTCCCACCTACATTCTTTCAAATTTCCTCTTTTTTTATGCAGCACCTTTGGATCCAGGTGGGCACACCAGGAGCACAGACCTCATTTTTAACAAGCTTTGTAATGGTCTACACAAAACAGGTGGCAATAGAAAAAAAAAAATTAAAATAATTACCATGACAAATACCATGCCTACTATGCTAACAGTTTTATAAAGAACTCAGGGGTTGATTTACTGATGAGAAGCCAGGCAGCAGGCACTAGATGTGATGGAAGTGCACAAGCAGAAAGCAGCTGCCGAGCACAGAGCATCGCTCACCCAAGCGGCACTGCCTCCAACCCTGTGACTCAATGTAGCATCTTCAACGAAGCTGCATCGATTTATGCCAGCTGAAGAAGATCTGGCCACACGCGTGATCGCGGCTGCCTGCCAAGAAGCAGGCCAGCAAAGAGAGGCTCAGCAGAGCGAGGCTTGTGTTATGCTGTAAGGCAGCAGGATGGGCAGCGACAGCCCAGTAGGCTCCTCTCATCTTCTGAGGGGACACTGGCTAACTCCTATTCCTCCTCACATTGTCTACTGGGATTCTGGAAGGACTCAGATGTCTGAGAAAGTCTCCTCTGCGCACAGTTTGAATCCTAGTGGCCTGGGTAAATTAAATAATCTTGCAACTATGACCTATTATTTGCCATTATGTTTTGTTCATACAGATAAAAGAGTTCATTTTATAACAGAAAAAAAGCACCTCTAAAAGACACAAAAAATATTTTACAAGGGTGGAGGGAAGTATCTGTAGAGAAGTTAACTGCATCCAAAACACCCTGTAAAAAGACCCACGCTAGTGGGAATATGCTTTGGGAAACTAGCTGCTTAAAAATCCTCTCCTTATCTTATTATTATCCTGATGCCCTTGCCATGTTTCCATTTTTGTACAAACTTCCTTTTCTCCCTCAACCTGTAAAATTATACTTCCTTTGCTTCAGCTACAGGCTCCCGTAACCAGACTCAACCACAGTGACACTTCATTCCAAAACCAACAAGATACCTCACAAGCCACACTGGCTGCTTTCCAGATCAGGGGGAGGCAGGAGACGGGGGGGAACACGCTAATTGAAAAACACCTACCAAAAACCCCCACTTCAACAACAGCCACCCAACACGCTGCTCCAATTCTGGATAAATTTGCATTGTCAACAGATAAATAGTTTTAAATTAACTGTGAGGCCTAAGCCTAGGTACAATATTAACACTATATAGCTGTTAAAGAAGACACAGTTCGGGATGAGGATTTTTTTTATTTCCATCTGATTTACCATACAGTCAGTTGTTCTAATTCCATACAAAAACTCTTCTGATTAAACACCAATTAAAAAAACAACTAATAGCTACAAGATGGTTTAGCACCAGCCAACCTGCCATAACACTGTTGGTTTTTATAAACATTTTTTTCATACTGACTTTGTGACCATCTCTTTCCATTTTCTGAAATAGATGTAAGCATGCTAAGTGTTAGGGACTGCCAATAAAACTTCCATCTGGTAAGGAAACAAAAGTCACGGGATTTTTTTTTAAACAAGGCTTTAGCAACATTTTTGATCCACTACAGAACAAACAGGCAGCTCAATGGGGCAAGTGAAAAAAGGAATCAATATATTTCAGCCTAATATATTAATGAAAAACAGTAATGAAATGTATATATTTAATGTAATACACATTTTAAAAGTTCAGCCAAAACAAGAGCTCAATAACTGCAAAACTCTTTTCAGGCTAGCCTGAACAGCTAGGCTATGCTCTTGGGACAGGGATAAGCCACTGAACAAGAAAGAAATCAAGAGTAAAGTTCACAGCAAAATACAACAAGCAGCAATAAGAAACACCGAACTTATTACCAAGATAACATTATGGAAGTAAAAAATATTTAAATTAAATCCCCAGAAAGACAAAGGTTTTGGTTTATTTTTACTACTTCGTATAGTATTTCCAGTTCAAATTCCCATAACAGAGGTTTTTTATGTAAAAATGCTATGATTTTTGCCATCCCAAACCAGCATCCCCACTGGAAGGAAAGAATGCATTGTATTTCCATTTCACCAGAAATCTCTATTCACACCAGAATACAAAGAGATAAGACAGATTCTCATAATGATGCTTGGAAATAATCTGCCCTGAATTTCAATGTATTATTACATTTTCGAGTATACTTTGCATTTAATTACTCGCTTCACTAGTGGTTGCTCATTACACATAAACCATGTCAATCTAATCACTCTAAGCATTTGTAAACTGCTGTTCTCTAACAATACGGAAGATAATGCATTTTAAGGTCACTGTAAGTGTTCTTTAAAATATGTAGTATGCATTAATGTATAGTAATGTAGTATGCGCTTTCAATCAGGCTAGGACAAAGTCCTTATCTTCATCATTTGACTGAAAATACAAAACCACCTATAGAATATATTTTCTAGATATTGAAATACAAATCTAAACATTCATGTTGCCTGGATTCACAATATTGTATTAGGCAGCAGGAACTGGAGTGAGCAAGAAGTTTCTACCCTTTCATCGTCATGTGTATGTCAGCGCTTATCTGGCTAAATATAACTCATCTACAAAAACTGTGTACCCCAGCGCCAGTCTAAGGTGTTTCTGAATTATACATTATTTATCCAGATGAATGACAGAAACTTTCACTGCCACATTTGAAATTCAGTACCCATCCAGGTACTTGCTGTACCTGAAATAAAACAACGACCAACTTGTGACAGCTGAAATTCTGCACTAACTGGCCCAAGAAGCATAGATGTTATTAAAACAGAGAGGTGTTACTAAGATTACAGGGGGAGACAGCGAGGAACACTGGGAATCCACAGCTCTTCTCATACACCATTTTCCGGTCTAAACAAAAAAGATTCAGAGATATTCGAGCCTTTTTCTCTCCACCACATAAACAAAGGGATGAAGATGTGAAAGTATGGCAGCTTTCTTTCCCATCCCCTATGTAGCCACAGTAAGTTCCTTACAGAAAGGTACATGACATGACTTCTAAAATAAGCAGACACCAATTAGTAACAATTACCAAATATTAATACTAATTATTGAATGTGTGCATCTTCAAAATTTGCTTGCGATGTTTAAGTTTCAAAGAAGTAACTCCGTGCTCTCTATTCTATTCTCTCTATACGCTGCACATGCAAGTGTATGACTTGAAGTCACAGCTCTGTGAACTTGGCTAGTTGGGTTCAACTGGGCAATGGCCCCCAGGCATGGCATCTCTAAAAGGATCTCAGCATTCAGCCCTGTCTTTTCTTAAATAAAACAAGACCCTAAGAAGCACATTGCCTCTAAACATCTAAAAATCAAGAAGCTAATTTGAAAACCCTTAAACAGAAGGAAAATGGACAACTACAGTTGCAAAACACAGGTTCATTTTTTCATTTAGCTGTTCCTGCACTTCAAACTTTGCTAAACATGCTCACCATCAAGTGCTCAGGTACTCCACCAGGCTAAAAAGGACTTGGCTGGCCAGGAATGGGCAGCTATAATTGCCTTCCCAATTATTGGTTTCACAAACAGGGAGTTTAAAATGAACTAAACCAATTATCACATTTTCTCACAGCAATGTACGTGCCTGGCTGCGCAAGCGGAAAGGGTGCCTGCCACGTAGTAGGTTCCCCTTCACCTCTCCTGCGGCAAAAGCAACGTGAGCATTGCCCAGTGCTGCTGGGGCAAGTTGTGGACACACACAGGACAGGAGAGGACTGGAAATGTGTGCCCTGGGCTGGCCAAGGAGCACAGAAGGACAGAAGAGGAGGATACACATGGGTCTTGCTGGCCACCTCTGGGGAAGTTTGAAAAGCTGGAATTGAGTGACAAAAATGAGCGTGCTAATGTGGGGGTGGCAGGGAAGTTCAAACAAACTTTTTTGTTCTTACTTCTATTATGCTACTGGTTGTAATTACAAGCTGTAATTAGTGTAATAAAATCAAGTGCTCCTGCTACATTGGCTGAAGCTCTGAAACCTCACGGAGGTATTTTCCATGGTACGCTTACCAACATCTATTTTCTCTGAAATAGCAATTTTTCCTACTTGTAAAAGATGCATAGAGCCTAGAAATCCTAGAAGCCAGTGGGACGCTACCTACTGTCTTTGCTGCCCCTAGTTTTGATTCTGTCTACATTAAGAAGTTGTACAAAACAGCTTAAGTTTCAAGTAGCTTATACACAGCCTTGTGTATAGATTACCTTATGGACAGAAATATCAATCTGGCCTGTATTTCCCAAATTTTTCATGCAAATAAAATATCTAATTTCAACTATTTCAAGACCATTGCTGAAGATGTATAAGAAGCTCCACTTGCTTCTCTTTTCATTTGCTGGTGGTTTAGGATCAGTAACGATGGCAGCAATCCAAAGCAGAAGGGAGAAATACCATCACTTCTCCTATCATCTCGTTCAGGATCAAGCAAGCAGAGCTCCCAAAAAGCAGACCATACAAGACGCAGTGGAGAGCTCCACAGCTTCGAAGATTTTGGAAATGCTGCCTCACTGCTCCTCAGTAAGAAACCTTGATTGGTTCATCTGCATTTGAAAGCCCTCCTCCTCTTGTCTGGATAGAGATATATAGCAGAGTATGCCTAGTGAAAAGAAAGATAGATTAGCTTTATTTGCAAGATCTCTTGCAAATAAATAACAGAAAGCTGTGAGATTTTTAAGGTCAGAAGCAATTGTCTGACTTTAGAAGCAGCCAACCAAGATGAGATGCTGAAGATTCTAGATCACTTTAAAAGGTATGGAAATGTAATCTATTTGCCTTAACATCCTGGGAATAAAGAGACTTTGCTCCTTTTTTTGTTTGTTTGCTTATGAGATTTCAGAGAAATTAAACGAAAGTAGTTCACAGATATATTCAAGTGTTACAACTTCTGAATGAAATAGGTGCTGTGAATGAAAGCTTCAAGGAGCAGTGCTGATCCCTGAAGCTGAGAGCCTGGAGGAGATGATATAAGATCAGAATTAAGGGCACATCCTTATCTCCTTTAACTGACCTTGAGGCTAGAAGTAGAAAGATGGTCCTTCAGAGGAGTTGAACAAGCAAGGAGCATTGCCCCCATTTAAGAGATTCTCCCAAATCTATGTTTGGTTCTAGACAAAAGCATTCAGCAGTTCTCCTGTTCAGAGTGGGAGAGGTGCCAAAAACGAAATTTATTTTTGGGTCTGACTACGCAGAGTAGTATCACAGAGTTTCATTTCATTATCCCTGGAAGCAATTGAGTAACACTAGTAGAAAACTGCAGAGTCCAAACGTGACCTCCTCTTCCTCAGCCACTCCAGAAACCAGCCCTCTATCAAACCCCTAGATGTATGCAACCATGTCTTATGGGAGAAGAGTCTTCACAAAGAACCTGAAGAACAATCCAGCTCAAAGTCAAGCACAGCCCAACCAGCCAAGTGGCTGCTGGAGGAAGGCTTGCTCCCTTTCTTGACTTCCCTGTCCTCCCTATGAATGCCCGAGCTGTGATAGCCCATCTTTTCCTCTGCACTATTAAGGTGCTTGATGAAGTCCTTCCGTGAGTCACCTTAACTTACTGAAGTAGCAGAGTCCACAGACTCTCTGCTGCATATGTTTCCTACTGTTTCAGTAGCCCACAAAAGCACACAACGAATTCTGGCGCAAGCGCATGGTACCTTGTGCATGGCTGGAAGCTGGAGGAAGGACAGAGAGGAATGCTTTACCCTTTTTGGAACTGGTGAAACATTAAATCCTCTCACCATGGCTCCACAAACACCATCTGGTTTTACTCAGTGCCCGGGCACAAAGCACGCTGTGCTGCAAAGGCTACTGCTCCAGCGGAGACCTATTAGCACAGAAAGAGAAACACCTGCAAGACTAACCACTTCTGCCCTGAGAAAGGACAATTGTCTAGAACAGTGGTGGCCATGCCTGTTGAAGCAAAGTATCACTGTAAAACCTTAGCAACCACCAGTCACCCTTATCAATTTTTCCACTTTTTCCATATAGCTTTGCAAGCCAGATGAGGACCACCTTCCATGGCCTTATGAACCACAGGCTACAGAGGAACCATCACTAACCGAGACCTAAGAGCAGCAAGAACTGCATTACAGTGTTCTCTTTAGAAGTATTTTAAAGTAGAATCAGATTTTGTTCCTTTGGCAGTAGTTACATTTGTCACAATTACATTTTAAAAAGAGACTTATTGAGAAGTATGAGAACCAAGGCACCTTTGATCTAGAGAGACCCACCATTTCAAAGGGATAGGCATTATAAATAAAAGATCAGATTGGTTCAAATGTTTAACTTGCCATCTTTACAAACTGTTGTAGAAGGCAATTGTACAATTTGTTCTCTATGTCAGTAAGATGCAGGCATTAGCCACTTTATCTGTTGAAGCAGAAAAAAAAATTAAGTAACCATCCAGTCTTAGGAGTGCTGGTCATAATTGTGCTGCCCACCTAAAGTTCAAGTAACCTTCTATACACTATGTTTAAAAAATACATTAAAGATGGTAAAATGATGAGCTATATAATTTCACACTTCCATATCTAACCACTGAGGCATTTTACCTTCCCTCTGATACTGTGTCCAGTGATCATAATGATCTTCTGTAATCTGAAGCAATACTTAAAAATTATTAGGACAGCTGTGGAAAGGTTTTAGAGGACTAATGGATTCACCCTTGTGGTTACATAATTGGGCTGAAATCCCTAATCTGCTTGAACTAGCAGGACTTTTCTATCAACTTCATCTGGGACAGGATTTCATGGAAATGTGATTCTTTATGTTTTGCAAAAACACCAATAAAAAGATCTGTATTTTTATCCAAAGTTCAAGCAACAGAAGTTGTTCAGTTTCCTGTCTTCATTAGTTTTGTTGTCAAACAACAAATACCACCCACACATGTACTTTTTAATACGAGACAAATGTCATTGCAATCATCATTCAGGACTGGAAAGTTTGGCAAGGTGCCAGAGCAGTGAAAGTGATCCCATCACAGACTGTTCAGCAACAACAACATCAAACTCCTACCTGCTTTGTTCAGCAACATGCTACAGTGAAAAACATCAACACACGTTTGTGAAAGTGAACACCATAGCTGCTAATGAATGATCTATTTATTCACTTTGTATTTCCTGTTCAATTTTCACAAATAAAGAAAAACACTAGTAAGAGTTTCTCTCTTAGCCCACCACCCCTCTGTAGTCCTTGGGCTAGCCTCAAGCAGCAGGAATGGTCAAGCTGTTCACTATTTTTAGAAATAAATAATTCAATAGATCATTTGAAAGTATTACAAGGCCAATGGGCACTCATTCTGAGGGGAAAAAATTAAAAAAGCATCACTGCTCAATCCACAGCATTACTTACAAAGGACACCAGCCAGGACCGGCATGCTCCCTACTGCCCAAGCAGCAAAGCTCTCATCTTTGAGATGGCCATGCGGCACAGTTTGAGGCACTCATTTATCTCACAGTCTGCTAAGATCTCTCTGGTGCTTTCCTATCTCTGTAATTTCTAATCTAGCAGCTGGGAAAACACAGAATAGGACTCGAGGGTTCAAAGCTGAACTGTTAGGCCTCTCTGTAACTTTGGGTCAGAAGCAAGGTTGAAGGAGCACAGGGTCAGGAAGGTTCAGATGGTTCATGCATCCACACTTGTCATAGGACACTTTACAAATGTTAACCACCAAAGACCATGAAAAGCACCTTCTCTACATTTAGTTTTCAGATGCAAAAAAAGTTACTTCTATCTTCAAGAAGAAGAACCCAGAGAACTACAGACTGATGAGCCTCACCTTGATTCCCAGGAACTTGAGGGAGCAGCTACTCCTGGAAACCATTTCTAAGCATACGAAGGACAAGAAAATCATTGTGAGTAGTCAGCATGAAGGGAAGTCATCCTCGGCCAGCCTGATGAACTTCTAGGATGAAATGACTATCCAGGTAGATGAGCAGTGGATATTCTCTAGATAGACTTCAGGAAGGCTTTTGATGCCAACTCCCATAACATTCTCATAGACAAGCTGTTGATGTACAGGCTGAATGAGCAGACAGTGAGGTGGGCAGGAAACTGGCTGAATGGATGTGCCCTGAGGGTGATGATCAGCACCACAAAGTCTAGCTAGAGGTCAGTAAATGGTGGTGTACCCAGGGGTCAACATTGGATCCAGTCCTGTTCAAGATCTTAATTACTGATCTGGACAATGGGCAGAATGCATCCTCAACAAGTGTGCAGATAACAAAGAACTGGGAGGAGTGGCTGACAGACCATACTGCCATCCAGAGAGCTCCACAGGCTAGAGAAATGAGCCAGCAGGAACCTCATGAAGTTCCCCAGGGAGAAATGTCAAGTCCTGCACCTGAGGAGGAAGAACCCCAGGCACCAGTACATGCTGGGGGCTGCCCAGCTGGAAAGCAGCTTTGCAGAAAAGGTGCAGGGGTCCTGGTAGACACCAAGTTGAACATGAGCCAGAAATTTTCACTTGTGGCAAAGAAATTGCTCCTCCATTCAGCACTGGTGAGGCCACATCGGGAGTGCTGGGTTCAGTTCTGGAATCACCAGCACAGGAGAGACATACCGGACAGAGTCCAGCAAAGGGCCACCAGGATGCTGAAGGCACTGGAGCATCTCTCCTATGAGGAAAGGCTGTGAGAGCTGGAACTGTTCAGCCTGGAGAAGAGAAGGCTCAGGGGGGATCTTATTCATGTCTCTAAGTACCTGAAGGGAAGGTGCAAAGGAGACACAACCAGGCTCTTTTCACTGTTGCCCAGTGTCAGGACCAGAGGCAACAGGCACAAACGGAAACAGAGGAGGTTCCCTCTGAACAACAGGCAACACATTTTCGCTGTGAGGGTGACCAAGCACTGACACAGGTTGCCCAGGAAGACTGTGGAGTCTCCGTCCTTGGAGATATTCAGAAGCCATCTGGACATGGTCCTGGGCAGCCAGCTTTAGGTGGCCTTGCCTGAGAAGGAGACGTGGACAAGATGACCTCCAGAGATCCCTTCCCAACTCAACCATTCCATGATAAAGACTGAGCAGTACATCGCTATCCACCGGCATTCTAAATCATTCTCAGCCAACTGATCATTCCCAACTGAATTCATTCTAGACTGAAAACAGTCTAGCAAATAAGGATCAAAACTGTTAGGGCTTCACCGTACCTCTTTATCCTCGCACAGTTACAGTCTTCTAATACTATTCCTTTTAAGGGCAAAGTGGTTATGCTTGGTCTGTGTCCAACAAACAACAACCACCACCACCAAATTACATCAAAAATCCTCAGCAAATTACTCCCATTCATTCTTTATTATGGGACAGTGGAGAAAAAATACCATCTTACAATCTCACCACCTCCAGCTCTTCCTCCAGTAATCCAAACTACATATAAACTTTTTTAATTTTAATAAGGAAGAAAAAAAAATCCCAAGCCTAGTCATGCAGTTTCCAGACCAACTTCATTAGCCAAGTTTTCACTCAAGGACTACAAGAAACTAATTAAGTTTGAAATTTAAAAATTAAGTTCATCTACTTATAAAACTATGGCTCAGCTGCTGGCACTTATTTGCCTCTCATCTCACCCTTTAGTTGCTCCACAGAGTCCATCAGTATCCAGTCATTACATCTTGTGTTACTCTTCAACTTCACAGAAGGGGGTAGAGTAGGGGGTAGATGCTTGTTCTGAGTTTGTACACAGCCTAGCCTAACAAGATTCTGCTCCAAGATCAGAACATGATTCTGGCATTCTAATAACTAGTAGTATTTATTTTAAAAATCTCTATTTTTATTAGTCTGAGAAGGAACATTTCAGTTTACTCTTAATAAACACAAGTTCCTAATGTGTCTTAGAGATCTCTCCACCACTAAGCAAATCCAGATTCTGAAGTTTGCATTTTGCAAACTATCTGTTAGAATATATTTGCACACACATATGAAAGCCAAATTAAATAGCACTTTGCTAATCAAGCAAGAAAAAAGATGAGTTTGCCCAAGATGAGTCTATAGTCCAAACAGTAAAGATGAAAGTTTGATTTAAAAGACAACAATGAATTCACATAACAGGTGACCAATTTCTTCCAAACTCTGAAAATTCTTTCACATCCCATGTATCACACAGATGTCTTGATCTTAAAAAAAAAAAAAAAAAAAGGCAAAAAAACCCCACAAACAAAACAAACCACAAAAATCATATCCAAAAGCATACTTTTTGCTGGATTCCTACCAATATTTGCCATCTCCACTCTAAAGCCTCTGGCACAGACTTACATCCATTCTGTGCTTTGTACCTGTTGCAAATTCCACTTTGCAAGGTGGGCAAAACTGAGCCAAATGTGCATGAAGCTCAAGTTTTGCTTACCCAGCTTGGGCTTTCATATTCCTCCTGCATCACAGCACAGCTCTCTGGGCTTTTAGTTTTCAGACTCTTCATCTGCTCATTTCCCATGACTGTGGTAGCTGTGTATTTGCAGGAACAAATCCATTTACAGGAAATTCATCCTTCTGAACTACCAGGAAATGCTCACAAATGTGCCAATATCTGAAATTAATATTCTCGGGTGCTTATGGTAAGGTAAAGGGCAGAGACCACAGCAACATAATGCTTGAGGAGCAGGAGCACCCCCCATAGTCAGCAGGGTTAGAAATATCTTGTGTCCATACTCCTAGTCAGGAGACAGAAATCGGGCTGGAGATAAAGTGGCAGCTCAGCTGTGCTAAACAGAAGAAAGCACTAACGCCCTTATTACTTGTACCACCAGAGAAAACACTGCAACACGTTGGCAAGTTACCACAAGCCCATGTTCATTACGAGCCCAAATCCTCAATCATAGCACTCTAATGGTTTAAGGGCAAATTAGCACAGCTCTGCTACTTGCGGTGGGGCTTGCTTATAAGTACCAGATAAACTCAGCATTGCAGACCACCGACGAACCCAACTTCAAAACCTTCTCTCTGTATCACTGAAACCAGCAGTTTCCATGGAGTGAATTAACCCCAGCATGATACTAACGTGGCTGCTTGTGGTATCTGAACCAAGCTCCATACAAAAGATTAAATAAACAGAACTGCAAATTAATCCATGCTTCAAGACAAAGTACTGGTAATTATGCTATTTATTCTTTTTCATTTAATTTCAAATGGCTGGAAATCTAGATGCAGGCAAAGCAGCAAGTATGGGTTGTACAGAAAGAGTTTCATGTGCAAAATGAGCCTGTATAATCAGCACCTTGGTGTTGTTTCCCTGTACCAATGAATGAACTAGTTCTGACAAAATAAGCAAGTCCAGCACTTCTCAACAAGGCTTTGCAGGCTCTCAAGGTCTCACTGCCTGTCCTGCCATTACCCACCAGTTACACATAGCACACTCATGCCTCTTCTAGCATCGTGGTAAAATAGCAGGGAGAGAAGAGAGCAGTAGAAGTGTTTTCCAGTGTCCTCCACATGGACATCTATGTGGTGTGTTGGGTTTGTGTGTGGCAGGGTTTTGGTAGAGGGGGAGGGGCTACAGGGGTGGCTTCTGTGAGAAGCTTCAAGAAGCTTCCCTGGCTCCAAGTCAAACCTGCCTCTGACCAAGGCCAGCCAATTGGCAACAGTGGTAGCACCTCTGTGATAATGTATTTAAGAGGGGAAGAGCAAAGCAAAGTGTTGAGCAGAGTGCTGAGCAAAGAGTGGAGCAGAGAGGAAGAGTGAGATATGAAAGACATGTCTATGCAGACACAAAGGTCAGTGAAGGAGGGGCAGGAGGTGCTCCAGGCGCCAGAGCAGAGGTTCCCCTGCAGCCCGTGGTGCAGCCCACGGTGAGGCAGCTGTGCCCCTTCGGCCCAGGGAGGGGAACAGTGGAGCAGAGACCAACCTGCAACCTGGGGAAGGACCCCACAGCAGAGCAGGTGGATGCACCCAAAGAAGGCCGGGACTCTGAGGGAAGCCCGCTCTGGAGCAGTCTGTTGCTGGGAAGACCAGCCCATCATGGCAGGGACATACGCTGGAGCAGTTCATGAAGAGCTGCTGCCTGTGGGAAGGACTCACACTGGAGAAGTTCATGGAGGACTGTCTCCCATGGGAGGGGCCCCATGCTGGAATGGGGCAGGAGTGTGATGAGTCCTCCCCCTGAGGAGGAAGGAGCAGCAGAGACAAGAAGTGATAACTGACTGCAACCCCCATTCCCTATCCACCTGTGCTGCTGGGGGAAAGGAGGTAGAGAAATCAGGAGTGAAGTTAAACACAGGAAGAATGGAGGGATAGGGGAAAGCTGTTTTAAAGATTTAATTTTATTTTTCACTGTCCTACTCTGGTTTGATCGGGAAATTAGTAGTAGTGGTACTAGTGTTTAAATTAAATTGATGGGGTTTTTTGCAAGTCAAGTCTGGTTTTTGCTTGTGACTGTAATTGGTGAGTGAGCCCTCCCTGTTCATATCTTGATCCCCAAGCCTTTTGTTATATTTTCTCCTCCCCATTCCATTGGAGAAGTGAGCAGCCACATGTGTTTAGTTGCCAGCTGGGCCTAAACCACAACATGTGGCTACAACAGTATAAAGAAACAATTTTTGTATCTTCTCTATGACCAACAGTCTATCTCACTCTCTTTTTTGTCATTATCTGTCCTCTCCTTTGAAGCCTTGAGAAATTGGATAAATAAGATTTGTCTTTATAAAGTACTTCTTCCTCTCTCTCTCCCCCTACGTTTAAGAGTGAGGGTCAAAAACATATGAGTGGTGTAACCACACAGTGGACTTCTTGGTAGAGCCAACACACCTTCAAGACCTGATGGTGCAGGTACTTTTTACATCTTGACTAGAGGACCAAATTCTCAGGCAACTTTAAAAAATACTAATTTCACTGCAGACCCTATGATGCATTCATTCATGTATCACAGAAGCCACACAGAAGTAACTTTGTGAAGCACCTATGAAACTTCTAGCTTTAAAATGCCATTACACCCAAGGGCACAGACATCCAGTGTACGTGTGCATCATCTGTATCCACATCAGACATCAAAACATTGTATGCTGCTTTTAAATTGCATTATCTGGATAGTGGATACTGCATAACCAGTACCTGGACCACTTGCTTTCAAGTCTGATTAAATTCTGAAGCTCTTCAGGACACCTCTCATTCTGAAGGCTGTAACAATTTATGCCCTCTCTCAGCAGCAGACATCCCTTCAATTCCCTTTGCTCCTGCACCCCAACTCAGAAGGCCAGGTCCAGGAGTCAAATGCTGCTGACCCCATGCCAGTTCTCTGTTTGGCAAGAATTCCATTTGATAAACCACAGGCAGATCGTGCCAGTCCTATTACCCTCCTGCAGTTTTGCAGTTGGACTTCTGCATTCATTTTATGCTCGTTTCTCTCACATTTAATCTGTTACTTGGAAGAACCCTTACATAAACCCAGCTTTATGTACTCCTACACTAACAATCCCTAAAGAAATATACAGAAACCAAAGAAAATTTCTTTAAAATGTTAAATTGTAAGGGTTTTCTTATAGTACTCAAAAGTATAAATAGTGAAAGCAAAAACTGACAGTCATGACGGTTAGAAATATTCTTCCAAACAGGGCAAGTAACTGCGCCTGGGTACCAAAGATGACTTGAGAGTTTATCATGTACACTAATCTAATACACATTACTCCACTCATCTAAGAGCCAGACATACTGTACAGGGAAGTAAATACATGCAAGCGTGATGTTCTTATACTCACATATAATCTTAAATGCAAGGCAGAAATACCAGCAACCTTTACCTTTATTAACAGACCTACTATTCAAAACATGTTGAAGGCTAACAAAGAGTACAGCACACTCTGATAACCCACGTTATATGCAGGTTATACCTATGTAATCCAGCTGCTATTTCAGATTATTGTGCTCCATTTGGGAATTTCACACTTTTTTTCCTATTAGATACACAGGGGAAGTTTCTCTAAATCTCCTCTGCCACTTGGGAGTTCTGGTGCGATGGGGAGACTGACGGGATCAGAAGCCCATTATGATGCCCTTCATCCTTAGGCTACCAGTCAGGTGTCAAAAGGTTTTATGGCAATGAAGTTGTCCCAGCTTGTCAGGACTCAGTGGCACGGACAGTCTGACTTGGCCAGACCATAAACCACATCTCATAGCCCTTGACATGAAGAGCTACATAGACAGGGTCCCATGACCCAACTGGGCCAGACTGATCCTGCCACTGCTGTAACAAACTTGCTCTGAAACAATATGGGGATAACGTGCATTTCTGCTGCTGCTTTCTTTTAGGGTTTTTTTTTGTGGTTTGTTTGGTTTGGGTTTGTTTCCTTTTTTTTTTTTTTTTTCCTGTGGATACAGGGAAGATCCCAATGGTAACATGGCACTAGTACTAGGCCAACCATGATCACTTGTTAAGCAAGAAACATTATCTAGATTAAAACGAACAAAAACCAGTCCAAATGGATACCCTTTAATCTTTCATACATACTTATGTTCCATAACCTGTGCACACATATCACAAGTCCTCTGTAGACCTATGCACAGAATTCACCCCACTAGCTGTTTTATTCCAAGAGAAAAGTAATTACAGAAACCGCCCTCATGATAAAATAATTAAGCTTAAGTGGGATGTCAGCCTGCAAGTGTGTTCAGCAGGCTGCTCCAAAACGCACCAAATTCTGAGGGCTGCTTGAGCACACACTTCTATGGGAGTTGAATCGGGCCTCTGCACAATATCGCTGCCTTCAGAAACTTTTCACAAACCGCTCACCCAGGTGGCGGCCACCCCCCCCCAGCACAGCCTAACCCACACACCCCCCCCCGTGGGCTCGACTCTGCTCTCGAAGAAAACCCCTGTGCAAACGGCCAGGCTGGGCACCTTCACCGCCCCGCCCGCAGCCCGGCTGCCGCGCACTTCACCCGGGAAAGTCTTTATTCTCAACGCTCAAACTACTTCAGATACCGGCGGCTCCCCACACGCCCCCTTCTAACGGCGCAGCTGCCCGCGCCGGCCGCCCCCGGGGCTCCGGAGCCGGCCCGCCG
>NW_020799095.1:122978906-122986888 GCF_003259725.1 Athene cunicularia
GGGAGGGCCGGGGGTGCCCGCCAGCCTGGGCAGGAGGGACAGGCTGCAGGATGTCCCGGGCCTGGCTGAAATCAAGTGGTTTCCCCTCTCTCCCAAAAAAACATAAACGGGGAAAAAAATGTAAATTTGGGGAAAAAAAGATGCAAAGAAACTTGGGGGATGAAAAATTTAAGCAGATGCGTCTACACCCTGTTGTGGAGAAAACCATCCAGGATGGTTAGGGGAATAATTTCCAGTTCAAAATGTAGTACTTCTGCACTTTAAGCTTTAAAATACCTTTCTGAAAAGTTTTTTAAATTAAAATAGTTCCCAAAGAGAGTTTTAAGTTATTGCAGTCATGACTTAAATTTATTATAGGCTTCTATACTACTTCTTAAAGCCTCCTGAGAGTGAGGTATACTTAAGGTTGTCACATGCTTTTCCTAACCTCTTCCTCTATAAATTTTAAGTCTGCATTTACATGTTATTTCTGAGCCAATATATAGTGTTTTCCATTTACAAGTGGATTACAGTAATTCCCTTTTCAGTGTTCAGTATCCTTCTCCCTACACGTTCTGATTCTAGAGATCCCAACAGGCCAAATGTACACATAATAAGGCAGCATGGGGCTAAGCTTTATCTCTAACACCAGGTTAATTTGTCCCTGTCAAAAAGTAATGATATTTAATAATTTTAGAAAATAGTATGCAGTGCTTTCTATGCAAGAAATTACAGATAACACCGTACCTATTCTTAAAGAAATAACACAGTTACTTTTCATGTCAAACTATGGAAATTGTTTCAGTATTCTCAAGCCAACCCCACAAACCAGTTGGTTTTGTTCATTCTTTCAAGGATTCCAGACTCTGCTCAAGATCCACAACAGAATCACTGCAAATTCTGGCGTATCGGATCTTCCAGCAGCATTTCCCCACCCTTCTAAAAGTGACATTTCCAGATGTTTTACCGCAGCTTTGATCAGCTGTGCTGTGATGTCGGCACAGCCCATTCTCACAGCAGAACAGCAGCCAAAGCCCCCAGAATATGCCACCATGAGATGTCCCATCTTTTTTCCTGCCACTGCATGGGTATTTAGCTTCCTGATACCTGACTGAGTGGATCAGTCACGGTTTTTTTCAAGCTGATGTTGCATAAAGGATAGATGTGTGGAAGAAAAAAAAAAAAAAAAGGATAAATGCTTTTTAGGTTTATTCCTATACTGAATGTTCAGAATTAACGTTTAGATTTGACAAAAAAGTTATGCTCAAGTCTTTCCTTAGACATGAATTCCACCATGAATTAAATGGTATTCTCAGTGCCTTCATATTTGTACCTCAAAGTCATAGAAATGGTATAATTCCAATACCTCCTAGTATGAAAATTATTTGAAATCTTTCATGTCCTTTGAATACCACCTAAATGTAATTGGCATCTTCTGTAGTGGCCTGTGTTCAAAGTTACCTGAATTATAATCATGTTATTGAAGGTCCCATTTCTATCTATCTGCTGCATACTGGGATATCTGCTGAGAGAGCTCCTTGAGCTTTTGAAAGGTCTATATGCTTTACTTAGCGAAACCAGAACCAACATTAGAAATTACATGCAGTGAATGTGTTATCACTGAATTGGGTTATATGTGCTAGCATGAACACCACAAATAACAGAATGAAGACCAAAGGATCTCTTGCAGAAAACAGGGGTGATAAAGGACAGCTGGGCTTGCACAGACCTGTCTACTAACTTTCATGACAGCTCACGCTTCAGCCTCTATTTGAACTCTATCTTGAGCCCTTTCAGCAGGTTAGTTTGGGGACTGCTGTAAGATACAAATGATGCTTCTTGCTCTGAGGTTTTGGTGGGTGAACATAAAAGCAGATATAGTTAACCAATAATCAGGGTTTTAGTAGTCAGTTCAACAACAACTGTTTCAAAAACTACTAGCTGGGTTCTCTGGTTTGGGGGCATAGTGGCAGGAGGCAGAGAAGAGAGGCTCAGACAGGTTCTTAGGGACACATAAAACATTCAAGGCCTGCCCGCCCACCCGCCTGCCCGCATGCAGGAGGTTGCTCCATCCTCCAGGGCACTGCCTCTTCTCTCCCCAAACTCCAGCAGTTCATGTCCCCTCAGCTCTCAACGCAGAGCAGGACAGCAGGTGAGCCCTGGAAAAGCTGGGCAGAATGACGGAAGAAGTATAACCAAATTCTGGTGGAGGAACAGGAGGCAAAATAGTTTTGGGGTCAGGAAAGATAAGGAATGGGAGTCCAGAGTTCACTGAGCTTATGGGCTGGGCAATCCTGCGAAAGGATTTAGGGAAGAAGACTGACTTTTGATTAGTAATCTGAGCTGCTAATGTTTTTTACTCCTGCTGGGTTATCAAATGCAATGAGAAGCCAGTGTTGACAACTCTACAACAGATTGGTTAAAGATTTCTAGCACTTCTCAGGCAAGCCAGATTGGAGCTGTAGTAAGAATAACTTCTCTCACAATATTTGATACAAACAAAAAGATAGAAATGACTGTTTGCTCCATTTCTTCCAGTCTGTCTGACTTGCAGTATGAATGGAGCTGAAGCTGAACCCATATTGCCCTTCCAGTGCTTCCCAGGGGAGTTAAATTATGGAGAGTGTTTTCTAAGGACAGTCAGGGAGTCCTAGATACAGACCTCTTCAGTGTCTTTACATTCACAAATCGTTAAGTGTCAAAGACAAGCCATAATCCACTATCACCTATCAACATTTTTTCCCTGAGACTCAGTCTTAGCACTCTTGGGGTGAACTGCTGAGCAATTCGGGCCCGTAGCCATATCCTGACATCGAGTAAATTCTTGTGATATATGGGGTAATATGGTACCACTTAGCTAAACAGAGTTATCTCATGATTGTACTACAGCATAATGTGCCTCTAACGAAGTACAGTCTTTGGCTGTAATAATAGCTGTTTACATGTCAATGATTTCCAAGCTTATTAAAAGTTAATGTGCACATTCGCACTCCCTTTGTGTATACAGCTTTCCAACACAGCAGAAGTGTTTCAGATGCTTCTTTGCCTCTAACCTTAGCAATCAGTTCATATTTCCAAAAAAGAAATGTCTCTCTCTCTCTCTCTCCATATGAGACAATTCGAATGGTAAGTATGTATATCTCCCTCCAGAAGTTCTAGAACAATCTGTGAAGGTGAATTACAGTGACAGCTTTGCAGTTCATCTTGAATAATTATTGTCTAACTACTTTCAGTATATCCACTGGGCAGTTCTGTGCAATAGCCACAGAAAAAAATCTAGCTTTCCCTGGCACTACCTTAACAAGTCTATACTGATTGGTGGAGTTTACTTATGATACATACTTTTCCCAAACACTTTACACAGTCCACCTCGCAGTTAAGTATCCTCTCATTTTTAATATTATTAGTTCCTGATCTGTTTAACATTTTGTTCCATTCAGCTACTGCCACTTTATAACGTGATGGTGATTGCAGGCAAAGCTTGCCTGACACCACATTGGGGAAAGAGTTCCTTTTGCTTCAAAAAGCAGAGATTCTTCCATAAGGCTCTGTTACCACCTCGCCTGCTGTTCCCAGACCTGCTTCCATCAGGGATGATCCGTCAGCAGTGCAGCTCCCAGCAGCGACAAGCACCTGCCAGGGCCAACAAGCACTAGTACAGGTGTGATTTAGTTTGCCTCACGGGATCAGGTGGATGCATTGCAGGGTGCATTTTGCTGGACCACCCTGAATCCTACCTCGGCTAGCTAGGCTTTATTTTTTCTTATGTGCCTGCAAGGAAAGAATACAGTTCTTGATTTATTTTCTTTAGTCTCTAAATATTTTTTCACCCTTGCTTATGAACGACAGATTTTTATCACTAGAGGCAAGATCCCCTCTGCTCCTACCTCCTCCCAGACCGATGCTATGCTTCAGTTCCTTTCCTTTAAAAAATGTCTAGCAGCAATGGGAAGCAAAGAAACCCTCAATTTTCTGCACATTTAATCACTACTTCTTTTTTTTTAAATATAACCTGCTCAAGTAGTCGTTCACTTTTCACTTTTTAGTGTACAACAAATGTATTTGTTTGAGCTTTAGTATTCAAACCAGCATGTGCACTAACCATGTGTGTGTTCCACTTCTCTCATAATCCCAGGCATTTGAGCCCCTGCCAACTTCTTTATTTGGGGACCTGCCTTCTCCACACCCCCTTTGTAAACTTTGCATTTGTTTTGCTTTATAGTGATCATTGAAGTTCTCACTCCAGCTGGGAGGACAGTCAGGCACCTTCAAGAACAAGGGAATGATTGACAATATTAGGCAGAAAATTGTCTACCAGATGCTGCTCAAAAGGAGAGGTGGCAACCTTCCGACCCCCTTCTCAGTAAGCGAAATCATCGCTTCTGTGACATGCCTCTGCCCCACTCATCAACTGAGTGGGGAGCACAAGGTCACTTCTGCGTCTGGCTGTTGTGCAGTGAAATGCCACCCTGCAGACAAGGCTACGCCTTCTGCTTGAAGGAGGCTCCAGTGCCAGCCATGCGTTGGAATGAAGCGGCAAAATTCATCAGCCATTACGCATTACCCTGTTCAGTCACCGCTCTGAGACAATTACTAGTTCTGAATAATCTTACTGCTATGGAAAGCAATTCTGGATTGTCCACCCTTGGACTGTGAGACAATGAACATCGACCAGAACTGCACTGCTTTTTAAAACCCCTCCCCAAAGTTTTTGCTGTTGTCCATTAGTAACTTCTGCAATTTACATGTTTATGACCCTTAAAAGGCTTTGTTTCCCAGAAAAAGAAGTCAGTTCATGGGAGTTTCATGCTAGTACTAATACAATGATTACAGTTCCCCTTTTTTTGAAATTAACTAGTGTGAGGAGGACAAAGGCATGAATTTGAAAAAAAGTAAGACTAACGTTTTCCTACTTAATTAGCCCAGAGTGACCATGACAGAAGAAAAAAAAGGAGAGATAACACTTTTTTTAAAAAAAAGCAGCACAGGACAAAAAAATCACCAAACCACCCAACCAGTCTGAACTGAGGGCAGAAACACAGAAAACATAGGCCTCTGTAATGCAAACGTTTGAACACATAATAGAAATAACTATATATACATAGTTTAGGTGTTTTTTAGCAGAAAAAACCCTATCCGTGGGAGTTTCAAAGTTGTTTGTGCTCACTCAGGCATGGTAACAGCAATGCATGTGAATAATGAGCCCTAAAATGACACTGGAATTGAAGGATATAGAAAGGGAAAGATGATCACTGAAATACTATTTTAAGTGTATTTATTGTCCTAATTTAGGTGGGATTTCCCATATGAGTTAATGATATATTAAGAAAACTGAAAGACTGGCATGTGTTGTGGTTTAACCCCAGCCACCAGCTTGCTCACCTCTCCCCGCTTCCAGTGGGATGGGGAGGAAAACCGAAAAAAAAGTAAAGCTCATGGCTTAAGAACAGTTTAATGACTAAGCCAAAATGTAATAATAACAATAATAATAAAATGTAATTATAATAATAATGAAAAGGAAGGTAACAAAAAAGAGAAATAAACCCCAAGAAGGACAAGTGGTGCACAATGCAATTGCTCAGCACCCACTGACTGCCCGAGCAGTGATCCACCGCCCAGCCAACTCCCCCCAGTTTATACACTGAGCATGATGTCCTGTGCTATGGAACATCCCTCTGGCTAGCTCGGGTCAGCTGTCCTGGCCACGCTCCCTCCCAGCGTCTTGTGCATCTCCTTGCTGGCAGAGCATGAAAAAATGAAAAATCCTTAATTTAGGGTAAACACTACTTAGCAACAACTAAAACATCAGTGTGTTATCAACCTTATTCTCACACTAAATCCAAAACACAGGATGAAAATTAACTCTATCCCTGCTGAAATGAGGTCAGCAGGACAACTTCCTCTTTCTCAGTGAAGTGTCAAAGAATTCAGCTTAATTCTTAAAGTCAAGGCTGAATTTGCAGAGGTAGCAATTACAAAGAAAATAACTGGCTGTTCCTTTCAAAATGAACAAATTAGATCAGGCACTCAGAAAAACAGAAATATTACAGGACCACATAAAAGAGTGTTTACAGACACTTTTTACATAGAAACTCCACTGTAAATCTTGTGGAACTGAGAAAAAAAATTAGTAACTGTCAGTCAACTTCAGCAATACAAATATTTACTCCAATAAATTAAGCAACAGGTACAATTTTATTTTGAACATCTTGCTACCTAAGACACTAATTTTATTTGCATAAATTCTTAATGTTGGAGATTAATACTCTGCTTTGGAAATGGCACTCTGCATTTTTTGAGCTTGCATACCACACTGACATTAACCCTAAAGGCTAAGTAAATACCCCTGTAACCAAAACTTAAGGGAAACACCTGATAGCCAAATAATCAGAGGTCACCCACACCTCAGATTTTTTTCACTAATCATCTGAAAGCTAGGTCACTAACTTGAGATGTACGAACCATTTTCTGTGTTGTACATGTTCCTATTTTCTAGCGTATAAAGGGTTCATTAATGCTAATTTGGGGTGGGGGTGTGTGGTTTTTTTCATTCATGGAAGCTTCTCCGGCGGAGCTCCTTCCAGTCAATTCTTTAGGAATCTTCAGAAAAACTGACAGTTTTTATGACCCATTTATCCCTAATAAAACAGGCTGAAAAAGACAACTATAGACTGTTCTGCTTTTCTCCTCTGTCCCCTTTCGAGAACGAGCTGCCCCGTTCTCCACGGGGAAATCCGGTCGACTTCCTGCCTCTCCCACCCCGCTCCCCACCACTAAAAAAACCCGAACAAACAAACAAACCCCCCCAGATTTCCCCAGGGAGCAGGAAAGGCACGGATAAAGCGGACTCGCTCGGGAAGCAGCCTTTCCCCCTCCACGCGCTCGCCCTTCGCTGTCACAGCGCGGTGGGCCGCGGCAGGCACCGGCACTGCTGGCAGGATATTTGCAGGGATTTAGGTGAGAGTTCTGTTTTATCCTCATTCCTCTTTCCCCAGAAAAGGAAATTACTATGCTGTAAGTCTTTACAGATTTTATGCTTTACATGAGAATATATATTCCCGAACATAAGAACTTGTTGGTTTTGTAAGATTTAATAAGTTGTATGTAGCATTTTGTAGCTTCAGGCCCTTTATGTTTGTAGAGCATGTTCTTCATTCCTTGTGTCAACTTAATAGCAATGAAAGATGTTGTCTACCTGTGCACAACATACAGAAGATGCAGACAGCCTTACATTGTTGAACAGGCTTTAACCATGAGTGAAGGAGGTGCATCCAGATGAACAATTCCAAGCTTTCTTTTTTTTGACCTCATTACTGTTTGCAGTCCCAAAGTTGTCAGTTTCCATGCTTAGGATTGCTGCTGTGAATGTGATGGAGTCATCAGCTCTGCGGCTGATG
Organism: Athene cunicularia; assembly: GCF_003259725.1. Classification (NCBI taxonomy): domain Eukaryota; kingdom Metazoa; phylum Chordata; class Aves; order Strigiformes; family Strigidae; genus Athene; species Athene cunicularia. The sequence continues at coordinate 122,986,283 of NW_020799095.1, forward strand.
TGCAAAAATGAAATGGAGAGACTTCAAATGGCTTTTAAGTGCTGGTGCAGGTGAAGAGTTACAGCATCTTGAGAGGGACAGCTGTTAAAGGCCAACAGCTCTTGACTTTAAGAGTGTTTTTAACTCAGTGTGAGCGTTTCCATGCCTGGAATGTTACAGATCTGCTAATAGCTTACATCTTGCATTTTGAGAGCAAGAGATTCCTGCTGAATTTATTCTGGTCCATTTAATCTCCTAAATTGATTCATTTGATCCATTACCTCTGAAAGGTGGCTTGTCCATTGGAGTAGAAGACATTCTAAACTTCACAACCAAAGTCTTCCTAAGTGCATTGCATTATTCTGTAAGTTACTTTACAATTCTAAGAATGGACTTTGGGGTATAGATTTTATTCAGTTGGAACTCCAGTGACACTGTCAAACAAATTTAAAAATAAGTTACCAAGTAGCATTGAATATTGGAAATACTGGGAGCTGTTGACTTGGATTAGACTGGAAATGTCAACTGAAAGGATGAATGACTTTTATCCTGAATCATTTAGAGCCTAGAATGTATTAATTTCTAAAATGAAGTCAAGGAAGAATTCCCTAAAGTAAGAATTCAGAG
>NW_020799095.1:122986938-123019925 GCF_003259725.1 Athene cunicularia
TCTGCGCTGAGCTCCCGCCCGCCCCGCCGCGGCACAGCTCGTTCCTTTAAGCCCTCGCCGATTCCGATGTGAGGTACGGCCTCTGCGATAATCACTTCAGTAGCTGGTTATAAGTAAACACCTTAAAGCCCCCGTTACTGAAATCGGAGGATGTGCAAGACTTTCATCTTCCTTAAAAATATCCAAACAAAACCTTTGTGATCTTCCTCAGTGGAAAAAAACTTAGGAAACTTAAGTAAACAGTGCAGAAATCAGCAAATACATAAAATGACCCAAACTTGGCTCAATCACATCACGATGATTGAGTTTAAATTTATTAAGTGGGAACCTCTGACTTGAATTTGGTTGGGACAATTTGTACTCCAGCAGTTACCTGTTTTACAGACATAATAAGCATGTAATCTTAAACACATTGTGGGTTTTGAGTAGAATACACTTAGTATAAACAGCAGACAACTAATTGCTGCAGCAAGTTCAGTTCTTCAGCTGCAGCACACACCCCCAAGCCCCCCCCAGGAAATAGCAAAAGCTCTTAAATTTCACATACTAAATCTCACGTCTTTGGCTGGTGGTTAGGGCTTTGGTTTTGTTTTGGTTTCTAAATGATTGGGTTTTGTTCAGCAACACTAGAGCTGTTTGACTGGCTTCTTTTGGTAGAGGTGTGATGTATTTTAATCTACAATTTATGTAAGCAAAAAGAAAACCTTGTGGGTACTGAAAGTGTTACTATATACAAAGGGTTCTTTTCCGGTATTTATAGAACTTATTTGTATATAAACATTTATTAAAAAAAACACACAAAACAAAAACAAACATTATGCTATGCTTTGTTGTGGGAGAAATGGAGCAGCAGGAAAGATTGGGGAGCACAGGGAGAAGCCAACCTGAGTCCTCCTGGAGGCTTTTCCTCGACGTGGTCAAAAAGTGCTAACAGAATGCACGTGTTTGGTGTAGATGGCAAGATAATGAGTTTCACCTGAGCTACAGTTTAACAAAGCATCTACCATCTTGTCTGAGTTACTTGTTTAGAACATGTTACTTAGTCTAAAAGTAGAAAACAAAGGCAGAGTGAAGCAGCTCAGAGAAACAACACAGATAAGGAGCAACAGGAACAGCAGAGGATGGCTACAGTTAGAGGAAGGACAACAAAAAGGGGGAGCAGGAGTTGGAGAGTAGCTCTGAGGTAATGAATGATAGCAGAGATGTTGATGAAACAAAGAATTTTGTTTCTAATATTTTTTTGCCTTTTAATTTCCCCTTGAACACAGGTCTTCATAGGCAGTTTCCTGGGACAGAGAAGTAGGTAATCAAACTGGCATTACACCTTTGTGAAAGAGGATTGGGATCACTATCACATGACACAGGTAACTGTCCCGAAGATAACTGATGCAGCTCTTGTTAAAAAAATTGGATCATTTTCTGTCTGTGTCTCTATTTCTGTGGTCATATTGCCTCTCATGCTGCTTACGTGTTCAGCTGTCTGTAAAACCCAAACTTGGAAGACTTTGGACCTAGATTACCATTTTCCTACAGCAGCATGACATTCTCCTTTACAGAATAACAGACATTGATTCTAGAGGAGAATTAACCTTTTTCTGCCACGGAGCATTAGTTGAGCAGCCCTTCACATGAATTATTGAGTATTTTAAGTTTAATAACTAAAGTGTAGCGTAGTTCTCTCAAAAAGATTAGTTAACCGACACCATCTATCCCTGCTAGTTATCTGCAGCTAGATTACAGAGAATGATACTCCGTTTGAAAATGCATTTTGCAAACTTACTCCTCGGTTGTACTCTTTATTTTGCAAATTGCAGACATTGAGATGAAGGGTCTATAATTTCCTAGCTTGCCTTTCTCTCGGAACACTGGTGCTGCACTGGCATGCATCCACTTTGCTGTGACTTCATTTGAATACAGCAAATTCTTTATTATGATTAACAAAGGGCTGCTCTCTGGTCGGCTTTGAATCTCAGTCTGCTCATGGAGATTAGTGGGTTTTGAGCAATGCCAACTCACTAAATATCTCCGCTTCACTGATCTCAAAGACATTTGTGACAATGGATTTAGTAGTCATTTTCATGCGTGTTCTTGCCTTTGAATGGATAATACCTTAGTAGTAGTTCTGCTTTCCATTGCTGTTTGATTCTCCATCCCTTTCAAAAGGGTTTAAATTCAAAACTTCTCTTACTTTTTATGTTGCTTCTTTGAGCTACATAAACACATCTGTTTGTGGTTTTAATCCTTGAACGCACACACCCCCAACCCCCTGTTTGATTTTATTTTTGGTGAATATATTGCAAATCTCAGTGTATTATCTTCCTCTTCATGGTAGAAACAAATAAAACTATCTATCCCAAGGCAAGACATACAGAAATTGTTCTTCAATTGGCCAGGAAGACAATGGTGGTTTTAAAGTAAGGGGATCCCAGTTACATGTCCTAATGCAGCCATATAGCCTCATTTGACCACAAGAATTAGAGAATGGGCAACAGTAAAACCTTAGGTGACACCAGATCAGCAGCCCCTTTTATTTTTTTATGCCAGTGTCTTCATTAACCTCTTTACCTGTTAGCAGGTAACACGTACAGACCTCATGTAGCTGTTAAGTCTGACTGAAGTATTTGTACCAAATATGCTTTTTAAACTGAGATAATTTCTCTTCAAATAATCTGTTCAGTATTGTTTTCTTGTGAAGGTTTCTCTCAGTTCCACCGCTACATAACAAAATAATCTACTTCCTGCCCCAGACACATGCCTCAACCTTGTCTGAGTTACTCAGAGAGATTAGAAATAGATGGGTATTTATTTTTTATGATGTAATCACAAAATAAATGCAATGAAATCTAGAAACATTAGAGACATCCATCATCTTAATTTCTAATTTTCCAATTAAGGTCATGGGCATGAGCCACATTGAATGTTGCCACTTTCTTTTGTGCTTGTAGTCCCTGGTCATCTCTAGGGCCTCCTTGCCATTAGAACATTCAGGTTTTAAAGTTCTTCTCACCACAGTTTTAAGATGTATTTATCTTCTGAAATGAAGATACTTAACAGGTGAAGTGCTCTTGTGTAGTCACAGCTTGGTAGTTCTGAATAGCTTACATTTAAAAATAAAACAATTATTAGCAAACTCATCCCTGTTTTATATGACTCACTGTAAAACAGTCACACAAGGTTAAGATTTTCTAATAGGTGATGATGGTATGGTGGTCTAGGTATAAAAAGATCTTCCATTTTCTCTTACTCAAGCTGGAGCAGGGCACTACTATCATCATCACCTAAATCATGAAAATGCGTTCATTTAGAGAAATCCCTTGTGGAAACAGGGCCTTATGTTGCTCATTTATTTCAATGAATAGAACTAGGCAGTAATAGAGTTAAGCTTTTTTGAAGGATTATTTGCAAATTGGGGTTTATTTTTCTCCATGTTATTAAGAAATACCATGTGGCTAAACAGAATCTTATATTGATGTTTATCACATTACTTCTGTCAATGCATTGAACACAACCTTGTATAATAAAGCAGGATCATGGAATGACAGATTTTAACTTTTCTCAGAGAAAGGTGATCAGCCTCTTTCTCCTTCCCCAAAATTTCCGAAGACAAGGAGTATTACTTGATGCATGAGACAGAAAATGATAAACCTGTCAAAAATAGTAGGTTAAATTTCTGAAAGGAAGCAGACCCTAAAAGACTTGTGTTGCTGCCAGGTTGAGCTGTAGACTTACTTGTCTTTTAATTGCTCCAGGAGAACAGCGATTAATCTCCAAAGTTGGGGTTGGTTTCAGAAAATGTATGAGCACAGTGAATTCCTTATTAAACTAAAGAAATTTACCAAACCGACTTTCTCAGAAGAATAAAAGCAAAAGTGTTCCAAGCTCTTAGTTTGCAGAAAATCCAGATCTGCCAACACAGATATAAAATAGGCAAGAGAAGTAAAAAGTATTAAGTAAAGCTGAAAAGAACCCAAAAAGACCTTAATGGTAATTTCTCTACAGGGAAGTTGCTCCCAGTTCAGGGTTTGACTGTTGTACTCCCAATCTGTGCACAGCAAAGGATAAAAATTATTCATATTATTTCAGAGGCTTCTTCTATGCAAACCTTTGAAGATCTGTTCTACTCAGTATCTTTACCTGCATTCCTATGGCCTATACTGTCCCTGAGGTACCATTTCCCACTGATTAATCCAGCAGGTCAGTCTGTATATAACACACACTGTGACACCACTGGTACAAAACCAAAGGTAGTGGCATAAAAACCTTGCAAGAAAGCTATGTCAGTGCTGTGCTACACTCACAGCAGTAAGCCATGAGGAACGTGTTCACTGGTAGCAGCCTGCCTGGGTGAATTCCTGTTACTTCTCTCACTCCAAATGCCAGATCAGCCTGAGCTGTGAGCCACTGATCACTTCCCACTGGTGTTCTTGATGTTGGGCAGGAAAGGTACCATAGCCTTGGGGTCTTAAATCTAGGGCAAGATTTCACTAAAGGCAGTGTCTGAACGGCCACCCAGCAATGTGAGGTCACCCCAGTGTCATTACTTGCCCAGGGATGTAGTAAACCTTATCATAGAATCATAGAATGATTTGGGTTAGAAGGGACCTTTAAAGGTCATCTAGTCCAAACTCTCCTGCAATGAGCAGGGACACCTTCAAGTAGATCAGCTTGTGTGGAACCCCATCCAACCTGACCTTGAATGTTTCCAGGCATGGGGCAAATCTTGCTCAGTGGGATTTCTAATCATATTGTTATAAAGTGTTAAAAAAAAAATGTCTTTTGGTTTTGTACTCAAATAGACATTTTCCTTCAGCATGACTCTGGTCTTTGCTACTCGGGTAGCCACTTCCAGCTCTTCCTACCAGTCCCAGTGTCTCCACATACTTGTTTTGGGCTGTGCTCTGCTGGGATCACATCACCTTGCAGATCTGCATAGCTTTCAGCACAAGTCACATCGTTCACAATTCACATCTTTCAGCTGTCAGCATTTCCACAGATCTCTAGTCCTTGAGCTCTAATTATGCTCCAGTCACCTTGATTCTGGTACACTGACTCATCCTGAAGATACCAGCAATGGCAAGAGGTAGTGTTATTTTGGTGCATTTGTTCCCTCAAAGCATAATTAAGCTCTAAGTTTTGCATGTAGATGTGCACCAACAGGGGCTAGGCCTGTTGAAATTTTTTCGTTGATCAAACTTTAATTCCATTCAGAGTGATAATCAGGGAAGCAGCTTTCAATGCACGCACAGAACATTTGCTTGATAATGAAGAATTTCAAAACCTGTCCATGAAACTTAGTAGTACTAGATGAAGCCAGAAGGATTGTCACTGAATCTGCCCAAAATTCTCACTGCTGAAAAAAGAGCAAGATGATTGAATAAAAGGAAAGATTTTCCAGTTTTCCTGTCAGCGGTTATGAGGAACAGGAGATAATGAGGAAGAAACTAATGGCATTATTTTGGGACCAGGTCTAAAAAAAAAAACCAAACCTGGATGGTTCATCACTGGGCTAATACTGTATAATGATTGATGATTCTGTAATCAGAGCCCACATAGAGAGAAACAGGCTGTAAATTAAATGGTGGAATAATTCACAAATGACTTGGAATTGTAATGCAATGATCAGGAATTTGCAGAGAAGACTTTATGCCCCTTTTTTTTAACAAGATGCAGAATTTCTAACGGAAATAATTAGGGTTCTGACAATGTATTCATTTGAATGAAGGATTGAGTTTGACAATAAAAAATAGCCTGTAATCTGTGTGTCACATGCAGCTTTCTACTGACACTCAACCTCATGGTCTAGTGCACCAGCATTCACAGCAAATTAGTCTCAGTTTTACTATATTCTTCAACCACACCAAGTGGTACCTGGAGAAATAAAGATCTTTTAGTATGTCACTGCTAGTTAGGTAGCTCTTACAACTGAAAAATTGGAGAATGACTCAGTGATAGATTTAAAATCAATCTCTCACTGTGCTTAGAAGTTCCTTTTTTTAGACTTAGTAGTGAAAAAAAAAAAAAAAAAGAGGAGAAGGAATCCACTTCTCTTTCCCTTTTGAAATCCTCATCTTGGCAAGCCAATTGGCAAGCCGATGGCTTCCTCAAGCAGTTCACTGCAATTCCTTCCTGAAAAGCTTCCTCCTCTCTGCAGAGAGCAAAGCATCCTCCTTAGCTTTCCACAGAAGTGCAAAAGTGCATATTGAAAGTAAATTACAGCATGCCTTTGGGGAGATGAGTAGAATTATGGTTAGGAAACTGGACTAACATGAGCAAACATGCACCGAAGAGTCCATGCTGTTTTGAGCTAAACAAAGCCCCTCTTGGTCAAAGTCAGCTGTATCCAGCACGTGGGCAGACTGGCCATGCAGTACACATAATGCCTGTGCCACCTTGGAAACACAAGGTCTGTTGCAGCCTTCCAGAAAATTTGAGGTGTTTATGAAGTTTTGAATTTATCTTGCCTCTATTCCACCTAACATATGTAGATATTCTATTTGGAAAATCCCGGTGGCAGCAGCCCTAATTCTTTCAAATGTTTGGTGTCACAGTGCAGCTGACCTCTTTCTTGAGGCAATCTAAGATGCTCTGAAACTGCCAGTTCTCAGAGGTTCTGGGCACAGTTTTTTGCCAGCTCATCAGAACACTGGACCGTGTTACTAATCATCTCTCAAGCAATTGGTAAATACAAAGGGATCTTCCTTTCTGTGATGACTTGCTTGATCATGCAGTTTACCAAAACACCATTTCTGAGTTATTTAACCATTTTGGGGGTCAGCCTAATCGTTTCGGATTCAGAGGGAGGTAATTCCAGCAATGACTACTTCTGGGCATTCAGAAATTGCTCTCGAAGTATGAGTATGTGTGCAAATTGGGGCAGCTCTTACCTTGGGGGCAGTGGCATCCCTGCTAGTAAGAAATTTATAAACCTTGTCAATACCTTCCTTTGTCATTCTGTTTTAATAATGACTTGTAACAAAAAAGAAGAATTAGCACTGTCACGGGTCAGGATAGCGCATCCATTAAGCAGCAGCATGTAGACTGATTGAGGATGTCTTCTAGACCACACTCTTCTAACTCTACTCATTTCACATGTTGCCCTCTCATGGACAGTTTTTCCTTGCATGCTTTTAAAATCTTTTTCCATATTACTATATTTGACTTTGTTGTACCATACACACACACTCACCAAATAATTATGACACAGTTAGGGAAATAAATGCCATTAATGTTCATGAAACAATCAAATGATGGGCAGTACAGAAGCACCCAACAAGGGACTTAATAATTATGTTTTCATAGCAGAATTTGAGAAGTATGTGGTAAACAAAGGATGGGGCCACATGCTAATCAGCACACAAATAATAAAGTAGTGAATAAGCTGCTCTTTAAGTGAGTATTGTCCATTCTGTGCACTGGGTCAAACAAAGGGCTAGAGGTTAAAGACAACATGTGACTGTAATTAAAGACGTTTATATGACATAAGCACACAAGGAGGCCAAATAAAGGTTGCACAGGCAAACTTACCTCTGGCTTTCAGTTTTTCAGCTTCGAATCACCACAATGCTCCTGTGATACAAGGATGTGTATGATGCCCCTAGTACATGTGGATCGCTCAATAAAATCTTAGCTAGAGTTTTCTGCTAGCAGTTCTAGCAGTACTTCTAGAAAACTGCTAGGTTTGCTTCACCTTGAATTTGCTCACCAGTGGCTGAGTGGCTCACCTGGTTGGAGGATTGGGCTACAAACCATAGGCCCAAGTAGGAGGTGCATAGATGGGAATGATATGTGACTCCCAGCACAGCATGTGCAAATGCCTGTGATGTGATGGGCAAACCCCGTGAAAAAACTGCCATGCTGACATCAGGTGCAACTCACCCTTACCTTACAGCCTAGGCACTGGGTTTGTCCAGGCACAGATTGTCCCCCCTTGGCACTGTGTCTGGGATATAGGTTGGCAGTGTTCATTACAGTGCCTTCCAGGAGCCATTTTATGCAGTGAAAAAGGCTAGCAAGGGATGGTCCTAGCCAAGGAATGGTGCTTGCTGGTGAGTATTACAGTGATGGGGGGTGAGGGGGAGCAGGAGCATTCAATAATTTGTATGTGCACATTGTGAACCACTTCATGAGCTGTCCTTGGTCTCATCCTTATCTTTCTGAAGCAAGGAGACAAAGTTCTTCAGCACGGCTTACTAAGTTAACAAGCACCAACTTCACTGTGCTTTGAAGCCCAAATCCTGGCAGCATGTCAGAGCTAATGATGCAGAATCTATGTGCCACCTGCACAACTGTTCTCCAGAGCTGCAGTCAGGGAGCAGCTAGAAAAGAGTAGCTCGAGATCTACATAAACTGCCCTGTTCAGATCCTGGGAACTGCTCGCAGCATATGTTGTGGGAACTGGCCTACCATCACCAACAATGACTGGTTTACTGATAGTGTGCTTTTAGCCCAGGGAGGTTCTTCTCTTCCAGTCCTGCATTGTCCCCACTCTTCTGTGGGGCTGGGAAAGTTTTTTTCCCCTTTTAACCTTCAGACAATGATTCTTAAAACTTTTTGTCCTTGCAGAAGTGGTGTCTGATGAGGGGACCTCTGTGCAGGACTGGTCTGGTGGAAGTGCCTGATGTGTGTGTGGTGTATTACATGGCTGGGAACATGCTGTGCTGCAGCCAACTACCAAGCCATCTTTGAGGCTGAGGGAACTGATAACGAGCACTCCCCGTTGCTTCACTCTCTTTGCCCACATCCCAGTGAGATGTTGTATTGCTTAACGATCCCCCAGGGAAGTTTAATAAAAAAGTCAGCAAACTACTGGATTTGTCCTATGACCATAAGGCACTCCCAGGTGTGCATCAAGCGAGCTATATGGGCCTTTTGTGGGGAACATGAAAGCACAATGGTACAAAGCGCTTTTATCCCTATTAGCTCCCAGATGTGGCCAGCCTCGCACGGCTGCCCCACAAAAACAGTTTCCAGCTACTGCAACCAAAAAAAAAATCTCCTCCAACTCTGAAATCAGTCGTCTCAGTCATGTCAGTGGCAATAACAGCTGTGACTGCAGTGAGCTCAGTAGAGCCAGAGTGGAATCTGGGTAACCCCCAGAGCTTATCCTAGACACTGAAATTCGAGAAATCTTTTCAATTCCAGATTTGCACAAATAAAACAATCCTTTAACACTGAATTCAAGTGGGTACCTACTGTGCTTTTGACTGGTCATGAGTGTTTCGTGCTCTCATGACGGTTTTAGGGCTAGAGACAATTCTGAGGGGTGTTGATCCAACACTTTTCACACATATTCAGTGTATTTACACTGTGGCTTCTTTTGTACGTTGCCTACAAAATTCTGCTTCATAGAAGAAAAGCCTGGCAACACAAGGGAAATTGTAAACAACCAGAGTGAGTGCTCCAGCCTGTGTACAATAGACATGCTAGAACTCAAAATAGCACCAGAGAACAACAAAAAAGCGCCACCCTTAACAAACAGTAAGAACGTTGTTTGTTTTTAAGAAACACTGAGCATTGTTTTCAGTTTCTAGATTAAGCCAAATTGCCAAAAAAGCCTTTGTTTCTGCCTAAACTAAACTCAAGTTGGGAAGCATAGTCAATAATTATTTCACTTAAGAATATACCACCAAAACCCTAGGGGTGGGAATGCAAGAACTGAACAGTTGCTCAAAACAAAAAGCTTCATCCTCTCCCTGTCCTTTGTCTCTCTTTTTTTTGTTTGTGTTTTTTTTTTTGTGTGTGTGTTTGTTGTTGTTGTTGTTGTTTTGTTTTGTTTTTCCAGGTATAAGAATAGCCGCTTTAATAAACAGCAATAGAAACTGAGTTTCTGAGAGAAACTTGGTTCGAAAGGAAGAGCTTTTGGCAGCAGTCCCCCTCCCCCAGCTTTTTGAGATCCTTAACACATGCCAAAGCTTTCCTCTTAACACTTGCCAGGGCTATTGAATGCTGAAGTCACTGTTTTGAACTTAAAACCTCCCAGAACTCTGAGACATCTGTATGGAGGGTGCTTGCTGCCCTGCATATCTGCCAGAACCCAAGACTGAGATTTTAATCATAGATTCAGCTTTGGAATCTTAGAAATGAAAATTAATCCTGACTGTGTTCTATCTCTCATCCTTTTCCCTCCCCTCCAGGCTCTTCCACCCCATCAGGCACAAACAATAGTTTCTTGTACCCTGCAGTACCCACCTTCTTCCTGTTAGGAACAGAAGACTTGGCAATCTCCCTGGATGGCCATGCTGGTCCCAGATTGTCTCTGGGACTCATGCTTTCTTTTGTGCTCAGTGGAGTGAGGGGTACATCCCTTGCAGCAGAAATACTGTTCACAATAAAATGGGCAGGACCAGAAATTGTTCACTAGTGGTTGTTACTGCAAGCGGATGTATGTTGTATAAAGAGTAAGCATGCTAAAGCTGACCATGGTGTCTGGGGATTGTCTCTCTTCTCATACTTTTGCTACCAAATCTGTTCATCAGGTACGGAAATGGGTTAGGAAGTTATTAGCAGCTTAATGGCAAGATTTTTATTTCTGCCCCAACATGGAGTGCAATTCAGGAATTAAGCAGCCAAGGTACCTTTCTAGTGCATGAGGAAAGCTACATGGGGGCCCCAAAATCTACGTAACAAGGATGATAGCACCCTCAGGAGTGCATTGAGAAGAGCTTTTGAAGTCCTGGACCCTATGGAGATCATGAAGGATTCAGAGCCAATCATGCCACAAGGGCTTTCAGCCTTCTAGGAAAGGCAGAACACTTTTTCAGTTTGGTGAGGAAAGGCAAACGTACAACAGCAGTTGCTGGTTAGGCCTTAGGTGTCAAACCCACAGGCTGGATGTAGTAACATGGCCCTGTTTCACAGAAGTGAAGCATTGCCTCATGTCAGACAGCACAGTGGATGGAGATCTCTTCTGCAGGCAGGGAAGTGGGTTTCAAGTCTCTTTGCCTGGAAGAAGAGCACATCACCTTGCCTAGCATTTAACCAGAAAATGACTGTGCCTGTGGCTGGCTGTTTTTATGCTGAACTCCATGACATTGCGTTGCTTTGGGTGTGCTCAGGGCATGCCTTCTGGATCAGTGCCTTCAGAATAGGATCTGTCTAGGTTCTGGGTTGCAATGGCACCTACATAATTAAATCAGGCACCTAAGTACTTGAATTATATTACTGCTGAGATGGTCCAGTTGGTGTACAAGCAAGTACTCAGAGGACTTGCAGGTCATACGGAGGAGCACATAGTGAATTTATGTATTTCTAGGCCTAATCAAGCAGCTGCTAAACAGCAGTAGGTCTGGATTGCACTTCCAGATTTCGGGTGATTTTGGCATCTAAGTCATCCCTTGTCTCTAGCTCCAAGCCTCCTAACATGACTGAAGCCTACCAAACTGGATCTTTCAAGCCAAGAACAGGAGGTGCCGGGTTAGCAGTCCCCCTCAGTGAATGTGTACTTAAAAAAAAAAAAAAATCAAGCAGATGTAGGCACAGTCTGTCTGAAGAAAATTCTTGTCTTTCCTTTACCTACCTCAAACTGTCTTATCTAGCTGTGAAGAAATAGTGTAGCAGTAGCAAGAACCGCTTGTGATGTGATAGTATTTTCATTCTTTTTTGTCTGTTGAAAATGTACTTTACAGAGGAACAGGTGAATTAACTTCATCATGAATTAACTACACATCAGATGGCACTATTTGACTTGCCTGGCTCTCAGTGCTGCAACTTTCTTCTTCCTGCAGTATAAAAATTGCACTCGCATCACTAGAGACAAGTGCCTCAACATGCAGTTTCTGTTGTTAGTTCTGAAACACTAGAGGGAAATCTGGACTTCACTGAAACCAGTGAGGGATGTCCTTGCCTGACCAGATCTTCATCTCAGATGAGTTCAAGCACTCTTTTAAATCAATTCTGAATGCAGTCTAAAGTGTTACATAGCACTTTACATTTCTCAGTACACTATAATGGAGATGACACGTGCTTATAAGTGCTGGATTTATGCAGATTTGCAAAGAGGGCAGGGTGCACAGAGACATTTTTAACTGAAAGGACATGTGCTCCCCATACGGATGCAGTCATGGTTGCTTAGTCTCTGAATGAGTTCATACTTGCACTTCTCCAGAAAAGAATACGTGCTAAGTATTTCTTCAGGCTAATTTTTTCATGCTACAAATAGTAGTTGTCATCATCTCGCCCAACACAGGTTTCAAGACACAAGCTGTCAGAACAAACTGGAATAGTTTGTGTTTGTGAAAGATGACTACCAGGAAGTACCTGCCTGTCTTGGGTTGGTCCCTGAGAGGGGCTGACAAACCCTTAAATATTTTCTCTGTGTTCTTCCGAGACTACTTTAAGCAGTTTGCTCTCAGTACTTTGTCTGTTTGAGACTCCTCTGAAGGCACCTAACTCCGTTAGTGATACAGGGGATCCAGACACTTAACTCTTATTTTGTGTTAGGCATCTAGGGCTATAATATCCTCACACGTATCCTCCATACATGTTAAAGTATTTTTGTTTTTTGAAAGCAGATGCAAAGTTGCTTGGTTCAGGTTCAAAAAGGAATAATTTGTATTTGAAGATTTTTTGGATAAATTTGATTACTTAATTTATTAAGAGTATGCCTGTACAACCACCTCAGGCACCAGGATAGTCATGTTGGTTTTAATTTTGTCATATATGTGGTTGAAAGGTGCAAGATAACCCCCAGGACAGCTTCCCTTCATGAGGGCGGGTTCTGTTGCAGTAGCACCTCATGGCGGTGTTGCCTCCAGGTCACATATTTCCAGTGGTAGAATTCTCTGCTTCCAAGCTCTCGTCTGTGAACCACACTGAACTGACCACAAGTAATCGGAAATCTTTCTCAGGGTGGGAGGCTCTTCCCCATTTCCATGCTATCTTGAGTTTTCTGACAGTTTTCACTATAGGGCATTGCTTGGACAATTAAAATTGAAAGGTGTGTAAGAAAAGCTTTGAAAAGGGAAGTTATATGATAGCAAACCTGCGATTCTCTATTTTCTCCCCTCCCCCTTGACACACATGCATACACATAATTAAACAAATAAACCCACCTAATTATGTCCCTTATGTATGGTAATTACCTAGTTTGTGGCCAAACCACAGTGCTGGTACAGAGACATACCAACTCCCTCTGCACAGGCTTGCTTGGCTCCAAGGAGGCTCATTAGCTGGGGCTTGGTGCTGTACCTTGCAGGACCAAGGCTGGAGCTGTGCTGAGGCAGCTCAGAGGATGTTACGTTATGTTCCAGAGCCAACTGTATGTTCTGGTAACATGGACTGCAGAAGCAGGCTGTGTCTGGGCTAGGAGGCTTTCTAGACACCACATGTATTGGAGAGCACTGTGGGTGAACCCAGGGGGACCTAGTGGGGATTTGGAAGCTATCAAAAAAATAATCTCACTGTCTAGAGTATCATAAGGATCCTGTTACAATGAACAACAGAGAATGGAGTTTACTCCCACTCATCTCTTTGCACTCATGTTCCCAGTGAGTATTTTAGTTGCAAATTGCAAAGGACAGGATCCTTGTCGCCTTATCTTTCCACTTAGCAGTCTTTATAGTGTCACCTACAGACATGTTGTATGCATGTGGCAATCAACATCTTTCAATCATGTAGCAAACCTTTAAGTGTTACCTAGGTGGCAAAATCTGGAGAGGAAGAAATCTCAGATTTACAAATACCTTCACATACTTTATGCAGTTTCTTCCTATTTTTGTGCTTAAAACTCACTGAGACTTTCTGTGGGGAAAAAAACCCACACCTGATCAAGCAATTAAAGATGAAATCATTGAAAATAAGGTCACAATACTACTTTTCCACAAGAATCCCCTTATTTGGTGAATGAGGTGGCTGAATGGGATCTGCTTGAAAAAGTCCGATGGGATAAAGCCCAGGAGGAAAGAGGGGTCCAAGAAAGCTGACTGATATTCAAGACTTACCTCCTCCAAGGTCAAGAGTGGTCCATCCTAAGGAGCAGGAACTCAGGCAAAAATGCCAGGAGGCCTGCATGGATGAACAAGTAGCTCCTGGCAAAACTCAAACACAAAAAGAAAACATATAGAAGATGGAAGCAGGGACAGGTAACCTGTGAGCAATATAGAGACACTGTCCAAACATGCAGATGGTTAGGAAAGCCAAAGACCAACTGGAATTAAATCTGGTGAGGGATGTCAAAGGCAACAAGACGGGCTTCTGTAAGTGTATTGGTGGCAAAAGGAAGGCTAGGGAAAATGTGGGCCCACTGCTGAAGGTGGCAGGGGCCTGGTGACAAAGGACATGGAAGAGGCTGAGGTACTGAATGCCTTCTTCACCTCAGTCTTTACCAGTAAGATCAGCCTTCATCAATCCAAGGACCTAGAGACCACGGGAAAGTTTGGGGGAAAGAAGACATACCCTTAATGGAAGAGGATCAGGTTACAGATGGAACACTTAAGCAAACTGGACATATGTCAGTCCATGGGCCTCAGTGGAATGCACATAAAAGTACTGAGGAAGCTGACTGATATCATTGCAAGGTCACTGTTGATTATATTTAAACGATCATGGTGAGAGGTGCATGAAGTCTGGGGGAAAGCAAATGTCACTCCTATCTTAAAAAATAACCTGAAAGAGTACCCAGGGAGCAACAGGTTGATAGGTCTCACCTTGACCCCTGGGAAGGTGCTAGAACAATTAATCCTGGAAATCTTTTTCCAGGCACATGAAGAACAGGAAAGTGATTTGGTATGATTTGCAGATGACACAGAACTGGGAGGAGTGGCTGACAGACCAGACGATCATACTGCCATCCAGAGAGCTCCACAGGCTAGAGAAATGAGCCAGCAGGAACCTCATGAAGTTCACCATGGAGAAATGTGAAGTCCTGCACCTGAGGAGGAAGAACCCCAGGCACCAGTACATGCTGGGGGCTGCCCAGCTGGAAAGCAGCTTTGCAGAAAAGGTGCAGGGGTCCTGGTAGACACCAAGTTGAACATGAGCCAGAAATTTTCACTTGTGGCAAAGAAATTGCTCCTCCACTCAGCAGCACTGGTGAGGCCACACTGGGAGTGCTGGGTCCAGTTCTGGAATCACCAGCACAGGAGAGACATACCGGACAGAGTCCAGCAAAGGGCCACCAGGATGCTGAAGGCACTGGAGCATCTCTCCTATGAGGAAAGGCTGTGAGAGCTGGAACTGTTCAGCCTGGAGAAGAGAAGGCTCAGGGGGGATCTTATTCATGTCTCTAAGTACCTGAAGGGAAGGTGCAAAGGAGACACAATCAAGCTTTTTTTCTCTGTCTCCCAGTGTCAGGACCAGAGGCAACAGGCACAAACGGAAACAGAGGAGGTTCCCTCTGAACAACAGGCAACACATTTTCGCTGTGAGGGTGACCAAGCATAGGAACAGGTTGCCCAGGAAAATTATGGAGTCTCCATCCTTGGAGATATTCAGAAGCCATCTGGACATGGTTCTGGGCAGCCAGCTCTGTGTGTCCCTGTTTCAGCAGGGGAGTTGGACAAGATGACCCCCAAGATGTCTCTTTCAGCCTCAACCATTCTGTGAATGCACTGTGGAAAGAATTGAGCTTCTCTGAACAACTGGAAATCCAGTTTTTCTTCATGTTTTGAGTGCTTGAATTTGTGACTTAAATATTAACACAGGCCTTTTTCATATCCATTCCTAAGTATTTTAAAGACAAATTTCTGATAACTCTATTCTCCAGCCTGTGACAGCCTCAGCCCTCTAACCCTGAAACAAGCACAATGGTGTTTCTGCTGCTTGGTTACAAGACTCTTTACGTCACTCGGAGCTGTTTGCTCCCTTGAGATCCCATCCAGACTTCATTTTGCCCAGATACTTTTTTATTTGTACTTTGGTGCTGAAAACAAGCTGCAGGTGAGAAAAGAAAAAGGCCTCTGAATGCTAGTTTGAGTGCTAGCCTTTGACTGTCTGCTGGACAAGGCTTGGCTTTCTGCCATTTGACCTGAGGTGCACGTGCAGCATTAGAAAGTTCAGGTTTAAGGGTTTTCTTGCAGGCTCCCATCATTTCCCAGAAAAAATAAAGAAGGAAAACAAGGACTTTTAGGATAATCTGCCCTTTGTAGCTCAGCCAAACCCTTACAGAATTTTATGGGACAAAGGAAGAACACAATGCTAGCCTTAGAGTTTTGTCCTTGCTAGATTTCAAAGATGAACTACATAAATGTGGAGCATGTATGTGCTTCTCAAAACAGGTCACAAAATCTTTTACATAATAGAAATTATCCAGCAGTCTAAATATACAGATTTCTACCAGATCTTCCCTTCTTCATCTTGTGGCAAACTGTAATCCTTAATAATAATGATCCTTGCTATTATTATCGTATCCTAATAATCCTTAGTTACATTAGCTGATGAAGGGGTTTACATTCCATTTCAGTCACATATCTAAATATGCAAATCTTGACTACTTTGGTCAATAAGCGTTTTAGCAGGGACTATTTCAGAAGTATCAAATGTAGCTCTAACATGCTTTCTAACCCCATGACACACATGGGATCCCTGGTTTCTGCCTGAACTGGCAGTCCTTTGTGCTTGCCTATCAGTCCTTCCACAAAGACTGCATGGAAATTCCAGTTGTGTGGGTTATATGAAGGGTCAGTCTAATTTGTGTAATAACTAAGAAGTAGTAGTGATAAAGTGTCACGTCAGCTAGCATGCTAGGAGGAACAGCCATTCGTGAAAGATCATGTCACGGCAATTTTGGGCTTTTGAAACAAATCTGTCAGATACATTTTCTAGCAAGAAATGTCAAGCTACTCTTTAGCTCCAATGCTTTCTAGTTCAATATAATGCTATGCTCCATGAACACAGGGTGAACTGTGAGTCGAGTGAATATGTACCCAATTAAAAGTAAATTGACAGTCACACTTCACAAGGAATAATTCTATTTTAAACACCAGGTGTCACTGCAGTATACTCCCGATTGCATACCAAGCTCCGTTTAGGTTAAAGCTTTAATTTTAAGCAATGTCAAAGATCAGTGGAGAACAAAGATGCTTGTACTTTCTTTTCCCAAGTGCTTGCATGCAGCTACATGATTAACTAAAATCTGGGCAAATTGTTCAATATTTCAACCAGCCACATTTGTAGTTCTGCGTAGTTAGCCTCAAACCTGAAGCTAGTCATTGTAATCATAGAATTGCAGAATGTTTTGGGTTGGAAGGGACCTTAAAGATCATCTAGTTCCAAACCTCAACCAACCTGGCCTTGAACACTTCCAGGGAGGGGAGATCCACAACTTCCCTGGGCAGCCTGTTCCCGTGTCTCACCACCCTCACAGTAAAGAGTTTCTTCCTTATATCTAATCTAAACCTACCATCTTTCAGTTTAAAACCATTACCCCTCATCACTACACTCCCTGATAAAGAGTCCCTCCCCTCTCTCCTGTAGTTCCCCTTTAAATACTGGAAGACCACTATAAGGTCTTCCCAGAGCCTTCTCTTCTCCAGGCTGAACAACCCCAACTCTCAGCCTGTCCTCATAAGGGTGGTGCTCCATCCCCCTGATCATCTTCGTGGCCTCCTCTGGACTTGCTCCAACAGGTCCATGTCCTTATGCTGGGGACCTCAGAGCTGAACACAGCACTCCAGGTGGGATCTCACCAGAGCAGAGTAGAGGAGAAGAATCACCTCCCTCAGCTTGCTAGCCACACTTCTCTTGATGCACCCCAGGATACAATTGGCTTTCTGGGCTCTGAGCGCACATTTCTGGATTGTATTCAGTTTTCCATCCACTAATATCCCCAAGTCCTTCTCCTCAGGGTTGCTCTCAATCCACTCATGGCCCAGCCTGTCTTTGTGCTTGGGATTGCCCCAACCCATGTGCAGCACCTTGCACTTGGCTCTGTTGAACTTCAGGAGGTTTGCATAGTCCCACCTCTCAATCCTGACAAGGTCCCTCTGGATGGCCCATCCCTTCCCTCTAGCATGTCAACTGCACCACACAGCTTGGTGTCATTGGCAAACTTGCTGAGGGTGCACTCAATCCCTCTGTCCATGTCACCAACAAAGATATTAAACAGTGCCAGTCCCAATACTCTGGGGAACCCAACCCCTGAGGAACACCACTCATCACTGGTCTCCACTTGGACATCGAGTCATTTGCAACTCTTTGAGTGCGACCATCCAGCAAATTCCTTATTCACCAAGTGGTCCATCTGTCAAATCCATGTCTCTGAAATTTAGAGACAAGAATGTCATGGTCATGCAGGCAGTGTCAAATTACACAAATTCAGGTAGATTACAACATTTGCTCTTCCTGTATGCACTAACACTGTAACCCCATCATAGAAGGCCACTAAATTTGTGAGCCACGATTTGCCCTTAGTGAAGCTGTGTTAGCTGTCACCAATCACCTCATTTTCCATGTGCCCTAGCATGGTTTCCAGGAGGATCCATCCTGCAATCTAGCCAGGCAGAGGTGAAACTGACTGGCTTGTAGTTGTCCAGGTCTTCTTTTTTTCCCTTTTAAAAAATGGTTGTTATGTTCCCCCTTCTTCAGCCAGTGGGAACTTCACTGGACTGCTGCAACTTCTCAAATATGATGGATAGTGGCTTAGCCACTCATCTACCAGTTCCCTCAGGATCTGCAGATACATCTCATCAGGTCCCATGGACTTGTGCACCCTTAGGTTCCTTAGATCGTCTCAAACCTGATCTTCTTCTACAGTGGGTGGTGCTTCCTTCTCCCAGTCCCCACCTTTACCTTCTGTGCCTTGGTCAGTGTGACTGGAGCACTTGCCAGTGAAGACTGAGGCAAAAAAGTCATTGAGTACCTCAGCCTTCTCCATATCCCAGGTGACCAAATCTCCCTTTTCCTTCCGAAGAGGACCCACATTTTCCCTAGTCATCCTTTTGTCCCTGATGTACCTAAAGAAGCTTTTCTTGTTGCCCTTGATGTCCCTGGCCAGATTAATTCTATCAGGGCTTTGGCCTTCCTAACCCAATCCCTGGCTGCTCCAACAATTTGTCTGTATTCTCCCCAGGCTCACTTCCACCCTCTGTAGGCTTCTTTTTTATGTCTGAGTTTGTTCCAGAGCTCCTTGTTCATCCATGCAGGTCTTCTGATGTTCTTTCCTGTCTTCCTCTTTGTTGGGATGCATCACTCCTGAGCTTGGAGGAGGTCATCCTTGAATATTAGCCAGTTTTCTTGGGCCCCTCTTCCCTCTCCCTCTAGGGCTTTATGCCTCTTCCCTCTAGGGCCAAGCAGATCCCTGAAAAGGCCAAAGTTTGTTCTCCTGAAGTCCAGGTTAGCAAGCTTGCTGTGCACCCTCCTTGCTGCCGTAAGGATCTTGAACTCTGCCATTTCATGGTCACTGCAGCCAAGGCTGCCTTTGAGCTTCACACTGCCCACCAGCACCTCCTCATTCGTGAAAACAAGGTCCAGCATAGCACCTCTCCTCGTTGGCTCCTCTGTCACTTGGAGAAGGAAGTTACCATCAAACCATTCCAGGATCCTTAATGGATTGCTTATACCCTGCTGTGTTGTCCTTCCAACAGATATTGGGACAGTTGATGTCCCCCATGAGGACCAGGGCCCATGAACATGAGGCTGCTTCTATCTGTCTGTAGAGGGCTTCATCTGCAAAGTTTTCCTGGTTGGGTGGCCTGTAGCACACCTCACTGTAAGGTCTTCTGTCCCTGCCTTCTCTTTAATCCTGATCTGTAAGCTCTTGGTCGGCTCTGCATCCCTCCCCAGGCAGAGCTCCATGCACTCCAGCTGGTCATTGACATAGAACTATTTTATGGCTGACAGCAACTTTTCAGAATGAAGAATGAAAAAAAAACATCTGTGATACAGTTCTCTTGATAATAATTATGCAAGCATTTTTTTTTCAGAAGAGCAGCCTTTATTGGGTAATATTCAGCAGTTACTTCATAAAAAATTATATTGAATTACATATTTTGCACCTTCTTGGTCCATGAACAAATGTTTAGTAAAAAGCAGTTTTCTTTTAAACTATCAGATTCTGAATGGTTTTTCACATTAAATTTTCCTTACTTTTACAAGTCCCCTATTTGACCTATAACCTTATATCTTCAAGTATTTAAATATACTTACCCAGATAAACATCAAAGTGCCATCACTTTGACAGTGAACAGAGACTATTTGCCTGCTCCAGTCTTATTTTTTCAGTCTCTGAGATCAGCATAAGTAATCCGTGGCTGCACTGTGAATTTTCCTGGAACCTGTTAATCAGAAACAACTTGGTATTAAATCAGTAAAGTTGCTCTTCTCTTATTTGTAATTAAAGATAATGAGGAGGAAGGTGCAACTCATGGAGAATGCAAGTCCCATCAGGCTAGGTACCATTTCAACCTCATGCTGTAGTGTGCAAAGATTCCTTGCTCCAGTGGCATGCTTAAAAGATGACATTTCCTTCTGTGAGACTTACGTGCAGAATTTGTGTTACATATTCATCTGTGGTCCTAACTCAGCTGCCTCTGAAATGCTTCAGGATGTTCTCAAAGTATTTCTACACAAATTAGAGTCTTGCCTTTGACAGAAAAGTGCAGCAAATGTCTGGGAAACATTATGTAGAGAGCATCTTTAGCAAAGAAAAAGGAATCGAATGCCATGGCAATTTCAGAAGATAATCCATAAGGCTGGTAATTGCAGTCCTTTAAAAATACTGAAAGCTGCACAACTTTCAAAGGCTCAGAACCAATATTCTTACCTGCATTAAAGAGCATAGTACCAGCATATTAATGGGAGTTCCTGCTTAAGTCTAAAGACAACTCTAAAACTGACGCTGTTGTATGCATGCTTGAATCTTGACAGGATTGTGGCTTTGGGAGGAGTAAGGTGCTATATAACACAAAGAAGACTTAATAGTTCTTGTCAGATAATGAAATCAGCACAAAATGCCCAGAACAAACAAAATTCTATCAAATAATGCAGATTTTAGGAGCTGCAGGAGGAAGTGACTACAAGGACTGAATAAAATATTCGTTAAGAAAACAACAGGAAGAGGCACAGGTTAAAAACCACAAACAAACCAAAACAGAAGACAAAGCTTATTTATTGTGTTTTATTCTGTCTGGCTATTGAATTTATATATAGATTTCAACCCAATTAATTTTGCCAGAATTTTTGAATTAAATTAACTGCAATGTAATGTTTCCCATTTGACACCATTTACATGGATTTCCAATAAATTCAAAAGTTATTTGCAAATATATTAACCAGAGAAAATGGCAGAGCCTCTTTTAAAAGCTTTCAGAGAATACAGTACAGAATCTTAAGACTTTTTCTGCATATAAACAAGTAAATATTAGGATACTACTGTACATAAATAAAACCTGTATTTTATATTATTGACCTATGTTCTTACTTTTAGATAACTGCCTCATATGTTTATGTAGCATTTTTTCCCCCCTGGAATATTTACATAAATCTTGTCCACATTTACAGTAAATAACCATAATTACCTACTGTGCTTTCAGCAGCCAAAAGCTGAATTGGCTAGAAACATCAGATGAAGATTCTTGGAATAATAGCATGACTAAATTACATCATCTTGTGTATACTACTACAAAAATGTCAAGAGGAATTTCATGGCATTTTTCAATTTACAAAATGCAACTTAGATTTGTGTTGGATCTGAACTGCTCTAACAGTAGGATAAGCCCTGCAGTTACAGTCAAGCTACAACTTAGGAACATACGTTCTGCAAAACTAAAGTATTTCAGTGTCTGCAGTGGTATTAATAAAACTATATAGATTTCAAACAGGTAGCAAGCCAAATAACCCATCACGTAGCAAACAAGCCTCAACTAGTGCCATCTCAGAAGTCTGCATGCACTGACTCCAGGTTTATATAGTTAATTTCTTTGAACTGCTCTCACTGCCTACAGATCTGAACTACACAGTATATTTAACTGTATCCATACTAAGATAGCCAGAGACAGTTCTAATTCTCTCTTTTCAGAAGCTCATACTGGTTTGAGGATGATTTGCAGTTCTGCAGTAACCAGAGAATCAAATGGTTGTCCAGAAAACAGTTTGTTGCTAAAACATTATGTAAGAGAACATTGATGGAAAATCATTCCAGTAATAAATATTTTATTCCATTATAAAACAATGGATAAAATAAATGAAAGTGTCTGTAATTACAAATATTTATCCACTAAGTTCTAAGTATGCAATTTTATGCTGAATATCCTATAGCACCCAGTTTAAAATGACTCCTACTGAGGCATGATTTTAATAATAGCTATTAGAGATAATTATCCATATACCAGGCTATTTTTTGTTCCTATGGAAGCCATATTAATTCACTAACATAAAAGAAAGCAAATATATTTCACTGAAAATACCAAAAAAACCCCACCCTAGCACCAAACCAAACTTCTTCTAAACTTTGTCTTGGGGTCCAATCATGCACCCTTGTCTCATGCAAATAATTCTATTTAAATAAAGTAATCCAGGTTTGGGGTTTTTTTTACTTAAGAACTACCTGTGCAAGTCCAGATCTGCATATGGTACTTACATTAGTGCATCTACATTTGTCCATTTGGGGTTTATGATAGAACAAAACCATGTATTTATAATTTATTTATTAATTTCATTTCTGTTGATATGGAGGCTTGATAAAAGATCAGCAAACTGAGTCATGGTGGGGCAGAGACGACTTGTTCCTGCCTCTTCAGGTATAGGGGATACTGAGAAGAACGAACATTCCATCTGTCACCTGTGAGATTCTTGGCAACTTGTTCCTTAACTGTGACTCTTCTACTGTAAAAATCCTCCTGAACAGGTAGTCTGTGATACAAGTGAAGTGCAAGTGAACTTAGCTATTGTTCCTTTTACCTCTCTCTTCCTAGCGGCTGCGGTAAGCTATACCTGTCTTGCCTCAACAGTAAATGCTCTTTTCTGGGTTTGCTCTTAGCACACTTTCATCTAGAAAGACTAGTCAGACTGAGGAGAAGCAGCTCACATCTCCCTTTCTTACATGAAAGGGGTCAGGACTGTGAAGCAAAGGGCCATTCCTAAGTAGTCATCACCACAGGCCTCGCTGGAAAGTGGTACATGTGGAAACTCAGAAGCCACCAGAGTGATCCAGATGCTCATTGTCTGCTGGTAGGATGTTCTGAGGAGGAGGAGACCAGTTACGTGACTGTTTTCAAATAGCCTCAGAGGTGAAGAGCAAATTTCACTGTCCTCAGACATGTGAGAAAGAAGATTCTTGTGCTCTTAGGTGATTTTTTAGTAATACATTGTACCAGTTCACTTCCTACATACATCTTTCCATGTCAACTGAGTGCTTGCAAGCTACAGAACTTATTGCCTTGAAAGAAAGTGAAGACCTCCACAGAAGTCTGCAAGACAGGCTGTGATTTCCCCAAAACATCTGACTTACATCCAGGCTCCCAGATCTCACAGGCACATTAAAAAGGTCCCATTTAGGCATGTTATGTGCTGCAGTTTTTGTGCCCTCAGGACACTTGCTATGTATCATCAAGGACAAAAGAGATACTCAGATGGTGATGGCTGAACATGGTGGGGAGGAGCAGTTCCATAAATAAGAGGGGAGTCCAAATCCAACCTATGCTGAAAGTTAAAATATGAGTCTCTTCGTAGACATTAGGAAGCCAAAACATCAGCACTTTTTTTTTTTTTTTTTTTTTTTTTTTTTTTAAAGTAACAAGACCTGTAAGGTTTAAACCCCCCTCCCCAATGTTACAAGATTAAAATGACGAGTTGGTAACATTGTCTTGTAGTGAGCAGGAAGCATTCTGAAATCTCGATTTTGAAGTCATACTTGCATACTTACTTTGAAGTAATATTTACATACTTTGTAAATCATCTAAGCAGATTGTTGCATTATCATAAACTGTAAGAAATAACATAGCTGCCCTCTAAACTGAACAATCTCGTTTTATATTTTCTGTAACAAACATATGCTAGTTAAAATTAGACAATGAATTTGCAGAGACAGAAACCTTGTCAGACTGTGCTATTATAACAATAAATGAACATCACAAATGAAAGCCAATATTTAGGAATGTGTTTGGCAAGAGAGTACCACATGCAGTACACAAGTTGCTGTGTAGCAACAGTGAGCATCATCACATTTGTAGAAACATCCTTATTTTTAGGCACTTTGCTGTTTGTAGTGACTGTCCTTCTGGCCCGTTTGAAACTGAAGACCTCCAGAAACAACACCTCACAGCTTGAAAAAACAGAACTGTAAATTTTGTATTATCTGTAGACCAGGCACATGCCAATGGGTGTGTAATACAAAGAGAATCCATGCATTTGCTATAGAAGTTGAGGTGCTGGAGTTAGCTATGTGAGCAGGTCAGACCAAGGAGAGCATTAAATTGTTGTAGTGATTCTGCTTACAACACCTGATCTGTAACATTTAGAGTTAGCTTAAATAAATCTACATAGTGTAGACACTCTTGCTGACCTTTGGCTTACATGTAAAGTAAGTTTTATCAATTAATCAATGGGAATCTTGTATTAAAAATAAGCTTTCATCTTTCTGTTGTCTATAGGAAAAGAACAGTGTCTAGTGTATGTGACACCTTAATGCACTCCTGGAAAACTACCACCTAGGCAATTAATTTGTTTAATACTTTTGTTGTTTAATACTTTCTGTAAGCCCGGGATCTTTCATACTGACCCAACCAAAGGGAGTTCTCTCTCCTTGAAGAAAGAGAACCCTGTGTTTTCATTTCTGTGATGTTCCATCCAGAGCAGTTATCTTTAGCATAATCCTCAACATATGTTGATAGCTAGCAAGGGCTATAAAAAGCTAGCAAGGGCTATAAAAATCCTTTTTTTTTTTTTTTAATATATGCTCTGGCAACGTCTTCAGCCATGACCATCCCAAAAGAGATGCTACAAATCAACTTCCGCACCAGGTTATGAAATCATATTAACAGTAATTATGCCCCCAGCTCCCAGGAAAAGAGCTGCCCTTGAAGGTCTTCAGCATGCCACCACAGAAGCTTCTGTCAGGCTGAGCATCTTTCTGCATTCTCCTGTTTTGCAGCAGACTACACAGACACCGAGTTACTTGTGAGGCACACAGCCTTATTCCAACCTAAATAAGTAACACTCATCTGAAATAACTGGTAATTTGCCTAACAGCAAAAGTCCCTCATTGGAGTGTAGCCCAAATTAAAATGTTTGTTGCAGAAACAGGTTTCATACAGTCATATTGCAAACAAATGTATATGCACAGTAAGAGATGGAAAAAAGTCCTTGAGCTGGGCCCTGTGATGTTTCCAATCCCACACTGCATGGAGGAGAGTCATGACTCTAACTGCTTTCAAGCCGAGGCACTTTTAAACACCTGTGGCCCAACCTTGTTACATGTGATGACTCCATTCTGGTTATGTGTGAGATGAACCAGAGGCAGGGCAGCACTGTCAGCCTTTTGTAGTCAGAGTAACACAGGTAGCGCTAAATTCTGGGAAGCAGACAATACTAGAGAGAGCACTCTGTGTCACAGCTTTACCTGTCAGCTTTCAGAAAGCACACTGAAACCGTTTCTCCAGCATCTTATAAAAGCACCATTGAAAGGTTGAACAAAGAGCACCGCGTCTACAGAATTGTGATGAAGACAGCAGACAGGAGCTGTTCAGGGAGCCATGGAGAAGCACGTAGCCCAGAAGAATTCCTGCAGGATGGATTCCCTGAAGGCACCATAGACGAGGGCTTAGAGAACAAGGCAGCTGGTCCTTGGCCGTTGCTACTGTGGGGATGGTGCAGCTCTGAGTGATTCATGAATATGAATCCCCACACCTACTCATCCCACATGCCATGGATCCTGCTGCATGTAAGCAAGCCTGCAACTGATATTAATAGAAAGACTGAAGGAATTAACTGTTCACAGTTGACATGGACAATGACCACCACCTCCCTGAATACTCACTGTTGAAAAACTTAGGTTCTTCCAAAGAAGACTGATAATTCTTATTGCAAAGCTTAGTCAACGTAGCTACATTACTGGGCTTTTCAGATGATGTTTGTGAGATACTATTGCTATTGTAGGGCTAATTGAGGTCCAATACATTTAATGTGTCTCTATAAAGCTGTTTCCAACTTAAACAAGTCGATGTTGCGTTGTCGCTTTGTACTTTTGAGTTAAACAAACATGGTAAGGAAAAGAATGTGGAAGTACTAGCTATGTAAAAAAGGCACTATAATTAATCTGTTGTAATTAGGTACACACCTGTGCTACAGATAGCTGTAAAAGAAGCTATTTCTCTCTGTGAATGAGAAAGCAATTCTGCAGTCATCATGGTGGAAAGGGGCAACTGGTTTACGTATGGGGTTAGCACTTGTTTAGGTATGTGGTGAGAACAGCTCCCACAGGAAGAGACATCCAAACTGCATTCCTTATTTCTACCAGTTCCCAGAAGGAAATCAGAAAAGACCTCTTCAGTAGTGCATTTATACACACATTACAGCTTGTCTTGGCCTTACTGTGGCAATCTGATATGAGATCTTATTATATAGTTGTGCCAAAAAATGGAGGCAAAGAACTAGACTGTGAAGCTTCCCCAGAAAAATCACTAGGTAACAAATAATTCATTTTGGATGTTGACATGTTATTTAGGGATATACTGAGAGGAAAAAATAGCAATAAAGAGACAAGCAGAAAAGACTCCCTTTTCTTTACAGTCACATTAATCTATTCGGGGATTACTGTTGGAAAAGTCTTTCTATCCAATATATTAGTGAAAAGGAATCATTGGCAACAGCCATAAAGTAACAGATCTTATGCCTGGGAAGAGGGAACAGAAGCTTGATTCTTTGTCAACAGATGTAATTATTCACTTAAGAACCTTGGACTGAATTCTAAAACGTTTTTCTTTAGCATTAGACTATCTAATAAGAGATTGTAGGGGAGTTATGGACTCCCCGTGAGTCCTTGTTCAGAAGGGTAATTCCTTTTTGTAGCTCTCAAGAATCCAGCGTGCAAGGGGTCTCATGACTGAGGGCAGATACACATCCTGCAAGCAGCAATCCAAAATCTGAGCTCCTTCCCCACCAGGCTGAGGGACTGGTGGGTGATGAAAAGGTGGTGACCAGCCTGAGAATCATTTAAATGGGAAGGAATGTGCCAGCACCACAGGACTGCATACATAATACTATCTCCCAGTGTGAGGCTGTACGAGGCAATTAAAAATAGAAACAAAAAAGAGAGGGGGAGGGATTTCACTATGGAAAAGGGAAATCTAGGGGTCTGAAGGAGCAGCTGTCAGAATGGGGGAAAGGAAAGAAGGAAAGAGCTGAGTCTTGCATCCCATCCTCCAAACCAACACTCTTAATCCTGCTCTGAGACTGCAGAGAGAGACCAGGGAGCCCTCCTCCCCCCCCCCCTTCGACTTACTGATCTCAATGGGGGCACTTCTAGACTGAAGTTTGATTTTCTTCTTTTGCACCTTAAATTTTTATAATCAAGAGTTCAGTGTTATTGTTTCTATTATTAACTGACATTATCTCTTACCTTTAAACTGGTCTTGAAATTGAATCTGGTGAACTTGACAAACCTCATGTTGCTACTGTTTCTCTAAAAGCAGTCATCCCTGTAATAAGACAATCCTTAAGGGGTAACTACACCTTGAGATAACTACATCTTGGGAATTTCAGTTGAGGTATGCCTGCCATTAAGTTGCAGGAGTCAGACTGAGGACTACGTATATAAACCTGTACCCCTGAGCAAGGAACAGAAAGTAAACACATAGTTAAAAGACTTCAGAAATTCTCCAGACTTAGCACAACAGATCTTCTGAAACATGGTGCATCTTATCTTTGGCCTTAAAAAGTGTGAAGTAGGAGAGAACAGTCAAAGGTGAACTTCATAAATTCACATTCAAGGGAACAGAAATAGAAACTTTTTTTGAGGAAAAAACTCCAGAAAGGAAGACCAAAGTCATCTTTAAAAAGCCCTGCAATGAAGTGAAAGTAAAGGGTTTGCTGCAGCCGTGGAAGCATGGCAGCATGGTCAAGAACAAGATGGATGTACACTGGTCTGAACTGCTTCTCCTCAAAGGAAGAGAGTATAGATCAAGAGTGCTGCACTGTCACATGAGGTTAGGATCCATGATGTTTGAATCATCCTGCAGGCAGGATTTGACTGCACACTTGCACTGCTCCTCAGAGCTGTACTACTTACAGGCAAAGCCCATAAATCAGTACACTTATTTCTAATAAATGTGTCTAACCAGATTTGTGTTTGCTCTTTATAGTACCAAGTTATGTTGATCGCTGGCCAGTGATCCAAGAAGGACTCAGTCTGGTATATCAAAACCCAGTACCAACTGAACTGAAACTAAACCTGTTTTTGCTACTATGGAATAAGCCAACCTCAGTTTACATACCGTTTATTTCAAATTAAAAATAAACTACTCTTCAGGCACATGCCAGACATTACGTATGTGAATGTATTTGAATGTTACCAAGTTGGACTATATACTTGTGTCCAAATTACATGTGCATGCTTATATACATGGGGATATATGCACATGTGTACACATAACAGTGTACAAACGCACATCACATAGTGCCACTTCTCTACTGTCGGACTATTCTTGTACCATTGTACTCTTAATTGTACTATTTCTGAAGAAAACAAAGTATCAGCTCAGTACCTACTTGCTTCATCCAAGCACTGTACTTTGTTTTTAATAGTAACAGAATAACTTATCTTTGAAAAGCCAGTGGTTTTCAAACTGCTTTTCAGAGCCCCAAGAAGTTCTTGGTTGCCCTCCTGCTCCTTTTAGCAGAGGAACGGGGAGGACCAGTGGCTGTTCCCCCTGTCTCTTCTACCTCTTTTTTGCCCTTTGGCAGTGTTCTTTTACAAAGACTCTATTATTTTCAGCTTAAAACCAGCAAGGCATGTTCCACATCCCTGCTTAAGAAGACGAAAAAACCCCAAAACAAAAACAATTGTTCATTTACATAGTTCTGACATAGGAAAAAAATTTAAAGGAAAACCAAATAAAGCCCAAACAAAGAATGGAATTCCTTCTGTTACATAAAACAGTAAGTTAATCTACAAAAACTTTGAAGATGAAAGATATGTTGTAAAAATAAAAAATATCATCCAATCAACACAGTACACAAATCTTCCTATATAATAAACGAGATAAACATATTAAAATATTTTAAGTCTTAAAAAAGGACAAAATTCTTCAAAAAATGACTCAACACTATTAAGGTTAGACTAAACATTATGTCAATCCATTCACTTGCACAAATTTTTGCAATATGGCAATTGTCTGGTGTGTGTATGTGTAGGTATATGTGTGCACGTGAGAGGAACAGAGCAAGAACGCTAAGGGTGTCACTTGCCATTTTAAAGCGGTATTTCACAAATAATCCAACAAAAAAACCTACAAATACCAGTACACATAAATATTGCAAGTCACATTCTACAGCCCTTGACATTAAAAACAAAAGAAAAAGCAACAGACTTAATTCAAGTACATTTGGAGTAGGTCCTTTGTGAAGTACTGTTTTTTGCACTTTAGTTGCAATGAATGTGGACAGAGCTCCCCAAAAGACAGAAGTAAGCACGTCTTCCCCAGCCCTGAAAAGTAAGTCTGAGTTGAGGTACAGTGATCCGTGATTTGCTCAACGTTGTGGATGCGCAAACTTGAATGAAAAATGATGCTTGAAAAACACTTTGAAGGAAATGACATAAAATAATCTCTTAAAATGAACAGCTAGCTTTGTGTAAAGGCAGTCTTTTTGGTATGTAATCCTATTGGGACAACAAGCGTGGTACTCCTTCCCAGATTCTGGTCGTTTTGGAGTTAACAATAAAAAAGCCTTTACGTTGTCCTGGTTGTCATTCTGACCTGACATACCCTTTCCCGTGAGCCTCCATCCACCACCCAGAATAATCTAGCAGGTATCACACCCTGGCTGAAATGTACGCTGCTGCTTCACAACTTTTGTTCTCTACTTAGCTTTGTTCCTCAAAAGGAGAAGCACTTCTCTCTTCATGTTTCACACGTTCCTTTGAAAACACCAGTGGAGAAATCTGCCTGCTGGAGTAGTTAAAGTCTGGTGAGATCCCTGTGGTGCTGCAAGTCCCCTATGCTCTCATAGTCATTCTCTCCTGAAAGAGCTGTGTGGTTTGTGTTAGGCACAGACAAGGTCCTGTCCTCTTCTTGGCTCACTGACTGGATAGCTTCATAGTCAGGCTCCAGCTCTCCGTTTGGTCTGTCCACAGACTGAGGCACAGTGGTAGTATTTAGGGTGTTTTCAAAGTCCTTCACACTTGCATAGAGGCCACTGCAAATAGATGGGGACCTCTGTGAAGCAATTTCTTGAATACAGGTATAAGGAGAATCCAGTGCCTTGATGGCCTGTCCCGGCTTACTCACTGACGAGTACATGGCTGAGATCTAGGAAAAGGAGACACCTGCTGAGTATTTAAATATGGCATATAGCTTGTATGCCAGTTCGTACCCATTCCACCACAAGGATGTCAGTTACTTACAAAAAGACAGGATCTTGTAATAAAAAGATATACTTGCTTACACAAAAAAAGGGATTTCTTACAAAGTCCTGTTCTGGCATGCATTTATAAATTGATTTTCTTTCAAAAAACCCAAGCTTTATAAAATGCTTTATAAACTAAGTTTATAAATGTAAAAATTACTTGAACATAAATCCCCTGCAGGCAAATTAGACAAAAGGGAATAACTTTGTGAGCAGGAGCTCTTGCAAGTTTTGCCACGGTCCTGGAGACTGTCCACACACGTCCCTCCACTCAGGGCTCGCTGGGGCTGGCACTGAACGCAGGGAGCCACTCTTGAATCCCTCTCCCAGACCAAGTGGATGCTACCCCTTGCACAGGGCAGATGGCTGAAATTCTCTGCACTGCTTGTCTGGTATTTAATATCGCAATTGCAGCATAGCTCTTCTGTTACATTTAAAGTCTTTCCCAAGCATGCAAGGCCACTCTGGTTTTGTATCAGTCCAATTAAAATAGTAGATTGGCATGAAAATGCCTATTACCATTAAGCCACACTGATTGATGCAGATGAACCAGATCGCTTCTGTTAATTCTGTATTTTTTTTTAATTTTTTTTTTATAAAGAGAGACATCCAATTGCAGATGGCAATACGTCTTACTTTTTACTGATGTCAGCCAACCAAACAAAAAAAGGCTCTTCTGCTCATCCATACTTCAGCCTTTTCCAGGATTAAATTATATAAACCCAGTGCACGGATCAATTTATTCATTAATGTCTGGGAGCACTTCTCCCAGCAGAAGGCATTAGCTCACTCAGCTCATTGCCAAGTTTGTGTTTACTTTTATGTCCAGAGAACTTATTTATAAATTGCATGGGTGTATTGGAGACGATCACAAACAACCTTAATTCTGTTTAACTTTTCTATCTTTGTTTCAATCTAAATTTGACTAGGAGACATTTTAAAGAACAGTTTATATTCCAGTGCCTTTATTGTGCTTCCCTTTACTTCCCAGAGCTCCAAGCACTGCCATGGGGAAGGTATAGCATGTTTCAAAAGGCTGCTGATTATTATTCTTAAGTAGAGTTTGTCATCCAAATCAAGAAGCTGCCCTAACTATCTGCTAATTGTGGCCTCCTGTTATTTTCTGACACAATTTTTAAACCTACTGGCCTGATATAGCCCATATGCTAGAATACTTCTGATTTTAGGAATGTGGCAGTACAAACTCTGTGTAGAGAAACTTCGCCTTTCATTTTCCCTTCAGACAAATTTCACCTTTCTTAGATCCTGCTTAATCATGCAGAGTTTATGCTAATTTCTGTCTGAAAAAAGGTCTCTAGTTAGTTACTGAATTTTGTGCAAGAAACGTACCTCATCTTCTGTAAGAGATGGATCTTCCTCTCGAGACTTGTAAGACATCGAACTAAGCCTCTGTAAAAAAAGGGAAAGGGAACGGGAAAGGGAACGGGAAAGGGAACGGGAAAGGGAACGGGAAAGGGAACGGGAAAGCTCATTACCAGTCAACAGTGTGAACCCTAACATAAAACCCTCTCATTACAATCAGTACATTATTTTTTATGGTCAGTTGCTCACTAGTTCCATTTAACATATCTAATATCCCTAATATCCAGAGTACATCTCTGGATATAACAGCCCTGAGGTTAGTAGAGCTTTTTAATGTATCTTCTCTTGTCCTGACCCGAAAAGGGTAAAAATAATGTAATAGTTAAACTGCTTTGCTGTATCCCCACCTTTACACTTATAATGAAGCAAGCAAGAACCTGCAAAGGCTTCTGAACAATTAAAAGTCAGCTGTTGTGGCACACTAGTTGACCTTCCACATGATTTTCAGATATGCTTTTAGATGAACAATACTCAACTGGCACCTTCCTGATGACTGTTATCCTTCATTCAGTGGATCCTGGAAGTGCTGCAAGGGAGGTGCTGTGTCCTCCTCCCCCACGAAATGCCGCAGCTGTGCAGGGTCGCACAGCAGTACTGCCTCACAACCACTCGGACCGAGAGTATGAAAAAGACCTGCTGCAACCCACCCTGAGATGGGCAGCTCAACCCTCAAAGCATCTGTCTGGATCCAGTTCACATAGCAAAGCTACTGAAGGACAGAGGGCTTGGTTTGCTATCAAGCCTATTATAACTTCCAGCATGTAAAGTGTCATGTAGAAATCAGGTCACAAAACAGTGGGGGAAAAACATTTTGTTCTTATGAAAAATGTCTTGGGACTTTCACAGCAACAAAGATATCCCAGCTACCTCACAGCAGCCGTGTGATTCCTGCCCCCGGGAGGAACTTTGCTGGGTTCCTGCTCCACAGTGACTCAGATGGAGCCTTCCAGCACTGTTTGCAACCAGCCGTATTTTGGCCCTTCATGCAAATTCTCCACCTAAAATACTGCAGACCTCCTCCAGTGCAGATCACTCCAGTGGAGAAGTAGAGCTATTTTTAGCACAGTCAATCAAACACCGCTTCCAGGCACACACGGCTTTCCCCCCCCCCC